>NC_135500.1:75245311-75545311 GCF_052857255.1 Amblyomma americanum | reverse complement strand
CGATGGCAGTTGGAATTAAGTTGGAAATAATGTCGTTTAGAAACAGTGCCAGTAGTGTGTCGCAGAACAGGCCATTCTGAAAACCGTGCTCATTAGGGTGGAAAACCCTGATGAGATCTATGAAGTTTATGACGTGAGAGTCAATAACATGTTCCATGATTTCTGAACACACGCTTGAGAGTGATATGGGACGATATGAGTTACCTGGGCCTTTCATGAGGACGATCTTGCCCTCTTTCCAGTCTTTAGGGACCGTGCCAGTTGATAGAGAATCCTAAAAAAGGTGCGCTAGAATTTTGCTGATTACGTGTTTAGTGTTTTTCAAGATTTTTTTGTTGATCCCGTCAATGCGTGCAGATGGAGTGACTTTTAATGAATCGGTTATTTTTTCACTGCCGTGAGGTGTAAGCCTGACAACAGCCACGTTATTTTTCGATTTCAAATGGAATTATATCGGAGGCTAGTATCGGGTTCATGAGTAAACACTGCGCTGAAGGTATACGGTTTCGGGCGTCAGTTACATCGCGGCCAGATAAAGGAATACCTGACTGGTCAGATAGAGAGAGTGGTGCTCTTGAGCGTTTGCGGTTAATAGTGCTCCAGAAATGTTTGGGATTGTTACGGATTAATGATGACAGTTTCGATGAGAAGAAACGTTTTGAATTCATTAGTAACTTGCGAAATGCTTTTTTATGTCGAACGGTACACTTGCCATGCGTGTCAGCTGTCTGTGAATTTCGTCGTTCTCAAGTATTGCTTTGTTTTATTTCTTAGCCGCTCAAGAGCTGACGGCAACCACGGTAATGAAGGGCGATCAGGAATCTTTCTGACGGGGATGCACTTCTATATAAGTTTGTGCATTTTAGATTAGGAAATGGACCAGTTTAATTCTACTGAGCGTCCTTCATATCCTGAAAGAAATGGATTGCAGAAGTCGCTTAGTTCAGCGTTTATATATGTAAAGTCACCTTTTTCATACAGCGATATTAGTTCAGTGCTGGCGTTTAGACGTTTCAGCACGCACCGAAAGTTCCATGAATTACTGTGTGGTCGCAGATGGCGTCTATATAGCTTAGGGGAGATGGACTGTCGGGATGGGATGTTAGCACGAGATCGAGTAGGTTAGAAACGCGGTTGGTCTGTCTGGTTGGCGAACTTACTATTTCTGATAATCCAAATGTTAGGCCCCTGTGAACAAATCGGCTCTCGTTGATTTGCTATGACGATATAGAAGCAATGTCAGAGCACGTGATGGTCGGAAGATTGAAGTCGCCAAACATAAGGATGGGAATGTTTGGGAGTTGGAAAGTTACAGCTTGCAGGGCATCATGAGTCTCAGCAACTAAAGTAGTGTTAGCGTCTCGACTCCGGTAGCAAACTCCGGAATTAGATGTTGGTGAGCGGCATTACATCTGCAAAATATGATTTCTAGAGAAAATTTATTGGAACGTCAATGCAAGGCAAAGAAAAATGAGAACCTAAGAGAACGCCGCCTCCTCGCCTGGTGACGCGATCGCATCTGAACATGTCGAAATGAGGTAAGTAAGATTGAACTTCAGAGTCATTAATGAGTGAGTTTAAACAGGTTTCGGTAAGTACTATAAGATAAGCGTCGGATGTGTTGATAAGGCTGCTAAATGCGTCACCCTCCGGCAAAAGGCTTCTAATGTTGATAGAGAGAATGATATTTGAGAGCAGTTTTGAGGACCAGCTAAAGTGGGGTGCTATGGCATAAGTTGTATCACCTTCTGGGTTTCCTTATCAAATTGATAAATTCTGTCACCAAGTTTTAGAGCTTCGTGCTGGAGTTTATAAGTGATATTCTCGGGCTTGGGAAATTGTAGCAGGTGTCTCCAGGGCAGAACTTGTTCGAGTGGAGACATCCTCTGTGATGCTTACACGCTAGATCCCTTGCAATCTCCACTGACTGCAAGAACTGCTTCTTTATGTTTAAAATGCAAGAATATGATGATTCCGGGCCTTTGCTTTTCGTCTTGACACTACAAAAGCCTGTATGTTAATGGAACGCACGCGACCCAAAAAGCGAATATTTAAAAAATGCAAAAATAATCTTATCTAATTAATTAAGTTGAATTTAAAGATAATCTGAGGAGCGCCACAGGACTGGAAACAGTACATGGTTGATTTGGCCCTGAACCAGTGCTCCATTTTTTTTAGCGTTGGTTCCAGTTACGTGAAACACCCTGTATGTATGTATGTATGTATGTATGTATGTATGTATGTATGTATGTATGTATGTATGTATGTATGTATGTATGTATGTATGTATGTATGTATGTATGTATGTATGTATGTATGTATGTATGTATGTATGTATGTATGTATGTATGTGTGTGTATGTATGTATGTATGTAGGTAGGTATGTATGTAGGTATGTATGTATGTATGTATGTATGTATGTATGTATGTATGTATGTATGTATGTATGTATGTATGTATGTATGTATGTATGTATGTATGTATGTATGTATGTATGTTAGGAGCGTCCCCTTTGAAACGTGGGAGTGGCAGTTAGCAGCTTGTTCGGTATTCCTCTTTCCTTACATTTCTGTAACCAATATTTCAGACATACCGTATTATCTACACATTCACCCACCTTCTTTAAATATAATTTCTCCTGACCAGTGGCACGCGGTTGCAACAATGAAAACTAAGCTTCTGTCCCGATTAGCTGAGCTTGGCCTTTCCTAGATGTGGCCAGCACGCGTAATTGGAACTCAGGACCAGGCATCGCGTTAACGGGCAGCGTCCCGAGCACGGCACTGCCCCTCGTCTGGATCCGCCTCCGGCCAGCGCTGGCATTCGCTCCCAAATGATGCTGCGACTGTCAGTGCAAAGCTCGTTGTCCGAAACGCGGTTTGACGCTTATTTAGTTACATTACAATGTGTCAAATACCAGCAACCCTTGTTCTCGATGCGCAACGTGTTTCCGCTTTCCTGCTGAGTTCCGTGCGTGGGCACTATTATATACGCAAGAAACGGCGCTGTTCCGCCATGTCTCACTTTATTCCAATTCACGTAGAAAAACTTATTTTTTCCTATCTTTAGAAGTTTTAACAGCGGGCTACTTTTTCTCGTGGACGAATTCTGTGCGGGGTCCTGATTCAATTCAATTCAATTCCCTTATTTTGCCATATACATGGAAGGAGCTCTTGGGCAAAAAGCTGCTCGAGGCAGCTTGACTGGGCCCAAGAGACCACAACAAGGTAGGGCAGCGTGAAGTTCACTCAATGTACATTGCAAATACAGGAGAGACACTACTTGAAATTTCAGTATGGGGCGAAGAATTTCAATATCATGTCGAAAAATCAATATAGGAAAACATATTGCATACATGGAAACGACAAACAGGGAAAAATAGTTTATACACGATTAAAAAGTAACAGTAACATCAAACACAACAAAATCGATATCTTAAGTAATAACATGCATGGCAGTGTTTAAGTGTTGATCTCATAATATATTAAGGAATTGCTGCCTCAACTGATTTATCGTAGGCTTGGTATGAAATATGTATGTGTTTAGAACTGAAGGGAGATTATGTTTCAGTGACTGATGTTTATAATTAGTACGAAAGCGCGGAATGTACCAGTCATTAGTGCTTCTGGTAGAAACGATATGTTCGTAACGCTGTAGTGATGCGGTTGAAATGAGAAATTCATGAAATGGGCTATTTGAAGAATAAAACGTACGTAAAACCCTGAAGTCGTACAAAGATGTCACGGGAATTATTTTGTAGGTTGTAAACAAGTGGTCAGTGTGGGAGAGGTATGTGGGCAGAGCTTCTGAAGTTATATCCAGCTATAGCACTGACTACAAAACAGGTTGCATAAATGCCAGCAACGCCGTAAAAAAGCTACAGCGAGTTCTGGGAACACTGAACAGCGCCGCCATTAATGTGCTGGAAGGCGAGCATAAGCGAGCCTTGCCGCGGTGTACATATGCCCCGTCAGACCGTCTCTTGTCTCGCACACTGCAACTGCTTCGTGGATATACTTGAGGAAGATTCGAATTTTCAAATCAGACCGGCAGTTTTAAGAAACATAAAGTGACGCCGATAGACAATGGTAGATATGTTTTACTTCTTTCCTTTTTTTTAAAACAAAGATAGCCAGCTGTTATGAAGTACTTATCGCAATGGCGAGAGTTGCAACTGTCAGCGCCCTCTTGCGCAACGTTCGCCAGGTCCGAACAAGAGATAGTTCCCGAATAAAGCTTCGAGGATTTGAGATGTGCCGACCCTCGAACATTCAGGACTACCCTTTAACTTATCTCTCTCAATCGCAGACTGACTGGATTGCAGAAAAGCAGAGGCTTGATGTTAAATTAAACACAGTCACACGTAGCCATGGCAAGTAATTTGATTTTTGGAACTTTGCAATTATGAAAACACTGTTTTGTAGCGACAGCTACATTACGGTAGCACTTCGAACCTTCAGCTTGGCGGCGCCGTCACCCTGTGGCTGTTACGTGCTTGGTCACTTGGTGCGGAGCAGCTGCCGGCGGCGAGGCGCCGTGGCTGATCACGTGGTTGGTCACGTGACCAAGTTCCACTCCGCCAGCTGTAACTATCGCGTCACTCCAACTTTAGCCAGAGCTAAACCACCGCCAATTTTTTGAACAACTGATTCCTTTGAGCCATTCTGTGGAAGGGAAGAGGCCTCGTTGCTCCCGCGGCTTCATCGTTTTCCGTATATGCTGCTCGTAACAGCCACGGAACGAATCTCAGAGGGGTGGGGGGAGGTGGGGAGAGAACGCTCGGTTCGCTGAACAGTACATGACATGTAGAACAAGCGAATAGAATGGATTCGCCAGCGGAAAAAATGATAGAGAATTCGCTTTGAGGAAAGGAAAGGGCGCAGAAACTGTCGATGGGCCATTGGTGACCGTTGATCAGTGATCACCTTCAATGGTTGGGCTGGTAGCCATTACGAGTTTGTTGCCTGTGGCCGCCGTAGAAACAGCTTTTATGTCAATGTATCCTTCTTTGCTGAAATGTCCATCTAACAATCTACTCCGCGAGACATAACTAGATTTTTCAAATTGGTTTATTTCAATGCGATCGCGTTTAGGTGGTCGTTTTACAAAAACCGCAGGGTTTCTCGTTAACGAAATTGTCTGTTTGGTCGAGGGGGTCGTGACGTCATCAGCCAACCAAATATGAAAATCTGAACACTATAATGTTCCAGTACATTTAATTGGATTATCATGAGGAATTATACTAACCTGATCTAATAATTCACATTAATCTACCCATTAACCAACATTATTCTACCCATTACTTACCCTGAATCAGTTTATACACCAATTCATCCGAGCTAATCCGCCCATTCATCCCCACTAATTCACCTTTATCCATTTTCTAGGGTTGGCCTGCTTCCAAACTTATGGGGTTCCTTTTGCATTATCGGGGGTGCGCTACCTTACGAATCGCATTTTCTTCAAAGGCAGGTTCGCATGCAAGCGACTGAGCGAAATGAGCGATTGGGCGGCGCGTCGCCGCGAAATTTTCCAACTTGTAACCTCGTCGCTCTCACCTCTAGAGCCACCGCGAAGGCTGGAAACAAGTTTTTTTGCGCCGCGGTTGCAGGAATCGCGAGCGTTTTCGCTTGCTTGTGAAACAGACTGTGGTTAAGAGGGCCTCCCAGGCTTTTGTTCTTGTTATTCTGCAGAATGAAAGCAGTCCTATGAAGGCTCAGGTGTTTATTTGCGCATAGTATGCGGACCGCATTAACGAGGAAATTTTATGGCGCCGCAAAAGTAGTTACTCAGCAAGGTGATTTAAAAACTGTTTTGCGCCCCGCTCCGCTCAACCGGCGAGCGAAAGCACTACTTCGCATGCGAAATACAAGGATCGGCACAACATAGAGCCGAGCCAACCAGGGAACTTAGATCTCAACAGTTGCGAAACTTCCCGTGGGGTCCATGTGTTAAAAACATAAACGGCAGTCTGACTGGGCAACATTCGGAAGTTTATGGATTGCAGTGACTACAGTGCAGTGACTAGGGTGGGTATGGGGGCTTTGCTACGATGCAGACCACAAACCCGTTTCACCTCTGCCTTTTGCAGCTGTCAGCCCTAGACAGCGCCTGCGCTGTTCCTACGCATAATCGGTGCTTCAGCGATGATTCCTGCTCCTTGTTCCAAGAGCTCGTACTTGCTATCTGCCCCATTACCGCTTCATATGCCGGGGTGATGCAAGTCCTCGTGGCTCCCTCCGGATCGTCCGTTTCATCAGCATCGACATCAGCGACACCGCCCTACATAAATGCCTACCACCGTCGTCAGGATTTCAGTGCGCATGGGGGCTTTGCCGTCGATGCAGACCACAAACTCGTTTCACCTCTGCCTTTTGCAGGCTACTTACAGGTCTTCTAAGCGTTGGAACGATGTTTTTCTCATTGTGCTCCCATGCCTTCAACTGCTTTTCGAGTATGACTACGAGTGTTTCTCTGTGCTAAGATTATTGTTGTCGAGAGATGTGGAATTGTATCCGGGCTCCAATTATGGCAAAAATACCGAGCGGCCGCTCAGAATGACGCACAGGCGGAGTCTGATAATGGCGACGTTCTTTCATTGCTTCTTGACTTCAAAGCACAGACCTCTAATATTGAGGAAATCCAAGCGCGCATCTTCGACTCAATTCGATCTCTCAAAGACAATCAGGATGAATTAAAAAATAAAATTACAGGTATTCATGGTTGAGTGGATTCTGTTGAAAGCAACTTGATGCATTTGAATACTGTCGGAATGAGATATAGTGAAAGCATCCACCGATATGTTAATCAAGGAGAACAAAACACTCAAATCACGTTTTAACGGTCTTCAAGGTAGGTCCCGCAGGGATAACCTATTGTTTTACAATATTTTAGACGATGCAAGTGAGGCATGGGCTCAGTCGGAAGAGAAAGTAAAGAATACAATATTAAATGAAATGTCAATTAACGTACAAAGCACCGATTTTGATCGGGTCCACAGAATTGGTGCAGTAGTTTCCGAAAACCCAAAACCTATTATAGTTAAGCTCGCCAGTTATAAAGTGAACAATACAGTATTCAGCGCCAGGGCAAAATTGAAGGAATCGGACATCACGGTATCTGAGGGCTTCTGCTCAGAAAGCAGGCATGCACGCAAACAGCTAATCCAATTCACCAAGGAAACGGCTCCCAACGAAAAGTTTAGTCGACGGTATAATAAACCGGTTCTAAAAATCTAATGGCACCCAATTCGTTCGCGCTAATGGCTGCCTGTCCTCATCAGTTTATGTGACTTCAGGTGTCCCACAACGATCCGTGCTTGGTCCTCTTTTATTTCTCATCTGCATCAGCGACCTGTCTGATAGCCTGAAATCAGCAGTCAGACTTTTTGCCGATGATTGTGTCATATATCGGTCAATAAATGCTACTGGCGATGTCGGTGTGCTTCAAGGTGATCTTGATGCCGCTTCCGACTGGTGCTCTGCATAGAATATGACACACAACTCGACTAAATGTAAAGTAATGCGCTTTTCTGGTCGCGGAATTTTTGTCCAATTTCATATAACCTTAATGGGGCCTCATTAACATCAGTAACATCATATAAGTACCTTGGCGTTACGGTCGCATCAAACTTAACTTGGAATGAACATACTACTTCCATTATCGCAAACGCTAACCGCATGCTAGGCTATATTAAACGTGATTTTTCTATGGTGCCATCTGTGAAACTATTACTTTATAAATCACTCCTTCGTTCTAAACTGGAATATGCTGCGTCAGAATGGAATCCTCCCACAGATTTATTAACCAATGCTCATGAATCAGTTCAGAATCGCGCCGCATGTTTCATTCTCAGTGGCTATGGTCGTTTGTCATGTGTGACAGTGATGAAAGACGCATTATCACTAGAACCTTTGTCGGTACGCAGAAAAATCTCCCGCTTATGTCCTTTCTTTAAATTTTATCACACTAATCCAACCCTGAAAAGTGCATTCATCACGCCACCGGCACATGTCTCATCGCGTCTCGATAACCCCTGTAAGGTAGGAATACCTCGTTTTCGAACTGCATCTTATCAATATTCCTTTGTACCTAAAACTTCCGCGGAATGGATTTGCATGCCTGGAACACTGGTGCTTGCCGACAGTGTCGAGGAAATGAAAGGAAACCTATGTGTACATTGCAACGCAGCTTGATTTACTTTAGCCAAATGTTATTGCAGATGAAGTCCTGTACTTTTGCCTACCAGCGATCATGTTCCGCGTTGTAGGCGACCTTATGTCTGCTTCATTTACTACTATATCGAGTGCTACTCCCTGTATGTATATCTTGAGACTCCTTGCTTTTTAGGTTGCTGATTCCGCCCTGCTCGGTGTTTCTGGCATCAAATAATTTGCTACTTACGCGTGTATGTTTTGTTCTGCTTGCTATTGTTATAATTTTATTGTGTAATCTCGGTATTTTCAAACCTCATTTGGCGTCACAACTGTTAATGTCACGTACCGCTGTTTCCCCTCCCCCTCCCTTTATTTTTGTTTGACAAGCCCCACTCTCCTCTATAATGCCCGTCAGGCCAAGAGGGTAACATAAATTTTGGGTCCTCTTTATTTTTTAGAATGGTGCGTAAGGAATTCTTATACATGGATTACCACGTGTCATATTTTCCTTAGATCGCGAAATAATTTATAATCGCATTTCTTTTTCATGCTGTTTCGGTTTCGGTTTCTGCAGCCGAATGAGGACTGTGACGTCAACGTGTACTTACATGCCCCGTGAGACATGAAAAAACTCCAATGCTCGTTGCCATTCCGGATCTTGAGGAAGGTCGGCTTCAGCACTGCAGTAAAATAAGCGATGACGCAGCGATTATATGGACATTTTTCCATGCCTCAAGTGACTCCAAAGCCCTCTTTGACGTCACAGCCATCGTTCGGCTGTTGAAACCGAAACAGCATGACAGAAAAAAATTCGATTATAAACTATACAGCAGTTGTAGGCTAATATCACATATTGATTCATGCGTAGTAGTGTCTTCCGCATCATTATAGGGAAGAAAGCATGCCACCAATTTAGGTGTCTGTACTCCTTTAAAACTCCGAAATTGTTGATGAATTAACCCTTCATCCCATGGCAACAAAATTGGTGCAAAAGATGCAGTAACTAAGCTTAAAGCAGCTTTCAGACTACAGTCGCAACCGCCGTAAACGTCGTACATATCGTATTCTGCGCAACTGCTGTAACTTCCTTTTACGCAACTAAAAACCGCCGATTTTCACACGAGCCCTTCGGTAAGATACGTTTGTTACGACCGGCCAATCACCGCTCTCGGAAAACTGCTCTCCACATTTTTCAACATAGCGCCGGTAAGCAGGCGGGTGTTAGCGGAGGTCGAGGCACTTCAAGCTCAAAATGAGCTCATCATCGTGTATGCGCTTAACCAAACGCAGACGGCGGCGTCGTAGAGGAATGTGGGTGCGGCAAATCTTCCTTGATAGAGCCGTAGACGGAGACTTCCACAATCTTTTTGCGAAGCTGAGGACTGGCGACACTGCGCTGTTCTACAACTTCGTGCGGATGTCACCGCAGCAGTTCGACTTCTTCGAAAGCCATGTGAGACCACTTATTCAAGTCCAAGAAAGGGCACTGCGGGAATCTTTATCATCTGCTCAGCGTTTGGCTATAACGCTAAGGTAAGCATTATCTGGGCGTTTCTGCGTCCTTTTCTCTGCTTCAGATGGTAGACGCGGATGCAAGCGACCTGCGCGGAGGGCTGTTGGCGAAATCTGTTTTTTGTTTTTGCAGAGAGAAAGCTGCTGTGTCATGTATAATAAGAGGATTTATATTCTAGTCACAGCGATGGGCATATTTTAAAGACAGTTTCAAAGCCTCCGAAGCCCGTATCAAATGCATATTTAGATATCCGGGGGGGGGGGGGGGGGGTGCAATGCACTCTTGATGTAGCGAATTCACGCGGCTTTTCTTTCTTAAGGCTTTATGTATAGCATGTAGATTTCGCTACGCGAATTAGTGCGCAGAGTAAAGGCTTTTGCACAGGTGGGCCCTCATTTTTTTTTTTTGGTCAGAAGTAACATTGTCCTTTATCATGCCTCCTGCTCACAGCGTAGTCTATGAAAATGAACTGGTGCCACTTGACAAAAGCACACTTTGCAGAGCAGCTATCAACTGTTGTCTGCATGCAATGTTTTAGACAAAGCCAGCAAAAACCTATGTTGTCTTTTATATTCCAGGTTCTTGGCAAGCGGAAACAGTTACCAGTCCCCGGAAAAATTCGAGACAATATAGTTGTACCCCCATTACCCAAGAATATGCATCCTATTCATCACTCAGTGCGCCGGGCCAAGCGGGCAGAGGCGCTAGAGAAACGCTTCCGCTCCTACAAAGACGAGGACGTGGTCTACGTGGATGCCGCTGAGTATGGTAAGAACACGATGACCGTCGCGGTCGTCAATAATAAACAACTCCTCAAAATAAGGGCCTCCATCCTCTCGGGTAACCCAGAGACTGCAGAGGAAGCTGCCATAGCACTGGCTTGTGTAGGCACAAAAGCGAGATACATCATCAGTGACTCCAAAGTTGCCATACTAAATTTCAGCAGGGGCCGGGTCTCCCCTCTAACGAATACAATTCTAAGCCGTCATGTAATAGACCGGAAAATTACGCTAGTCTGGACACCAGCACATGCATCCCTGCCTGGTAATGAGACGGCCCACGAGTTCGCCCGAGGCTTTTCTTTCCGGGTGGACCCGAGCGAGGTGGTCTTTACAGACAGGGATCGCATGGTGACCTACAGAGAAATTACACAACACTATCGTTTGCAACGAGCTAGACTTCCTCCAGCGGATAGACCCTTGTCCAGATACCAAGCCATCAACTGGCGCCGGTTACAAACTTACACATTTCCAAACCCGGCCCTCTGGAGTCTTATGTACCCAGGGCAATTTTCAGAAAAATGCGCGAACTGCGAACTTAGGGCCACCTTGGACCACATACTATGGGAATGTCCTCATGCTCCCCGGGAAGGACGAGGTATTAACACAAAAGATCAATGGGAGACCTTACTACTGAGCTCCGACCCGGCGACTCAGTTACAACTCGTCCGACTGGCCGAAGCCGCCGCCGAGAGTCAAGACCTTTCGGCCGTCGTCTAGGCGGGTAGCCCTCTGGCTACCCTCTTTCTGTTGGATATTAAAAGTTTTCCTATCCTATCCTATCCCTGGCATACAGCTTCAGGGTTGGGAAATCAACTATCTCGCAACTGGTTCCTCAAGTCTGCATTGCCATATGCAAGGTCCTAAAACCAAGGGTCCTGAGGCGGCTATACCATAGGCAATTGAATTCCATTGCTGATGAGTTCATGTGGAGATGGAACTTTCCCAATTGTGTCGGTGCTATCGACGGCAAACACATTCATTTGGATGCACCGCCAAACTCTGGTTCCGTTTATTTTAACTATAAGCGCAGCTTCAGTATGAACCTCATGGCATCCTGCGACGCGGGCTACAGGTTTACAACAATTTACATAGGCGCTGTTGGTAGTGAAAGTGATGGTGGTGTTTTTTCGTCGTGCGGGCTTGGAGAAGTCGTTGAAAATGCACACGATACATTCCCATCCCCTGCGGCCCTGCCCAATGGTGGCCCTGTGCTCCCCTTTGTGATGGTAGGAGACGATGCATTTCCCTTTAAAGTGAACCTGATGAAGCCGTACCCTGGTATCCAACCACCAAACACGCCAAGAAGAGTGTACAACTACAGGCTCTCCTGAGCACGACGCTGCATCGAGAATGCATTTGGAATTTTGTGTGCCCCATGGAGGGTCCTGCGGAAGCGCTTGAGTCTGCTGCCAAAGAATGCGGTTGCAGTCTCAGGTGCTTGTGTTTTTCTGCACAATTACTTGATGCAGGAGGGGAGACTGCCAGGTGGCTATTGTCCACCACAGTTTGGAGACAGTACAAACAGTGCAGGTGTACTTATTCCAGGTGAATGGAGGAACAGCACAGAGTCCTTGCCACAGATGATTAGGCAAGGCTCTAATGCTTACTCTAGGGGAGCATCTTAAGTAAGAGACAACTTTGCTACCTATTTTCATGGTCCGGGTTTTGTGAGTTGGCAATGGGTGTAAACGCAGAATTTAAGTTGGAACTAATATTTCTCTGTGGCATTCTGTTCAAGTGACAGACGCCTTGACATAATGATTTGCTTTGACTGTCTGCTTTACTTTTGCTGACTGGATTGTATAAGTGCAGAGATATCAGTAATGTTTTGCAAACACAAGTGTTGTTTTCATAGTACTTTATTTTGTTGGCAAATGACATTTGCACTGCATGCAATTTTCATGACATTGTTCAGTAACTTGATACAATAATAAAAAATTATAATTTTATTTCAGTAATGTTTCTTACGAGTCCAAAGACATTGCACAAGGAGAGGCAGTGTGAACACTTGTTTAATATATTAGAAATACAATACAAAGAAAGAAGATGATTAATATATTAGAAAAACTATACAATACAAAGAAGCAAGAGCAAACAAAACAAACTAGAGCAAGAAGCGAAAATAAATAAGGTGAAAGAATGGGAAACAGGCAGAAAATATTTAATAACTAAATATTTTCTGGGGCTGTTTCGGTTATGGTTTCAACAGCTGAACGACGGCTGTGACATCAAGGACGCATTCATGTCACGTGAGGCATGGAAGAACTGTGGTAGTGTCACTGCTTTCTCCATTTTAAGTAACACCGACTCATATGCAAGCCTCCTCAAGAGTTGGAATTTAAAAAAAAATGAACAAGCAGCAATTATATCAGAGGCTCATGTGTATGGTTCTACAACTATAGAGAAAGGGCACTGCACAAATCACATTGCGAAGCGCCTAGGAACAGCCCTTTGGCAACTGAAGACTCCACTTCCACGTGGAGAAAAGCTAAAGTACCCAACAATACAAAAGCTGCAGGCCTACTATCAGATAGCAATAACTCGCAACCGGGGTAATCTTCGTGCAATGTACTGCAGTATTTGGGCTTCGCATTTGCATTCTTGCTCTAGTGCTGGGGCTAGTAGCCACAAGTTCTGTCCGGAGGGCGTATCATCATGGTGCAAACACAAGTGAGCGGAAGCTCTTGGACAGCCTCCACCTGCCCACACTCCCCTCTTGACGAAAGCTCAAGGGAAGGCGTTGTTCCCTATATACAAGCAGCTTACAGAGCACAAGCTGTTGGCTCGTTGCATTCGAAGGAAAACTCAAAATGGAGCAGAGTCTGAACAGCAATATTTGGTCGCTGTGCCCGAAGACGAGGTTTGCGTCTCGGGCTGCTGTCGAGACAGCCACAGCCCTTGCGGTCTTGTGGTTCAACAGGGGACACACAAGCTTTGAACAAGTATTGGAAGAGCTTGGAGTTGTTCCACCTAAGGAACTTCTGGTGCTCAGTGAGTGCAAAGACAATGTGCGCATCCAAAAAATGTCTGAACGGCAGACTGCAGAAGCACGGGCTCATCGCCGCAGCATGGCGAAGAAGGCTCGGGTTGAGGACTGTACTCGCAAGGCTCATGAGGGAGTGACCTATGGTGCTCGGGATTTCTAGTACTGGGATATGATTGCCGTATAGCCCATGCTTCTCCCTGCCAAATTTCATGCAGTTTCAGCATCCTTTGGTCAAATACAGAGTTTTCAAACTTTGAAATGCGTTTTTCTCCATTTGCAATCTTGAGCAAATTTTCAAGTTTGCGCACAGTGTTTTTAGTACTTGCACTTTTTATATCACAATGAAACTTGGCACATATATTCTTTAGAATGTGTAACCTGCAGGTATTTATTCAGAATTTCAATATCTTTGATGCAAGTTTACAAAGGGTTGATACATCAGTAATGAGCCCCAGGAAAATAACGATACAAATGATCATAATTGTTTTCATACTGCAAAATTTTATGAGCAAATTTTGGTTAGTTATTTGAATTCTACAATTACCAAGCTGCAAAATGAGCTAATGCTCCTCATTCTCAGTGAAAAATTTCTATGCAAAAGCATGTGCGCAAAAAGGCCTTTGTTTTATGCTTGGTAGCAACAGAGAAAAAAGTGTGCATGCTATAAAAAAAAACTAATTAGTTTTCTGAAGAGAGCAGAAAAAATAGTATAAGCACACAAATTTTCGTTCTTCTGGGTCAATTAAAAAAATTTTGTTTCGAGTAGCATCTCCCCTTAAACATTTCACCAACACTGTTCGCACTTCGAGTTATTAATCAAATCACTCTCGCCCTACCATAAGCTTGCCGCCCCGGTTAGCGCCATTGGTAGAGCGACTGCTCCTGTGAAGCGGTGGTCCTGGGTTCAAACGCCGAACCAGGACGCAGTTATCTTTAACTGCGAAGTTTCTGTGGAAGCTGTATATTTCTGCTCTGTAGCCGTATGGATGTCAATGAGTAATTACTCCCTCAATGCAGTTTTTGCATGTTTCACATGACCTGAACACGTATCTGACTTTGCAGCGGATGATTCAGCTGTTGAAGCTGAAATCAAAATGATATGAGAAACCAGAGTGGAAGCTTGGACGAGTTGGTGATGGTTCACTTGCCACATAGCGCTAAACAGACAGGGACGCAGGGAGGCAAACAGGCCGAGCGCCCGTCCTGTTCGCCTCCCTGCGTACATGTCTGTTTAGCGCTATGTGGCAAGTGATATGAGAAACGATTTCACCAATTATTCGCCACTCTCAGGGTATGCTGCCTCAATTAACAAACTGTGAATTTGCAGCTTAAGCTGCTCTTTTCTGCGGCCATCCACCTTGCCGAGAAGGCTTTTTAAGCTCAGAATAAAATGCTCGTCGTCGTCTACGGACATGGTAGCCGTCGTCAAGTCATTCAGCCTCTGCCAGTTCGCTTGCAGAGTTGACATCATTATTTCGTCAAGGTCTGTCCTCTTTCTTTTCGCGCGCTTGCCGAAGTGTTTGCCTGGCACAGACATTTCACTTGAGGCAGGCTGGCCACTAGGGGCAGGCTGAAAGTGTGTTTCATTACTGGGCTCCATCGGTGCTGAAGCAGACACTGAAGTGGACAACCCTTCCGTCTTATCAGGCAGTGCAAGCTCCTCCTAAGTGCTGTCTATATAAAATGAGCGGCATAAGCTTTCAACAGAAGCAGCCGAGTCAGCGGCTGGATCAAGCCACTGCGCATGAACTGCAGTCTCATCTCTTTTCGCCAGGCTGTGGATGGTATGGGAAAAAAAACATAAGATGCTTATATGCACACATAAACTCAAGCATAATTAACAACACAAAGAGAACAGCGCATGCAAGGTTGTGTCATACAGGGCTGTTTATAAGCTTCCTGCTAACACGCGACAAGTCAATGATGTCCCATTGTAGTGGCTGGTTTTAGCTTCTAAATATTTTCTGCTCCCGGTGGCCTTTTAGTGACAGTAGAATGGAGCAGAAACGCTAGCCATGTGCTCTGGAATGAAGTAGGTTGTGGTGAAAAAAATAAATCAGCTGTGTCCCACTGATTGTTCTTACTTCAGGAAGTGAGGAAGTCAAGTACTACGTACATGACAAGCATGCTATTAAAACAGATCGCCTGTAAAGTGCCAATGCCGAAATTCAGAGTACAAAGGATGTTGCACTGTGGGCTACAGATTTTTTTTTTCACCAGGGGGCTAGTTAGTCTACGCAAAAATGTAGGTACACCGAGCGTGGTTTTATTTCTTTCTTCATCGAAATGTGACAGCTGCAGCCAAAAGTATCAATCCATGCTTTGCAGTAAAACACCACAGCCACCGAGTACCAAAGAAGCTAGCAATTGGCTTTTACCTTCCACGTTGTATTGCGTCGGCTAGGAACATTAGATTTGGCATCAATGTCCATCCTTTCTCGACATCCGCTGCGCCACTGCCGGACTTCGTGTATACTTTCCTGAGGCGGAGGAACTTCTGCCTCAGGCAGCTCCACCGATGCTGTAGCACTGGCACTGCATTGAACATAGGAAAAGAACGTGTTTACATATTACACATTGCACATATTTTTCTGAAAAATGCGTTCGTCTAAAGAAAGCTCACTGCTGCCATATTATGCTGATCTCATTTTTACAGCCCAACATGAGGTATATGAAAATTTGTGCCCACTGCCGTAAAAGTGAGCTATGAACGTTTATTTCAGCCTACCAGCTCGAGTTCGGCAAGCTAGCATCAAAAACAAATGGCGTCACTTCATCGCTGATTAAAGACAAATCGATAGCATAGCCTGTCGCTAATACACTCGTCCCATTGAGATCCATAGTGTGACACACTCCCATAGACAACCTTGTACGTGTTGGTTTACAGTGCGGCTCCCAGTCGACGGCTGGAGCAAGTTGCGACTAGCAATTATGCGCTACAACTCACATAGATTTCAACGCACTCAATCACCACTTGTGCGCTAATTCCGGGGCCCGCAATTTTTGCCCTAGAAATCACCGCTTCACCACGTGTGACAGCGAAACAACACCGGGAAAACGCCTAGACGGAAACCGCACCGCCGACAATATTGTGAACGCTCGCCCAGCGCCATAATCGCAATTTTCTAGACGAGAGAAAGCATTTTACCGTTGCGAGTTTGTCCGCAGATAGCAAAAAAACGAAAGGCACTTACCGCTTTGGTTCAGTGCGCTTGCTATTTCGAGCCAGGCGACGTTTTGGAGCTGCTTGTCCCTATATGTTTTGAGTCGCTGGTCGTACAGAAGCGGCCTCTGCCGCACTTCTTCTGTCAGCAGCTCATCTGATAATATAGAAATACCTTCTGCACTGTTCATGATGAAGCTGCGGGCAGACCACACGGTGACAACACGAGCGAGCCGAGACAATGTGGCAGTGTCGGCAGTGTCGGCATGTGTCGGAAGGAGCCAAGTGCCGTTTTGAGCGCGAAATCTAGGAACACCGTAAGCCTCGTAACCGGAAAATGAAAACTGTAACTCATATACGCATTGGCCGAGGTGTAACAGTTGCATCTGTGCTTGTCGTAAAGTCGCGGGTCTACCGACATTTACTTCCGCGCTGGCAGCAGGCTTTGCGTAGCTTTCGCTCAATGCAACACTCGTCTGAACAAACTCTTTGCGTTTCTTGCGTTTACGCTTACGATCCTTACCAACGATCCGTGCGTAGCGTACGTAGTCTGAACGTGGCATTACTGACTTAACACTTCAAAAATAAATTCAGACGTAAAAAAAGGTTAAAAATAAAATGTTTTTGAGTAAATAAAGGGGGCTAATTGCGACAGTTTTTACTGGTCGCTTTCAGATGGAGCCGCCATCCAAAAACCTCCGCAAGTCAGCATTGAAGCGCCGCCCACATTCAGGACCGCCGCACAGAATTCCTCCTCGGCCAAAAATGAGTCCGTCGAAAAACTTTTCCTGATGCCTAAACAAGAAGCTAATCACCAGAAAAAATTGTAATGTCTAAAGTTTTGACTTTTGTACTGCTTGTTGATATAGTCAAACAATAAAAAATTGGCTCCGGTTTAGCTCTGGTTGACCCTAGTTGAATTGCGGAAGCTTCGTTTCCTCGGCACGTCGTCTACGCAGCGTCGAATTCCGACGCTCTCGACAACTCAAACTGGTATCTACCGCAGTTGAAGAGCCACTCCAGGACGTGACACGACTTCTAGCCGCATCTTCGTTACGACGCTTCTCGAGTCGTGTGGCACGTTCTTCTGCCGTCTCTTCAGCGCGTTGTCTCCTCGCTTCGTTCTGTCGTTGTTGCGTCTCTCTCGCGCTCTCCATAACATCATCAATACACTGAGGCGAAGCGTATATATATATGCCCCGCGAGGCGACACCTTCACTCCTACCCCAGCGGAGCACATCTGGTTTAGCGAGCGGCGACGGCAGCGCCATCTGTTGAAGCGCGGCTGCGGCGTTGCTAGGCAATGGCGGCTCAAGTTCGTTCGTGGGCCCACGGCATGAGACATACAGCACACGGCGCGACGAGCCGAATCGGCTCGCTGGCTGGAGTAGCAAAGCTTTCGATTCAAAAATTGATTTCGTTCACTGTTCTGGCTGGAAAGCAGGGTAATACAGGGCGACGCGCACCACGGCCCATTGTTACCAACGGTTGGTTATTTTTTTAATGTATAGTATCCTACTATAGCCACTTTTTAAAGCGGATTTTTCCAGCTTGTATGATCTAAAACCTCTGAAGCAAAAGAGCGCGTGCGATTGCGTGCGATTGCGTGCGGGTGCGATTGCCAACCTATACTTTCCGGGTGGGGATGGCCGACAGTCCTGACTGTGAAAGCTGTGCCTGTGAGGAGACCATCGCTCATCTTTTCTGTGAGTGCCCCGCATTTGCGAGTGCATGACATACACTGTGTTGTGCCCTGGACCGCCTCGATCCTCGCCTATTAACAGAGCAAAAGAGCATCGGTCCGTGGCCACAGCAGTCGACTGCCCTCAAGGCTTACAAGGCAGTCTTTGCCTACTTGAGAGCGACTGGATTGAGTGACAAATTGTGACAGCGTTGTGTGTGTGTGTGTTATGCCTTTTTCCCCTTCACTCTTTCTCTTTTTAGTCCCCTAATTCCTCTTCGCCAGTGCAGGCCCCTTTATGGTTAATATCCCTACCTTTCCCTCCTCCTCTTTATCTATCTATTTCGACCGCGACACTGGCAAACACAATAATCCAACATGGTAGCCGCCTGTCCGACCATAGACTAAACTGGCGCCACCGTCTACGCGAGTTTCTTAAAGAGCACTTCACCCACCGCGGGGATGCCGGGAAGACGGGGTTACTTACTTGGCTTGGCTTGTGTTGGGTCAAAACGTGCATTCTGCCTCTGAATCGAGAGCAGCATTGCTGTGCTCCGGGATGCTGTCCTCGGCACGCAGATGAAATTAGTTGACCAGTGCACTTTTCACTTCAATAAATTTCACGCAAGCATTAAGCTGGTATGAAAACTCTCACCGCGTTTCAACGAGATTTGACTCCCTCGCGTCGGGTCATTGTTCTGCGCATGCGCAGAGGACCCTCGCTATTCTCTTATGGACTTAATCGATATGGTCGTTCCTATATTGTAAAATTCAGCCTTTGCGGAGCCCGGCCTGTATAGATCGGCTTCAAGGAACGGGTCAACCGTTCGGGGATGTAGCTCAGATGTTAGAGCGCTCGATTAGCATGCGAGAGGTACGGGCATCGATACCCCGCACCTCCAGTTCATTGTTTGTATAATTTTGGTTTTGTTTTTTATACATCAGCAAACACGGTGCCGACCGCAGCTGCTTGTCGCGACCTCATTCTTTTTTTGTCAAAGCTTCACTTCGTCGTCGCTTCGCGTATTTCTTGTGCATCGTCAGCACATATACGAGAGAGAGAGAAATAATTTATTAGCACCCGTCAAAAGGATGCTGGGTATCCGAGGCGCCGCTCGGTCCCAGCCATGTCCTCCCCCTCAGCCGTCGACCGGGATCTCTTGGATCTCAGCAGCGGCAAGGGCGAGACGGATGACTTCTCGTTGTTGATTGTCGTCCTCGTTGTGAAGCAGTGCCTCCCAGGACTCATCTGTTCTGTCAAGTTGTCCAAAGCTCGGTCATGTCCATACCATATGGATCATGTCCGCTATGCCGTCGCAACGTTTGCACCTGGGGCTGAAAATCTCAGGGTGCCACTTGCTATAAAGCTGAGGGTTAGGGAATACTCCGGTTTGGAGCTTGCGCCACACAAACTCTTCGTTTTTGGTTAGCTGCTTAGTTACTTTTGGAAGTACCGCTCGGCCTAATTTGAAATGGTTTAGGATTTCCTGATACTTGTTAAGATCGTCATCGAAGTGTAGGAGCTCCTTATCGCGCGATGGGGGCGGGGTTGTGCACAAGACGCCACTGGGATCCCGGAAAGTAGCTAGTGGGCACGGCGGAGGCGTTGGAACCATGCGGCTAACAAATCCGTTCCTGTTTTTTGTCCAGGCCGTGTTTTTCGTGAACGTGGAACCCACATCACAGGGGGCGTACTACGACAGCCCTGGAAATTGGACCGACCATCGTGTTTCCGGAGTGATCTCTTCATCGGAATGCATCGCGAAGACCAAAGTGATAGGACTGCGCAACTGGACACCACTACTGCCTGCGCATCGCACGCCACCATCGACTATGTCACCAGTCACAGCGTATAAAAGAGAAGCTTCTGCCCGGTTCGCGACCAGTGGGCACGGCGGAGGCGTTGGAACCATGCGGCTAACAAATCCGTTCCTGTTTTTTGTCCAGGCCGTGTTTTTCGTGAACGTGGAACCCACATCACAGGGGGCGTACTACGACAGCCCTGGAAATTGGACCGACCATCGTGTTTCCGGCGTGATTTCTTCATCGGAATGCATCGCGAAGGCCAAAGTGATAGGACTGCGCAACTGGACACCACTACTGCCTGCGCATCGCACGCCACTATCGACTACGTCACCAGTCACAGCGCATAAAAGAGAAGCTTCTGCCCGGTTCGCGACCAGTGGGCACGGCGGAGGCGTTGGAACCATGCGGCTAACAAATCCGTTCCTGTTTTTTGTCCAGGTAAGAGACAAACAGCCTGTTTACTCTTACCGCAGTGACAATGTGTGCCTACTGCTTTTGCCGTGCCCACGGTCGTTAGTTACGTTCTTTACAGCAATGTATCATTGTTTTGTTGACGTGCTTGCTATGTGTGGTGACGTAGAACCAAACCCAGGTCCTTCTACACAGGAAATGCTGCAAACAATAATGGAAGATCTTAAACAGCTGAAACAAAATACAAGCTCTACTAACACCAGACTGTCTGCTATCGAAAAGAAGCTAGACGATATTTCCGCAATGGTTACTGACTACACCTCTAAAGTAGAATCACTGGAAAAAACTGTCGACAGTCTACTTATGAAAGTAGACGACCTAGAAAATAGAAGCAGGCGGAACAACCTAATTGTGTTTGGCGTTAAGGAAACCGAGGACGAAACGCCCCAAGACCTAGAGAACAAGGTCTGCAAGGATGTTCTTCTGAACCGGTTGAAAATTTCGGATGTGGCTATTGAACGTATCCACAGAATAGGAAGGCCGGCTGAGGACAAATGCAGACCGGTTATCTTTAAGCTAGTTGACGGGAGGGTCAAGGAGAGAATTCTCAAAAGCTGTAAAAATCTGAAAAACACAGGCTATAGTATATCCGAGGACTTCTCCCCTCGCGTTCAATCAATACGAAAGAAGCTTTGGGAAAGTGCGAAAGAGCAAAGGTTGAAAAAAGAGAAGGTCATGCTCAAGTTTGACAAAATTAAAATAAACGGCAAACTGTATCGATGGGACGACGCCCGCAATGAAAGAGTTCCCTGCGCTTCAAAGTGATGGTCTGTTTCCAAACCCGTGTCCGCACAGAGTAACACACAGAGCTCAGGAGCACTAAGAGCACAGCCATCTCTGAATTCCTTTTCAATGCTTAATATTAATACTAGAAGCGTAGTAAATAAATTCGACGAACTTGAAAACCTCCTCTTCACACACGATCCTGACGCCGCTGTTCTAACAGAAACATGGCTTCATGATGCAATTCCGAATGATGCAGTTATCACATCCGAGCAATACGAAATCGTTCGTCGCGACCGCACTTCAAGAGGGGGCGGTGTCGCTATTCTGATAAAGAAAGGCATCGACTATACGCTGATACCGCATCACGCCAACACTGAAATGGTCTGGGTTGTTCTCCGTCTTTTTCAGCTTAGTCTTTTAATAGGTGTTATTTATCGACCACCGAATGCTGATACTTCTGTACTGGACAACTTGCATGACTTTTTAAATGAACATACAAAGCGCTATAGCCATGTTATCGTATGCGGCGATTTTAACTTGCCAAACATCAACTGGGATTCTCTGTGCGCTCAAACATTGTGTGCTAACTCGGATGCTTTGCTCAGCATAGCTTTTAATTATAACTTAAACCAGGTTGTTCAGAAACCTACGCGCATTACAGCAAATACGAGTTCTCTTCTTGACCTGGTATTTATGTCAGACCCTGTTAGTCAATTGGGCTTTTCGACAGATGTCTTTCCCGGAATATCAGACCATGAAGCGGTGCTCTTTAAAAGCGAATTGATGCGACCAGTAATTGTTCATCAGGAAGGAAAAGCGTTTCGCGACTTTAACAATGCTCAGGATGAAAGCGTTCTAGATCAGCTTGAACTGACGTATGAATCCTTTGCTAAAAAATACACTGATGGGCGTACAAGTGTGAACGACTTGTGGTTAGAATTCAAAAGTACGGTTCATCAATGTATCAACAAGTACGTGCCGCTTAAACATAAGAAGCTGAAAATGGCGTGTCCCTGGATAACACGCGAGATCATACAGTTAAAACGTCGCGTGAAGCGCTTATCAAGGTCAAGCAATAAAGTTGGTGGTGCTTTGCCGGCTCTTCGGGCTGAACTGCGTTCAAAAATAAAATCTTCACGGTACCACTTTTTTAATGTCAAGATGCACAATTTTCTAAAAACTGACCCCCAAAAGTTCTGGAGGCATCTGTCACAGAAAAAAGACCCGGTTAACAAACTTCTCCTTAACAGCGCAGTTGTTACCGACTCCCTCTGCTTAGCGACTGCCTTCAATGAGCACTTTTCCTCTGTATTCCTGAGTAACAGCAACTCAGTCTCCGAATCTCGAACTAGCCATTTCAATCTGCCAGACCTAATTATTAACGAGGAGGGTATTGTTTCGGCTCTATTGCAGTTGAACACAAAAAAATCCTCTGGACCAGACGATATTCCTAACGCTTTTCTGTACAGATATGCTGAGTGGTGGGCTAAATACCTTTTCATTATTTTTACTGAAAGTCTCAGGACAGGAGAAATTCCAAACGATTGGAAAACAGCAAAGGTGATACCCATTCACAAATCAGGAGACAAGCTTTGCGTGAAGAATTACAGGCCAATTTCTTTGTTATGTACGTCCAGTAAGGTGTTAGAACATTTTATTTTCAAGCACATAAGTTCATTCCTAGAGGGAAGCGGTTTTTTTATTGAAAGCCAGCACGGGTTTCGGCAAGGCTTGTCGACAGTGACGCAGCTTATTCATATCACAAATGAAATTATGATGTCACTAGACAATAATGGACAGGTAGATTTAATTTTCATTGACTTCGAAAAAGCGTTTGACCGGGTATCGCACGGCAATCTTTTGTTAAAAATAAGGTGGTGTTTAAATAATCGGCAAGTAGTACAATTGTTAGATTCCTATCTTACACAGCGGCATCAGTTTGTTCAGATATCTGAATCTCACTCCACAAAAGCGCCGGTACTCTCAGGAGTTCCCCAGGGCTCAGTCCTTGGGCCGCTTCTCTTCCTTATTTATTTGAACGACCTGTCCTTCAACTCACACATACGCTGTCGGTTCTTCGCCGACGACTGTGTTATATACCATAGTATCACATCAGTCGAAGACCAGACACTCCTAGCCGAATACTTAACAGCAGTTTCCAGCTGGTGTTGTACTTGGCAAATGGGTATAAACAGTTCAAAATGCGGAAAAATGACAGTAACACGAAAGAAACAACCGCTCCAATGCACATACAAAATCAATGGCCTTCCGATCAACTCAGTGACTCAGGTGAAATATCTTGGGGTAACCATGACATCCAACCTGAACTGGAGCGTACACATTCAGTCCATTGTCTCAGCAGCGTCCAAAAAACTTCGATTATTAAAGCACCGCCTAAAGCATTGCACGAGCAAAACTAAACTGACAGCATACACATCACTTGTGCGTCCAGTGCTCGAATACGCCGACGCTGTATGGGATCCGCACACAAAAACGGATATAAAAAATCTTGAAGGCGTCCAGAGGAAAGCACTCCGGTTTATTTACCACGCTTATGGTCGGCAGGTCTCGGTGTCGGATTTGCTCAACAGATCTGGGCTTCCCACTCTTGAATCCCGTCGCAAGCAGCACCGACTAAAAATGTTGTTCAATATCATACATAATAAAACAAAACTGAATTTTCAGAGTTACATGCAATACAACACAACACGCCCCACCCGTAACAAACACGAAAGGACTATCTTGATGCCACGATGCCGAACAAAAGCATATTCTTGTTCCTTTTTTCCACGCACCATTTCCGAATGGAACCGACTGCCAAGCGATATCACCAACCTGGTATGTTCAGAATCCTTCTTGTCTGCTGTTTCGGTTCATGTAGCGCAGTAGCGTGTCTAGTACACAGTGTATTTCGGTTTCCTTGTTTTTATTCTGTTCACTTAGACTGTTTGACGTCGGATGATTTGCCTGTACTTTTTTTTTTTTTTGCTTCCCGTTGGTCTTATTGAATTTTGTCCTCGTACTGTAATCGCCCTTTGTCGCTGTTATTTTGTTGTTACCACTTTGTAATTTTTTTCCTTTGTGCACTCCTGCCCTGACCGCCAAAGGGCAGTCGGCAGTATTTATGAAATAAATAAATAAATAAATAATCCTCGGGCCAGTGCGTGCGCTTTCTCGCTTCCTCTCAACCCTTGGTGCACGGGTGTCCAAATGAGCGCTACCTTTTCTGCCGGTGGTGGACTGCCGGCCAATACTCGTGCTGCTGTAGCTGAAATGCAGCCGGCGTCAGTTTCTAATAGCTGATATTGAGTCACTCACGATAATTTTAACCTGTTGTTGAGTTAGAGCCAGCGCAATGGCCAACTCTTCCGCCTCCGTTACTGTCGAGTGTCTGGTGCTGCAGCACGCTACCGGGCCTCCCTTTTCCCTAGTGGCTACCGAAATGTGCCCCGAACTGTTTGTGCATTGTGCGGCATCCATATACAAGGCATCCTGTCTGCCCTGAAAGCGGGCTTTCAACGCTACTGCTCCTTCCTTCCACGGCTCTCATGGTAGATGTGATGCATGTTTTTGGGGAGTGGGGGTATCTTTAATTTGTCCCTAACCTGTCTAGGAACCGGGTCCGTACGTCTCGAGCACGCTCGAGGCTCGTGCCCCAGCTTCCCCAGAATGCTGTGGCCAGTACGACTGCGTAAAAGTCTCTGATACTGCGAGGTCCTTGCAGCCTCAATGAGCTCTTCGAGGGTATTCGAAATCCCTAGACTCAAAATCTTGTTTGTTGGCGCACAGGGTGGTAAACCTAGTGCTGTTCTTATCACTTTACGGATTAGAACATTCAGTTTGTCCTTTTCCGCCCGGTAAAGCCGCAAATAAGGTGCCACGTAGACTATACTAGTAATAATAAAAAATTTCACTAGCCGAAGGAGGTTAGCTTCTTTCATGCCCGCATGTTTGTTAGCGATAGATATACACGCTAGTAAAATCAACTGACACAAATGGCT
This sequence comes from Amblyomma americanum, assembly GCF_052857255.1. Lineage (NCBI taxonomy): Eukaryota > Metazoa > Arthropoda > Arachnida > Ixodida > Ixodidae > Amblyomma > Amblyomma americanum. Next base: position 75,520,026 of record NC_135500.1, on the reverse strand, counting down.
GCCGCTGGACTATACCTGGCTAAGCCAGACCTTGCCGTCGTTAAGCCAGGTTCTTGATTACGTAGTCAGCTCGGCTCGAGAAAAGAGGCAGGAGCGAGGAGAAACGCGGATCCCGCCTTTATCATAACCCGCGCGCATTTCGAGACATGAACTTCAGGCGCCCAACATTCAAACCCGGGTTGCTTTGCGAGAAATGACAACGCGACACAGTCGTTCGAGGAACAGTTTGAAGAGTGCGGGCGACGTCGGAAAACCTTGAATCACTATTTCGGACCCCGAAATAAGGCGAAAAAGAGTTACTTGACGGCAGATGCCGCAGCATTTATTGCAAATACAAACATGTGCATTTTGAAAGCATTTCTATGCAGTGTTATATCGAGTGACTCTACAGTGAGACGCCACTGAAAGCCCCCTAACGGCTGCCGTTGGCACCACAGGCGGACCGCGTACTGCAGCAGTGCAGCTTGACGCTGCCACTGCAAACCCGGCTGAGGTATGTGCGCGTGATTTTCCGCTAGTGTGCGTCGCATGACCAAGTATGAGCAAAGGAATCACACTGCTTCAGAGTGGACATTTCCGCGACGTTGCAGCTCGCAGGGACGCTGTATCATGTCCATACGGGCTAAGTGGTGGCCGCAGAATAGCGTCGCCCAGGCTTAGTCGAGGAACTGATTATGGTATCCCGCCACGTATACATCTGTTGTTCCCAAATAAAAGTTCCATACATCTACTACTTCATTGTGTGTCTGTGTGTGCGTGTGCGCCTGTGTGCGTGCAGGCTGTTTAACGTAATGTAAAATTTATGTTGCTACAAAAAAAAAACTGGACTGATTTTTTGCAATTTTCTATTTGCAATACCTCAAAGACCCCATGGGAGTGGAATTTTGCATAAGGGAGTGAGATTTTGCATTTTTCTCTTAACATGAATTAAGACAATAACATTTCGATGGCAGTTCTGAAATGGCTGGAGTTAGAGTGAACGATGACGCCTGCGGGAAGATCGTTCCAGTTGATGGCAGTCGTTACAAAAAAAGGAGTTGAGGTAGGTCGTTGTTCGGGCATGGGGCGGATAAACGGCCATGGTGTGGGTGAAGCGGTTGAAGGTCCGCTGAATTGGCACGATGGCTCTAGTGCTAGGTGATAAGGCTTGATAGAATTTTCTGAAACAAGCAGAGGGTTCTGATTTTCGGCGTCCTTGTAGTCTTGGAAGATCGGCTTTAACATTTAGGTTATTGACGCTTGCATCGCGGGACTAAGCAGAAAAGTTAAATCTGGCAGCACGGTTTTGAATCGATTCAATGGTAGCTGTTAGGTTACGGTGATGCGGGTCTCATAATGTGCACACGTACTCCAGCTTGGTCCTCACAAGGGTTACGCATGATAGTTGTTTTACGTGTGAAGGCGTATGAATTAGGTTACGTTGAAGGAAGCTAAGAGTGCGCTTAGCATCGTTAGTAATATTTTTAATGTGAGAAATCCATCTGAGATCACTAGAAATGTGAGCGCCTAAACATATCAAGGAGGAGACTCAAGAGATAGTGGACCCGTTCAGTAAGCAGAATTTGGAAGGAAAATAGTGACGTCTGTGGAAGGTAATTACAGCTATATTGATAACATTGATATCACTAGCCGATTTCGACACCATTCCTCGACTTTTGCCGGATCGTTCTGAAGAGGTAATTTGTCAGTCTACGGCAATATTTTGGACGATAAATAACGCGATCGTCAGCTAAAACACGTACTTTCGAAGAGAAGCATTAGGGTAGGTTATTAATATACATGAGAAAAAGAAGAGGGCGTAAAACAGTACCTTGTGGTACACAGGAGACGACTGGGGCAAAACTGGAAGAGTAAATCATTAACATAAACAAACTGCAGGCAGTCGGTCAGAAAATCTTTGACAAGCTTATCAAAAGGTTATTTGAAATCTAAAAAAAACGCATTAATTTCAAAAACATATAAGTCTAAGTTTGAAATAATGTCGTTTAGAAACAGTGCCAGTTGTGTGTCGCAGAACCGGCATTTCAGAAAACCGTGCAGATTAGGGTGAAAAACCGTGATGGGTTCTAGGAAGTTTTTGAAGTGAGAGTAAATAACATGTTTCATGATTTCTGAACACACGCTTGTGAGTGATATGGGACGATAAGTTTTACCTGGGCCTTTCATGTGGACTGGTATGATCTTGCCCACTTTCCTGTCTTCTGAAAAATGTGTGCTAGAATTTTGCTAAAAAATGTGTGCTAGAATTTTGCTAATTACGTGTTTAGTGTGTTTCAAGACATTTTGTTGATCCCGTAAATGCATGCAGGTGAAGAAATTTTAACGAACCGATTATTTTTTCAATGCCGTTAGGTGTAAACGTGAGAGCAGCCATGTTTGGATGATCTGAAATGAAATGATATGGGAGGCTAGTATCGGGTTCATGAGTAAACACTGCGCTTGAGGTAGGGTTTAGGGCTTCAGCTAAATCGCTGCCAGAGAGAGGAATACCGGACTGGTCCGTTAGAAATACTGGTGCTCTAGAGCGCTTGGTGTTAATAGTCCTCCAGAATTGTTTCGGATTCTTACGGATTAATGATGACAGTTTCAAAGAGAGGAAACGTTTTGAATTCATTAGTAACTTGCGGAAAGATTTTAATGTCGAAAGGCACCTTTGCCATGCGTGTCTGCTGTCTGTGAATTTTCTGTTCTGAAGTATAGCTTTGTTGTATTTCTTCGCCGCTTAAGAGCTGACGTAAACCGCGGTGATGAAGGGTGATCACGAATCTTTCTGACGGGGACGTACTTTTTTTAAAGTTTCTGCATTTAAATTTTGGAAATTGACAAGTTTAATTGACCAGTTCACTTCTACTGAGCGTCCTTCATACCCTGAAAGAAATGGATTGCAGAAGTCGCTTAGTTCAGCATTCATAGATGCAAAATCACTTTTTTCATACAGCGTTATTAGTTCGGTGCTGGCGTTTAGACGTTTCAGCATGCACTGAAAAGTTCCATAAATGACTGTGTCGTCCCTGACGGCATCTATATAGCTTAGGGGAGATAGACTGCAGGGATGGGATGTTAGCACGAGATCGAGTATGTTAGAAACGCGGTTGGTCTGTCTGGTTGGCGAATTTACGATTTCTGATAATCGTGAAAATAAGAAAAACAAAGCGCCCAACGTGGGGCTCGAACCCAAGATTCTGAGATTAAGAGTCTCATGCTCTACCGACTGAGCTAGCCGGCCGACACGGACAAGGCTCCCAAAATAAGTAGGCAAAGAATGAGAACAAGAAGTAAAGGTTGAGAGAGTGGGTTGACAAAGAGTGATAGCAGTTGTTTTGGAGGAGGAGGAGGAGGAGGAGGAGGAGGAACAGTAGAAGGTAGGCAGCACTTTGGAATCTGGCCTGGGATCTCCGCCATCCTGAGAAGGTGCTAAGCGGAGCTAAGCGTTGGTTTTCACCACCTTTTTTTCTCATCTCTCACGCTCTCTCACCATATCATTCTACGAGCCGAATGCTGCGCTCGACACCTCGCTGCAAACATGGCGATCAAATGCTGCAGAAGATGAAAAAAAAATAATTGGGGGACAATTAAGCGCCTCCTTTAAGGGTATCATGGGAGAAGGGTTTCTACCACGCAGACAAAGACACTCTTTCCTTTTTCACAATCTCAGTCATTAGATGAAAGATAACATGGCATAAATACAAAGCCCTGCCTTAACCAAGCCGTACGAACGTGCCTGCGAGGTGTAGCGGTAGTGTGACTCGCAACGCGAAGGCCCGATCGTCAAGGGTTTCCGACGCGCCGCTAGTCTAGCTGGCGCCATCTCTGGGAGCCTCACGTAAATTTCCGTCACTGAGACGACGACATCGGCCTTTCGGAGACACGGGGCCTTTAGGCTCGCACGTAAAAAAGGAGGGCCCGCGGAGAGAGTAGGCAGAATGCGGCAAAAGCAAACGAAGCTTCGAGGCGACGCAACTTTCGGTTCGAACAACAATACATAACGTGTAGAACAAGCGAACAGAAGTGGTTGAAAGAAAGAGGAAGACGAAGACGTTGTTCGATCGACTGTCGACTCAGCTCTGTTTATTTACCTCATTTTCCATAATTTATCTACTTTTATTTGAATATTCGAGGACGGCAGCATCTTCAAAGTCGGTATTGTCCCTATGGGAAGAGTACGGCTGCTCCGGCGCCGGGACCACGCCATTCAAAGGAGGCTGGCTCGGAAGAGGTGGCCATGGCTTCCCAGGCTGTGGAGTGACCAGAACATGGAAACGACCACCCGTCCAGCGAGACCTCATCGTTCAGTGGGGATGAGTCAAGGATTGTGGACGGTGACGAGTCAGTGGCCGATAAGGCTAACGTGGACAACGAGGGCTTCAAGTTGGTGAGTCATCGCAAGCAACGAACGGTAGGGATCCCGAAAGTGATTGAGCCCACAGAAAAGGGGGTTGATATAAGAGAAGAATCCCATCTTATTTTTCGCGGCCATTCAATCACTGCTGGTATCAGCTCCGATTCGAAGTCGGTTCACCATGCACGGGGCTCTTCAGCTGGATGTCTCGACGGAAGAGCAGGTTGACAAGCTCCTGCAGAGCTCTCAGATTTTTGGCATCAAAGTTAACGTGCGGTTGCCCCATTCCTACATGAAGAACACCTGTGTTATTAAGGGTGTACCAAAGTGGTATTCAGAACGCGACCTACTTGATTATCTGAAACCACAAGGTGTACTGCACGTGAAACGACTTGTGCGTCGTGTAGAGTCTCCAGGAAAAGAATAGGCTGCGAAATCTCCCAACTCTATCATGTTGACATTCGCTCAGAGCGCCCCGAAAAAATTGACCTGGGATTCACAAAACACGCAGTTGCAGATTTCACTGAAGCTCCTCCACGGTGTTTTAGATGCCAACGCTTTGGGCACGTGGCCAAAGTTTGCACAAAGGATCGACGCTGTAAGCTGTGCGGAGGCGACCACGACTTTAAAATCTGCAAGGCAGATTTGGCTTGCGCCAATTGCGGTAGTGATCATCCAGCGAGTTTCGGAGGCTGCCCCTTCCTCCGTGTGAGCGCTCTGCACTGTCGGATATCCTTTATTGCAGGTCCAAAAACCCCACCGACTGAGACGCCGGTCCCATGATTAGACAAGTTCCCAGTGTTGGAGTCTGATGTTGTTGCGTTGCCCAAGAATGTCCCTAAGAGACCTGAGTCCAGCAAGACGCCAAGGCCCAGTGCGCGCGAGTCGGCTGTTCAACCTCCAGCAAAGAGTGTCCATGTTCCTGAGCGGCCGGATCACAGCCAGCCTCCACGGCAAGGGGAAGCCTCATATGGACAAGTGACAAAAACCAGCTACTGCGGCCTAGACTGTGTCCCCGTCGGCATCATTTGTCGATGTAAGTTAGTGCGTTGCGCAAAATAAGGAGCTCGAAAATCAACGTATGTCTGCCCTTCTTCATGTTTTGTTCGGGTCCCTGCGTTCACATGTTCCAGCGATGGCGCCTGGCAACCTGAAGAACTTACCTACAGCTGGTGCTTTCTTGTGAGTCCCTAATTACCACCTTCACAGCAAACTTCCTTGCGAACTAAAATGGATGGGGTTAAACCTCGTGGATCTCATATGCACCGAAAAGTGCCGTTTATATTGCAGTGGAATTGCGCTGGGATTTTAAGTCGGTTAGCTGAACTAAAACTATTCTTGATAGAGAGTTGTGTTCCAGTATTGGCCCTGGCAGAAGCGTGCCTGAAAAGCGGGAGATGTTTGACTGGATATGTCGCCCATAAAAACTGCAGCATAAAGTCATTTCCTGCCGGAAGTGCTGCGCTTTACATAAGAAGGGAAATTCCACATGTTTCTCTAAGCGTTGCCGATCTTTGCACGGATGACATTGAGTTAGCGGCTGTGGGAATACAGCTCGGCTTTCGAACCCTTTCTATTGCGTCCGTGTACGTGTCTCCGCGGAAGAAGGTAGCATTGGATTTGTTTCTACAGCAGCTCTGCGACCGTTGCCCAGCTCCTAGAATCCTCTGCGGTGATTTCAACGCCCATCATGCCGTTTGGGGTGACAGGAACACGGATTCCCGTGGACGCAGATTGGACCTGTGTGTTGCCAATGACGGACGCCCCACTTTCTTCCGGCCTCCAGCCTCAGCGACAGCTATAGACCTGACGCTGCAATCACCTGACGTCCGCGTCACGCGTTGGTCAACAGCGCCTGACCGCATGGGAAGTGATCACTATACGATATTTGAGTTTGCTGCCGACTTTCGTATGCATGGTCCTAAAATTAGCAATGTGGTCAATTGGGACAAGTACAGAGAGCACCTAGAACGTGTTTCTGGTGATGATGTTGACAACATATCTAGTAAGCTAGCAGCAACTACGGCAGTCAAGTTACGTGATCATTTTCCGGCCCCGGATTTAAAACTAAGGAACCTTTCCGCAGCGAGAAAGGCGGAGCGCCAACTCATGCGGAACAAGGACGACAGGCAACAGAAAACGACATTAAATAGGCTGAATTCTGCCATTAGACGGCACACGAAAAAACTGTAAAGGTCGCAATGGGCCTCTTTCTGTGCTAGTTGGACTGCGTTCTTACCGATGACGAGAATATGGCAAGTTATTGGCAGCCTTGTTGAAGAATCTCGCCCTTCGAAGCCTGGAAAAACCTATTGCGTGCTTGGCAGAGGAATTTGCAGACGCGCTCGTACACGCTAATTCTCGAGTAGATATATATACACCACCTGTTTCTTCCAGGTCAATCATGGACCTCCCGTTCACGCTTCGTGAGCTTCATACTGCGCTCAGTTGCCTGCGGCGCCGGTGCGCACCAGGTCCCGACGGAATCACCAATAAAATGCTGAATATTCTGCCCTTGTAACTCAGAAAGGAGCTCCTCAACTTCATCAATCGAGTTTGGGAGACTGGCGATGTTCCTCCGTCATGGAAGGTGGCACATGTAGTTCCAGTACTGATGCTAGGCAAAGACATGACAGACCTTGCCTCGTATCGCCCTGTGTCATTGACCTCCTTTGCAGATACGTTGATGAAGAAGCTGGTTAAATGAATGCTTATCGTGGTGGCTTGAGGACAGCAAGGCACTGCCAACGCGTATGACTGGATTCCGCCGAGGTCTTAGTGCCCAAGATAGTGTCTTAGATTTGGTCAGTCACATTGAACACCAGAGAGCTTTCGGCCTTTCCACCTTAGCCATTTTTCTTGACGTTGCGAAAGCTTACGACAGCGTGCTTCAGAGCTCAATCCTAAACAGTTTGAAAGGCATAGGCATACAGGGCCATACGTTAAGATTCATTTACAAGTTCGTAAGTGATCGCGCGGTTCGTGTACGCTTAGGGAGCACCTTAAGCACCCAAAGGGTTCTATCACGAAGTGTGCCCCACGATCCTTAACGTCGAAATAGCTGGCCTTCAAGATTCGTTGAAAAAAAGTTGCAGGCAAGTGCGTATGTCACTTTATGCTGACGACATCTGTATTTGGATTACTGGCTACCAACACAAGCGATTAGCCCTGATAACTCGACAGGCTCTACTTTCGGCACAAGCTTACCTTTATGGAGTGGCGTTGTCTCTGTCAGTGGAAAAATCCGGCTTTGTTCTGTTTCCAGGTGTAAGAAGACGTAAAGCACGGTTGAAGATAGACCTCGGTCTCTCTTGCATCCGTCAATTCAACCACACGCGTTTCCTGGGCGTCATTATTGACTCTCGTCTACAGTGGCGAAAAGCTGTAGACGCGATTGTTTCATCTATATCTTCTCGCCTCAATGTGATCCGTAGAATTGCACCTGAGCAATGGGAAAACCTTCCTTCTTCAATGGTCAGACTTCATGAAGCGCTGGTGGTCAGTCGCATAATGTATCAATTACCTTTAAATTCCCCCTCGGCATCACAGCTTGAACGTCTCGAAGTTGTCCACAGAAAGGGCCTAAGAAGAGCCATTGGAATTCCCCAGGCGGCTGCGAATAAGGCAGTACTTCATAAGTCCTCATCGAAACCTATTAGCCTTATCGCTTCTCAGAGACTACTAATGCATCTTGGCCGCCTAGGAGAGACGGTAGCTGGGCGATCCCTCCTCCAGCGGCTCTGCAAGAGATATGAGTCGAAGGCTTACTTGGCACTCAGTACTCTTAGTTCTTTATGCATTAATGTCCGAAGGCAAAGGAATCCGTTTAAACCCCCCTGGTCTTTTCCGACCCTCAAATGTAAGGTCACAATTCCCCACGGTAGCGCAAAGCGCAGCTCTCCTTTGGCAGAAACGCGTTCGCTTGTACTTGAACACTTGGAAACAGAGTATGCCTGCCATCTTCAAATTTTCACGGTGGTGGTGGTGGAAACTTTATTACATACAGGGGACTTTAGGACGCGCAGGTCCTTGGGCCCCCGCACGGCACCACATCACTCAAACGTTCATGTCCCGGAGGCTCATAACTCTGGCAGCCCGGCCTGTGGCGAGGGCTTGCTTGGTCGGGTCCTCGGAGCGCAGTAGGGTCTCCCAAGCCTCCCAAGTGGTAAGGTGCTCCAGGCCCCGCGGGGGAGGATCCTCCGGGCAGAGGAAAAGGATATGATCGAGAGGGGCTTTGGCGTGATGACAGAGGGTACAGGAGGGGTTTGTGTGGACTTGATGATAGCGCGATCGTATATAAGGGGAGGGTAAGGTGCGTGTTTGGAGCCGCCTCCAAAGTGTCTGATGGTAATTGTCGAAGGAGGGATGGGGGGGGGGGGGGCGCTACAGCCGACGCTCGGCTTTGCAGGCCTGCGTCAGATCACTGAAGGAATGCATGCGCTCCCGTGAGAATCCCAGATCGGAGGCCGCCGGTGCCCGGTTGAGAGAACCTCGGGCTAAAGCGTTGGCAGCCTCGTTTCCGGGATTCTCGGAGTGTGCAGACACCCACATGAGCTCCATGTGGCGGGGCGGGTGCGCGGCGAGGGAGTACTGCTGTCGTATTCTCTACAGCGGCTGAAAGTGCTGCTATTGAGGCGGCTTTACGAGAGTTAGAGTCTTGTCCGGCTCAACCTGTTGTCATCCTAACCGATTCAAAATCTACCCTTCAGAGGTTAGAGCGCGGATTCCCTACTGACGCCTTGTCTATAAGCTCTCTGCGCTTGGTGCAGAATCTGCACAGCAGAGGCTTTACTATACATTTCCAATGGGTGCCCTCTCACATAGGCGTCAACGGTAATGAGGTGGCAGACAATCTCGCCCATAAAGCTCTATCAAGGATTCCATCAAAAAAGTACCTCAAGATGGGAAAAGTCTCTGCAGGAAAACTGTGCTCGATCACTTCAGTACCCTGTGGAGTGCGTCCCACAAGCCATGTGTGACCAAGGGACCGAAAAGATCTCAGGCGACCCTTCTATATCGAATTCGCACGGCCTCTGCTCGCACTCCTGCATGAATGCATGACTGGCATAACATCGTCTCCGCTCAGCTCTTTATGTGGTGTGTGCGCGGATATCGAACATTTTATTATGTACTGCCCAGACTACAAGAAGGGAGGCTGCACGCCTTCTTTTAACATTTCTGCAGGACACGGATCTTGTCTCTAAATGGTGACAGCAGGAAAGGACTATGGCCTACTGTGATTGAATGTGTGCGTAGATGGTGTCTTCCGGAGTGGACTACGTTATACTGTGAGTGAATGTGTGTTTGGATTGTGGCACTATATTGACCTGTGTTCTACTGTGACTGAATATGTACATAGATGTTGACTTCTGGAGTGGACTGTGATGTGTACTGTGTGGATTGATTGTGTGCTTTGATGGTGACTGCGGGAGAGAATATGTGCTATTATAAGAGGCTGTGCGCATAGCGGGGTAGATGCGACAAGCTTTAGGACATTGTTAATATAGAAAGGACGCTGCGGTGGAGCAATTGCCGGCAGATAAAGCAAGGCTAACCCCATCTGTAGCATTCAGCACCTCAACTCAACTCAATAGAAGCAGTTGTTCTGGTTGGCGAATTCACCATTTTTGATAATCCAAATGTTGGCCCCGTGAGAACAAAATGGGTTTCGATGATTTGCTTTGACGATTTAGAAGTAATGTCAGACCACGTGATGGACGGAAAATTGAAGTCGCCAAACATATGGATGAGGGTGTTTGGATTTTGGGTTAAGTTACAGCTTGCAGGGCTTCATGAAACTCAGTAACAAAGGTATTGTTAGCGTGTGGGGGCCGGTAACGAACTCCGAGGATTAAATGTGGGTGAGCGGCATTGCATCCGACAAATATGATTTATAGAGGGAATTCATTGGGACGTGAGTGCAGGGCAAAGAGGTATGAGAACCTAAGAAAACGCCTCCTCCTCGCCTGGTGACACGATCACGCCTGAATATGTCGAAATGAGGTAAGTAAGATTGAACTTAACGGTAAGTACTATAAGCTACGCGTCGGATGTGTTGATAAGGCCTCTTAATGCGTCGCCCTTTGGCAGATGGCTTCTAATGTTGGTAGAGAGAATGATATTTGACTGCAGTTTTGAGGACGAGCTGAAGTGAGGTGCTATGGCTCATGTTGTATCAACCTCTCAGTTTCGTAATCAAAGTTATAAATTTTCTCACCAACATTTAGAGTATCATGCCAGAGTTTATAATTGATAATCTTGGATTTGGCAAACTGTAGCATGTGTTTTCGGGCAGAACGTGTTCGAGTGGGGAAATCCTCGGCGATGCTAACACGCTAGGTGCCTTGCAATCGCCATTGTAAAAACAATGTGGAGCAAAAGCAAAACATGCGTCGGCCGGGAATCGAACCCGGGCCACCCGCGTGGCAGGAGAGTATTCTACCACTGAACCACCGACGCCGACGTTCAGTTGGCGTGCTGCCCGTCTATTCATAGCGTAGATCGTTGCGTAAGTTTCCCTTTATGTAGGTCACTGGAACGGCTGGCGTCTCCTCTGCTGGGGAGTGACTGTCATCACAAAGCGCGTGGCGAGCGAACCGTGCCAACAGTACAGGCCACTATGCGATAGATCAGTCACTGAACTTCTGTGGGATGTATTAATAATAAAAATTACCGGCGGCACTAAAGCAACTTAGGTGCGACAAATGGCAAGACATTAAAATTCTATTTATAATCAGTCAAATTCCACTCTAATTCCATTCCAATTCTACGCTAACTTTATTCTATTCCTCTGCAGGTGGCGCAGCGGCAGATACTATAGTAGGACACAAATGAGAAAGAACAGCTGTTGGTATTGATTGGGAGGATAATTAGCGCGAGGAAAAGGACGTGAGAGGGACACAGAGAAGGAGCGCTGACTTGCAACAAATAGAAGTGCAATCAAATGTACATGCTCGAGGAGTCAGCAGCGCATGCCCAGTTATGTCCACTGATTTGATGAGGCGGCTAAATATCAAGGTAATCTGATCTAAGATGATTCAGGGGCTCATAAAGGATCAAATGCGCATGGAAAGCAAATAAACAGGACGCTCCTCCCTCACCTTCGAACATCAACAACGAACAGGTTATTCAGCTTATAGCAACAGATTCTCTCCGTAGCAAAACAACCGACGTCTCAGTGACGCACTCATCGCTTCCCAACTTACGAATGAACGAATCCTAAAGAAGCTCCCCTGCTAGCTGCCCTTTAGAGCGGCCAACAACTTCCGTTTTTCCGAAAAGTTGATGACAATGGCAGTCTAGCCAATGCTTAGGCATGCAGGTTCTTAGCTGTGGCAGCTACAACTTGGGGGCGGGCGGGGGGGGGGGCGCTCTGGTGAAACTTTGCTTCCCCTAATGGAGAACCTGCATACCTATGGCTGAGCCACTCTGGGCCGCGGTCTGCGACATCCTGTGTTACGGCGCTAGGCAATCAAAACAGTAAATAGCATCAGCTTTTCATTGTTTCAATTTATTCCAATCCAGGTATGAAAAATCTAGAGATCATTATTTTTTCTTATGTTTAGAAGTTTTACAATGGACTACTTTTTGTGGTGGACAAAATCTTTGCGGGGTCCTTATGTGGACAGAGCTTCTGAAGTTATATCCGGCTACAGCACTGACTATAAAATAGGCTGCATAAATGCCAGGAACGCTGTACAAAGCTACAGAGAATTCTGGCAACACTGTACCGCACCGCCAATAATGTGCAGGAACGCATGCATAAACGAGTCTGTCCGCGGTGTACACATCCCGCGTAGACCATCTCTCGCCTAGCAAACTGAAGCTTCTCCGTCGATATATTTGAGGAACATTCGCGATTTTTAATCGGACCGGCAGTTTTAAGAAGTTGAATGTGACGCCGATAGACAATGGTCAATATGATTTACATATTTATTTTTTTAAACAAAGATAACCCGCTGGTATGAAGTAGTTATCGCAATGGCGAGAATCGCATCTATCAGCGCCTGTTTCGAGCACTGTTAAAACGTTCGCTAAGTGCGAACAAAAGAAAGACCCCGAAGAAAGCTTCGAGGGTTAGTGCGCAGCAGAGCATCTAACGGGCAGGACTAAGCTTTAACATCTCTGCACGGACTGACTGGATGCCAGAAAATCAGAGGTGTGTGTTGTTTGGGTTTTTTTTTTTTTGGGGGGGGGGGGGGAGGAAATGGCGCAGTATCTGTCTCGTATACCGTTGGACCCTTGACCCGCGTCGTAATGGAAGGGATAAAGGAGTGAGTGAAAGAAAGTGCTACCGTAGTGGAGGGCTCCGAAATAATTTCGACCACCTGGGGATCTTTAACGTGCACTGACATCGCATAGCACACGGGCGCCTTAGCGTTTTTCCTCCATAAAGCCGCATCCGCCGCGGTCGGGTTCGAACCCGGGAGCTCCGGATCAGTAGCCGAGCGCCCTAACCACTGAGCCACCCTAGCGGGTGAAAATCAGAAGCATTAAGTTTAAATTAAACACATTCACACATAGTCATCAAAAGTCCTTTGATTTTTGGCCCATTGCGATTATGACAGCACTTTTTTTTGAACATCTGGTCCTCCTGAGCCACTCCGTGAAAGGGAAGAGGTCTCCTCTCTCCCGCGGCTTAACCGTTTTGCGTATGCTGCTCGTATCATTCGGTGCCGAACGAGCAGTCCCGGTACGAATCTCAGAGGAGGGGCGGGGGTGTGAGGGTCTGGACGCCCGTATTCTTGATCCCTAAGCAAAGGAGGGGTCAGGTGCCTCCCGGTCCCCACCCCCCTCCGCGATTTACGCCTCTGGTGGAAGACTAGGATACTAAGCATTAGGCATGATGAAACAATGACAGAAAAATAAAGTGCTTTAAAATACAGGTAACAACACAAGGTAAGAAGTGGATTAGTTCAATGGGAAAGAAGTAGACTGTAGAAGAATACAGAAATGGAAAGAGGCTAATCAGGAAGATCGTTCTATGTTAACTCAAGATGCGGCGCCCTATTCTCTGAAGCTAGATCAGGGTGCCTTGGAACGCGAAGCTCGAGAAGGAAATTTAACCAAGAAGATGACACATGCGCAGTGTGTGGTAAATCTGTAGAAATAGTTGAACACCCAATTCTAGAATGCGGCAATATTCACTGGGATGTCGATGCAGACTCACCCATTCTCCTTGAGGCCTTAGGATTCAGCGATAACAGAGGTAAAGTGAATGAATCAGCTGCAGAAAAAGCGATTGGAAGATTGGCCGCTCAAAAGCAGAATGCTAGCATAAGCTTAGAAGCGAAGGATTCGAAATCGTACATAAAGATAATGGGGAATTGATAGTCTGATTTATTGTGCATAGCACTGACACCGTTAAAGACATATATATAAAAAAACCAAGCATGATGGCAATTTCTACCACACCCATTTTGGAAATGTTCCGTCCGTCCGGCCATCCGTCCATTTTCCATCCGTCAGTTCAGGATCTGCCCACTGGAGACAAATGCAGGGTTATTTTATTTGACGCATTAAGATGAAGGCGACTCCATCTGCTGCCACAGCGAATTCCGCGCGAAAACATCGAATTGCGAGACCACGAGATCATCGAGTTCATATTTCGGGGGTCGAGAACAACGCACCACTAAAAAAATCAAAGATCGTCCAAAATGTGCGAATAAAAAAACAAAGCGCCCAACGTGGGGCTCGAACCCACGACCCTGAGATTAAGAGTCTCATGCTCTACCGACTGAGCTAGCCGGGCGACACGTACAAGTCTCCCAAAATAAGTAGGCAACGAATGAGAACAATAAGTGAACGTTGCGAGAGTGGGTTGACAGAGTGATAGCAGTTGTTTTGGAGGAGGAGTAGGAGGAGGAGGAGGAGGAGGAGGGACAGTAGAAGGTAGGCAGCGCTTTGGAATCTGGCCTGGCATTTCCGCCATCCTTAGAAGGTGCTAAGCGGAGCGAAGCGTTGGTTTTCACCACCTTTTTTTCTGATCTCTCACGCTCTCTCACCATATAATTCTACGAGCCGAATGCTGCGCTCGATATCTCGCTGCAAACATGGCGATCAAATGCTGCAGAAGACGAAAAAAATAACTGGGGGACAATTAAGCTCCTCCTTTAAGGGTGTGATGTGAGAGGGGTTCCTACCACGCATACACAGACACTCTTTCTTCTTTCACAATCCCAGTGATTACATGAAAGAACACACGGTATAAATTCAATGCCCCGCTTTAACCAAGCCGTACGAGCGTGCCGGCGTGGTGTAGCGGCAGTGTGACTCGCAACGCGAGGGCCCGATGGTCAGGGGCAGAGGTGGGCAAATGCCCTCTTTTTTATTTTCCTCCCTCACCCTCACTTTTGCATCCATGGCCCTCCCTCCCCTTCGCCCTCATTCTGAAAAGTTTTGCGGCCCTGTCTCGCCCTCACTTCGAAAAATTTGCTGGCCCTCCCTCGCCCTCATCCTCACATCGTCAGCCCTCCCTCACTAAAAGACATTTTAAAATTCGAGTTATATTTTCTAGTCCACTACTTCTGGCGATATCACTGAGTAATAAACATGCAAGACAAGCCCTCAAGGCTCTCTTGAACGAGAGGCTAGATGCTTATTCTGTTTTGTGTGTGCGGGTGTCTGTGTGTGAGCTGTTTCAGCTAATACGCGAGACAAAACCGATCCAGTTACGAGTTGGGCCCTAAAATATCACTCTGGCTTTAATACTGGCACGCACTGCATGCATACATATGCCCTGCACTTGTAACATTTCATTGTTATCTATATTTATTTAGCTTATACTGCAATCCCCACTGAGGATTTTAGCAGGGTGGGATAGATAAGTAAACACAACGTAACAACACAGGCAATGAACACAAAAACAAAGTAGAATAAGGTAGTTTAAAAATTTTGGTAAATAAGCATACATAAAAGATTTTTGAACAATACTGGAAAGAAATGTCGACATAGACAATTTCAAAACGTGGCAATTGGTTAAGAGATTCCCTTAAATTACTTTTCGTGGAAAGAAAGGATACTTAAAACTATTATTGCGCTTGGCAAATGGCGTTACTGTCCGGCTATGTCTTTGCCCAGTGGCGTAACCAGATGAAAAAGAAATTATTCTCGTGAAATCTGTCTTATACCGGCCGTTAATGAATTGAAAGACAAATCTTAGTCGTGACGCATGGTTTATTTGCGTTAATGGCGGCAAGCCCGCTTTTGTTAACAGTTCTGTCAAAAAAAAAAATTCAAAGCGCTGAGGACGGGACAAATGAGAAGGAGACACACGCCAGCGCTTTTTCTTGTCATGCACCAACTGGCCCGGTTGATCCCCTCTTGGATCTGGCACTTATGTACGTCCAAATCTGTGTTAAGTGAAGCGAGCTGCTATTATTGGGACCATTTCTACCTTAATTAGTGCAAGTTTTAGTAAAAGTGTCCCAAATAACGCAGGCATAGTCCAGTATCGGCAGAATGTTTTTGTATGCGAGCAGTCGGACAGAAGGAGTAGGAAGTCTCTAAGCTATCCTCAGAAAGGAAAACTTGCGCTTAACATTAACCAATATGTAGTTAATGTGCTTAGTCCAAGTGAAGTCATTCGTGGTCAAAAGTCCGAGATACTTATAATGTATCTCGAGAAAAGTTTCGATAGGATGAAGGTTTAGATTTCTTATCTAAAGCGGCGTCTTCAGTAGTGAACTGCACAGCTTTGTGGTCCGATATTCTGTCTACTCTCTGGCTATTTGTTTTGGCAGTAATTGATCCGCTAACAAAAAAGAGGTCGAGCATTGATTGAGAATTGCCCTGAAATATGGTATTTTCTTCTACATTCTGCAGTCGAAGCCAAAAGCAATGCCCACATAGCTCCACCTGGGGGTCATGCTTTTTAACTGAATACCTTGACCAGTATACTTCAGGCAAATTAAAATATCCTGATAGTAAAATATCATGATATTTTAATTTGCCTGAAGTAGACTGATAGTAAAAATGGGATCCGCCATGGTGGCTCTGTGGTTAGGGCGCTCGGCTACTGATCCGGAGTTCCCGAGTTCGAACCCGACCGCGGCGGCTGCGTTTTTATGGAGGAAAAACGCTAAGGCGCCCGTGTGCTGTGCGATGTCAGTGCACGTTAAAGATCCCCAGGTAGTCGAAATTATTCCGGAGCCCTCCACTACGGCGCTTCTCTCTCTCTTCCTTTCTTCTTTCACTCCCTCCCTTATCCCTTCCCTTACGGCGCTGTTCAGGTGTCCAACGATATATGAGACAGATACCGCGCCATTTCCTTTCCCCAAAAACCAATTATTATTACTGATAGTAAAATACGATTGTCAGGTTTCACATGCGTGCACAAATATCGTTTAAGCTCCTATAATACGACAACGGTAGAGTTGGTGGGCCAGTACATTGCTCCAATAATATATCTAACGTTTCCATAGTACGTTGTGCAAAAAATGCACTCTACATTGGGTACATCCGGCATTGGCGAAATTCACAGGGGTTATTTAAACCGAATGCTGGCATCTTCACCTCTACCATCACGATTCTTTCGGTACGAACTGTAGCCAGTGTTAATGAGCTCACTGTCAAACAATGTATTGTTAAGCCAAGTTTCTGTCAAAACCGCTATTTCAGGGCCGTGCGAAAGCAGAAGGGCCTCCAACTCATTTGTCTTGTTTATGGCACTTTTGCAATTAACATTTAGTATTTTAGGGGTCTGAAGTCTCTTAGTCAAGAGCCAGTATGATTTCTTTCTAAGCTTAAAGCGAGGAACTCTTGTTTCATCCGAACCATACAGTACGCTATTAACGCTTAGCTTATCATTGATTAGCTTTAAAGCTTGGCGCCCTTCTTCCCCTCTTCTTCACAGCACTTCCACTGCTGTTTCTATATTTCCTTAATTCGTTTAGAAAAGTCCTCAGCTAATAATTTTGAGCTATTTTGTTTCGATTTTGAGCTGGTATTGGTCTTTTTGCGTTAATAGCATGATCTCAATAGGGAATTTTTTTCAAAAAGTCGAGGAGTTTCAAAACGACTGGTCGCGCCTTATTATTTTTTTTACCCACCCTGTGGCATCTTTCGATGATACTCAGTGTCAAACCTTGTTCCGGAAAAAAACACCATCAAATACTTCCTTTCCCAGTTCCTCGCGCCGCTGACGCGCCGCTGGTGTAGCTGGCGCTATCTATGGGAGCCCCACGTAACTTTTCCGTCACGCCAATGGCAACGACGATGGCACCGGCCTTTCTGAGTAACGGGGCCTTCACGCTTGCACGTAAAAAAGGAGGGCCCGCGGAGAGAGTAGGCAGAATGCGGCAAAAGCAAACGAAGCTTCGAGGCGACGCAACTTTCGGTTCGAACAACAATACATAACGTGTAGAACAAGCGAACAGAAGTGGTTGAAAGAAAGAGGAAGACGAAGACGTTGTTCGATCGACTGTCGACTCAGCTCTGTTTATTTACCTCATTTTCCATAATTTATCTACTTTTATTTGAATATTCGAGGACGGCAGCATCTTCAAAGTCGGTATTGTCCCTATGGGAAGAGTACGGCTGCTCCGGCGCCGGGACCACGCCATTCAAAGGAGTCTGGCTCGGAAGAGGTGGCCATGGCTTCACAGGCTGTAGAGTGACCAGAACATGGAAACGACCACCCGTCCAGCGAGACCTCATCGTTCAGTGGGGATGAGTCAAGGATTGTGGACGGTGACGAGTCAGTGGCCGATATGGCTGACGTGGACAACGAGGGCTTCAAGTTGGTGAGTCATCGCAAGCAACGAACGATAGGGATCCCGAAAGTGATTGAGCCCACAGAAAAGGGGGTTGATATAAGAGAGAAGAATCCCATCTTATTTTTCGCGGCCATTCAATCACTGCTGGTATCAGCTCCGATTCGAAGTCGGTTCACCATGCACGGGGCTCTTCAGCTGGATGTCTCGACGGAAGAGCAGGTTGACAAGCTCCTGCAGAGCTCTCAGATTTTTGGCATCAAAGTTAACGTGCGGTTGCCCCATTCCTACATGAAGAACACCTGTGTTATTAAGGGTGTACCAAAGTGGTATTGAGAACGCGACCTACTTGATTATCTGAAACCACAAGGTGTACTGCACGGGAAACGACTTGTGCGTCGTGTAGAGTCTCCAGGAAAAGAATAGGCTGCGAAATCTCCCAACTCTATCATGTTGACATTCGCTCCCAACTCAGAGCGCCCCGAAAAAATTGATCTGGGATTCACAAAACACGCAGTTGCAGATTTCACTGAAGCTTCTCCACGGTGTTTTAGATGCCAACGCTTTGGGCACGTGGCCAAAGTTTGCACAAAGGATCGACGCTGTAAGCTGTGCGGAGGCGACCACGACTTTAAAACCTGCAAGGCAGATTTGGCTTGCGCCAATTGCGGTAGTGATCATCCAGCGAGTTTCGGAGGCTGCCCCTTCCTCCGTGTGAGCGCTCTGCACTGTCGGATATCCTTGATTGCTGGTCCAAAAACCCCACCGACTGAGACGCCTGTCCCATGATTAGGCGAGTTCCCAGTGTTGGAGTCTGATGTTGTTGCGTTGCCCAAGAATGTCCCTAAGAGACCTGAGTCCAGCAAGACGCCAAGGCCCAGTGCGCGCGAGTCGGCTGTTCCACCTCCAGCAAAGAGTGTCCATGTTCCTGAGCGCCCGGATCACAGCCAGACTCCACGGCAAGGGGGAGCCTCATATGGACAAGTGACAAAAACCAGCTACTGCGGCCTAGAGTGTGTCCCCGTCGGCATCATTTGTCGATGTAAGTTAGTGCGTTGCGCAAAATAAGGAGCTCGAAAATCAACGTATGTCTGACCTTCTTCATGTTTTGTTCGGGTCCCTGCGTTCACATGTTCTAGCGATGGCGCCTGGCAACCTGAAGAACTTCCCTACAGCTGGTGCTTTCTTGTGAGTCCCTAATTACCACCTTCACAGCAAACTTCCTTGCGAACTAAAATGGATGGGGTTAAACCTCGTGGATCTCATATGCACCGAAAAGTGCCGTTTATATTGCAGTGGAATTGCGCTGGGATTTTAAGTCGGTTAGCTGAACTAAAACTATTCTTGATAGAGAGTTGTGTTCCAGTATTGGCCCTGGCAGAAGCGTGCCTACCAAGCGGGAGATGTTTGACTGGATATGTCGCCCATAAAAACTGCAGCATAAAGTCATTTCCTGCCGGAAGTGCTGCGCTTTACATAAGAAGAAAAATTCCACATGTTTCTCTAAGCGTTGCCGATCTTTGCACGGATGACATTGAGGTAGCGGCTGTGGGAATACAGCTCGGCTCTCGAGCCCTTTCTATTGCATCCGTGTACGTGTCTCCGCGGAAGAAGATAGCATTGGATTTGTTTCTACAGCAGCTCTGCGACCGTTTCCCAGCTCCTAGAATCATCCGCGGTGATTTCAACGCCCATCATGCCGTTTGGGGTGACAGGAACACGGATTCCCGTGGACGCAGATTGGACCTGTGTGTTGCCAATGACGGACGCTCTACTTTCTTCCGGCCTCCAGCCTCAGCGACAGCTATAGACCTGACGCTGCAATCACCTGACGTCCGCGTGACGCGTTGGTCAACAGCGCCTGACCGCATGGGAAGTGATCACTATACGATATTTGAGTTTGCTGCCGACTTTCGTATGCATGGTCCTAAAATTAGCAATGTGGTCAACTGGGACAAGTACAGAGAGCACCTAGAACGTGTTTCTGGTGATGATGTTGACAACATATCTAGTAAGCTAGCAGCAACTACGGCAGTCAAGTTACGTGATCATTTTCCGGCCCCGGATTTAAAACTCAGGAACCTTTCCGCAGCGAGAAGGGCGGAGTGCACACTCGTGCGGAAGAAGGACGACAGGCAACAGAAAACGACCTTCAATAGGCTGAATTCTGCCATTAGACGGCACACGAACAAACTGTAAAGGTCGCAATGGGCCTCATTCTGTGTTAGTTGGACTGCGTTCTTACCGATGACGAGAATATGGCAAGTTATTGGCAGCCTTGTTGAAGAATCTCGCCCTTCGAAGCCTGGAAAAACCTATTGCGTGCTTGGCAGAGGAATTTGCAGACGCGCTCGTACGCGCTAATTCTGGAGTAGATATATATACACCACCTGTTTCTTCCAGGTCAATCATGGACGTCCCGTTCACGCTTCGTGAGCTTCAGACTGCGCTCAGTTGCCTGCGGCGCCGGTGCGCACCAGGTCCCGACGGCATCACCAATAAAATGCTGAATATTCTGCCCTTGTAACTCAGAAAGGAGCTCCTCAACTTCATCAATCGAGTTTGGGAGACTGGCGATGTTCCTCCGTCATGGAAGGTGGCACATGTAGTTCCAGTACTGATGCCTGGCAAAGACATGACAGACCTTGCCTCGTATCGCCCTGTGTCATTGACCTCCTTTGTAGATAAGTTGATGAAGAAGCTGGTATATGAATGCTTATCGTGGTGGCTTGAGGACAGCAAGGCACTGCCAACACGTATGACTGGATTCCGCCGAGGTCTTAGTGCCCAAGATAGTGTCTTAGATTTGGTCAGTCACATTGAACACCAGAGAGCTTTCGGCCTTTCCACCTTAGCCATTTTTCTTGACGTTGCGAAAGCTTACGACAGCGTGCTTCAGAGCTCAATCCTAAACAGTTTGAAAGGCATAGGCATACAGGGCCATACGTTAAGATTCATTTACAAGTTCGTAAGTGATCGCGCGGTTCGTGTACGGTTAGGGAGCACCTTAAGCACCCAAAGGGTTCTTTCACGAGGTGTGCCCCACGATCCTTAACGTCGTAATGGCTGGCCTTCAAGATTCGTTGAAAAAAAGTTGCAGGCAAGTGCGTATGTCACTTTATGCTGACGACATCTGTATTTGGATTACTGGCTACCAACACAAGCGGTTAGCCCTGATAACTCGACAGGCTCCACTTTCGGCACAAGCTTACTTTAAGGTGTGGCGTTGTCTCTGTCAGTGGAAAAATCCGGCTTTGTTCTCTTTCCAGGTGTAAGAAGACGTAAAGCACGGTTGAAGATAGACCTCGGTCTCTCTTGCATCCGTCAATTCAACCACACGCGTTTCCTGGGCGTCATTATTGACTCTCGTCTACAGTGGCGGAAAGCTGTAGACGCGATTGTTTCATCTATATCTTCTCGTCTCAATGTGATCCGTAGAATTGCACCTACCTTCCTTCCTCAATGGTCAGACTTCATGAGGCGCCGGTGGTCAGTCGCATAATGTATCAATTACCTTTAAATTCCCCCTCGGCATCACAACTTGAACGTCTCGAAGTTGTCCACAGAAAGGGCCTGAGAAGAGCCATTGGAATTCAAAAGGCGGCTGCGAATAAGGCAGTACTTCATGAGTCCCCATCGAAACCTATTAGCCTTATCGCTTCTCAGGGACTACTAATGCATCTTGGCCGCCTAGGAGAGACGGTAGCTGGGCGATCCCTTCTCCAGCGGCTCTGCAAGACATATGAGTCGAAGGCTTACTTGGCACTCAGTACTCTTAGTCCTTTAGGCATTAATGTCCGAAGGCAAAGGAATCCGTTGAAACCCCCCTGGTCTTTTCCGACCCTCAACTGTAAGGTCACAATTCCCCACGTGAGCGCAAAGCGCAGCTCTCCTTTGGCAGAAATGCGTTCGCTTGTACTTGAACACTTGGAAACAGAGTATGCCTGCCATCTTCAAATTTTTACGGTGGTGGTGGTGGAAACTTTTTTACATACAGGGGAGTTTAGGACGCGCAGGTCCTTGGGCCCCCGCACGGCACCACAGCACTCAAACGTTCATGTCCCGGAGGCTCATAACTCTGGCAGCCCGGCCTGTGGCGAGGGCTTGCTTGGTCGGGTCCTCGGAGCGCAGTAGGGTCTCCCAAGCCTCCCAAGTGGTAAGGTGCTCCAGGCCCCGCGGGGGAGGATCCTCCGGGCAGAGGAAAAGGATATGATCGAGAGGGGCTTTGGTGTGATGGCAGAGGGTACAGGAGGGGTTTGTGTGGACTTGATGATAGCGCGAGCGTATATAAGGGGAGGGTAAGGTGCGTGTTTGGAGCCGCCTCCAAAGTGTCTGATGGTAATTGTCGAAGGAGGGATGGGGGGGGGGGCGGTACAGCCGACGCTCGGCTTTGCAGGCCTGCGTCAGTTCACTGAAGGAATGCATGCGCTCCCGTGAGAATCCCAGATCGGAGGCCGCCGGTGCCCGGTTGAGAGAACCTCGGGCTAAAGCGTTGGCAGCCTCGTTTCCGGGATTCTCGGAGTGTGCAGACACCCACATGAGCTCCATGTGGCGGGGCGGGTGCGCGGCGAGGGAGTACTGCTGTCGTATTCTCTAAAGCGGCTGAAAGTGTTGCTATTGAGGCGGCTTTACGGAAGTTAGGGTCTTGTCCGGCTCAACCTGTTGTCATCCTAACCGATTCAAAATCTACCCTTCAGAGGTTAGAGCACGGATTCCCTACTGACGCCTTGTCTATAAGCTCTCTGCGCTTGGTGCAGAATCTGCACAGCAGAGGCTTTACTATACATTTCCAATGGGTGCCCTCTCACATAGGAGTCAACGGTAATGAGGTGGCAGACAATCTCGCCCATAAAGCTCTATCAAGGATTCCATCAAAAAAGTACCTCAAGATGGGAAAAGTCTCTGCAGGAAAACTGTGCTCGATCACTTCAGTACCCTGTGGAGTGCGTCCCACAAGCCATGTGTGACCAAGGGACTGAGAAGATCTCAGGCGACCCTTCTATATCGAATTCGCACGGCCTCTGCTCGCACTCCTGCATGAATGCATGACTGGTATAGCATCGTCTCCGCTCTGCTCTTTATGTGGTGTGTGCGCGGATATCGAACATTTTATTATGTACTGCCCAGACTACAAGAATGGAGGCTGCACGCCTTCTTTTAACATTTCTGCAGGACACGGATCTTGTCTCTAAATGGTGACAGCAGGAACGGACTATGGCCTACTGTGATTGAATGGGTGCGTAGATGGTGTCTTCCGGAGTGGACTACGTTATGCTGTGAGTGAATGTGTGTTTGGATTGTGGCACTATATTGACCTGTGTTCTACTGTGACTGAATATGTACATAGATGTTGACTTCTGGAGTGGACTGTGGTGTGTACTGTGTGGATTGATTTTGTGCTTTGATGGTGACTGCGGGAGAGAATATGTGCTATTATAAGAGGCTGTGCGCATAGCGGGGTAGATACGACATGCTTTAGGACATTGTTAATATAGAAGGGACGCTGCGGTGGAGCAATTGCCGGCAGATAAAGCAAGGCTAACCCCATCTGTAGCATTCAGCACCTCAACTCAACTCAATAGAAGCAGTTGGTCTGGTTGGCGAATTCACTATTTGTGATAATCCAAATGTTGGTCCCGTGTGAACAAAATGGGTTTCGATGATTTGCTTTGACGATTTAGAAGTAATGTCAGACCACGTGATGGACGGAAAATTGAAGTCGCCAAACATAAGGATGAGGGTGTTTGGATTTTGGGTTAAGTTACAGCTTGCAGGGCTTCATGAAACTCAGTAACAAAGGTATTGTTAGCGTGTGGGGGCCGGTAACGAACTCCGAGGATTAAATGTGGGTGAGCGGCATAGCATCCGACAAATATGATTTATAGAGGGAATTCATTGGGACGTGAGTGCAGGGCAAAGAGGTATGAGAACCTAAGAAAACGCCGCCTCCTCGCCTGGTGAAGCGATCGCGCCTGAATATGTCGAAATGAGGTAAGTAAGATTGAACTTAACGGTAAGTACTATAAGCTACGCGTCGGATGTGTTGATAAGGCATCTTAATGCGTCGCCCTTTGGCAGATGGCTTCTAATGTTGGTAGAGAGAATGATATTTGACTGCAGTTTTGAGGACGAGGTGAAGTGAGGTGCTATGGCTCATGTTGTATCAACCTCTCGGCTTCGTAATCAAGGTTATCAATATTCTCACCAACTTTTAGAGTATCATGCCAGAGTTTATAATTGATAATCTTGGATTTGGCAAACTGCAGCATGTGTTTTCGGGCAGAACGTGTTCGAGTGGGGAAATCCTCGGCGATGCTAACACGCTAGATGCCTTGCAATCGCCATTGTAAAAACAATGTGGAGCAAAAGCAAAACATGCGTCGGCCGGGAATCGAACCCGGGCCACCCGCGTGGCAGGCGAGTATTCTACCACTGAACCACCGACGCCGACGTTCAGTTGGCGTGCTGCCCGTCTATTCATAGCGTAGATCGTTGCGTAAGTTTCCCTTTATGCAGGTCACTGGACCGGCTGGCGTCTCCTCTGCTGGGGAGTAACTGTCGTCACAAAGCGTGTGGCGAGCGAACCGTGCCAATAGTACAGGCCACTATGCGATAGATCAGTCACTGAACTTCTGTGGGATGTATTAATAATAAAAATTACCGGCGGGACTAAAGCAACTTAGGTGCGACAAATGGCAAGACATTAAAATTCTATTTATAATCAGTCAAATTCCACTCTAATTCCATTCCAATTCTACGCTAACTTTATTCTATTCCTCTGCAGGTGGCGCAGCGGCAGATACTATAGTAGGACACAAATGAGAAAGAACAGCTGTTGGTATTGATTGGGAGGAGAATTAGCGCGAGGAAAAGGACGTGAGAGGGACACAGAGAAGGAGCGCTGACTTGCAACAAATAGAAGTGCAATCAAATGTACATGCTCGAGGAGTCAGCCGCGCATGCCCAGTTATGTCCACTGATTTGATGATGCGGCTAAATATAAAGGTAATCTGATCTAAGATGATTCAGGGGCTCATAAAGGATCAAAGGAGCATGGAAAGCAAATAAACAGGACGCTCCTCCCTCACCTTCGAACATCAACAACGAACAGGTTATTCAGCTTATAGCATAGATTCTCTCCGTTGCAAAACAACCGACGTCTCAGTGACGCACTCATCGCTTCCCAACTTACGAATGAACGAATCCTAAAGAAGCTCCCCTGCTAGCTGCCCTTTAAAGCGGCCAACAACTTCCGTTTTTCCGAAAAGTTGATGACAATGGCAGTCTAGCCAATGCTTAGGCATGCAGGTTCTTAGCTGTGGCAGCTACAAGTTGGGGGCGGGGAGGGAGGGGGCGCTCTAGTGAAACTTTGCTCCCCCTAATGGAGGACCCACATACCTATGGCTGAGCCACTCTGGCCCGCGGTCTGCGACATCCTGTGTTACGGCGCTAGGCAATCATAACAGTAAATAGCATCAGCTTTTCAATGTTTCACTTTATTCCAATCCAGGTATGAAAAATCTAGAGATCATTATTTTTTCTTATGTTTAGAAGTTTTACAATGGACTACTTTTTGTGATGGACAAAATCTGTGCGGGGTCCTTATGTGGACAGAGCTTCTGAAGTTATATCCGGCTACAGCACTGACTATAAAATAGGCTGCATAAATTCCAGGAACGCTGTACAAAGCTACAGAGAATTCCGGCAACACTGTACCGCACCGCCAATAATGTGCAGGAACGCATGCATAAACGAGTCTGGCCGCGGTGTACACATCCCGCGTAGACCATCTCTCGTCTAGCAAACTGAAGCTCCTCCGTCGATATATTTGAGGAGCATTCGCAATTTTTAATCGGACCGGCAGTTTTAAGAAATTGAATGTTACGCCGATAGACAATGGTCAATATGTTTTACATATTTATTTTTTTAAACAAAGATAACCAGCTGCTATGAAGTAGTTATCGCAATGGCGAGAATCGCATCTATCAGCGCCTGTTTCGAGCACTGTTAAAACGTTCGCTAAGTGCGAACAAAAGAAAGACCACGAAGAAAGCTTCGAGGGTTACTGTGCAGCAGAGCATCTAACGGGCAGGACTATAAGCTTTAACATCTCTGCCTTAAGCACGGACTGACTGGATGCCAGAAAATCAGAGGTGTTGGTTGTTTGGGTTTTTTTTTTGGGGGGGGGGGGGGAGGAAATGGCGCAGTATCTGTCTCGTATACCGTTGGACACTTGACCCGCGTCGTAATGGAAGGGATAAGGGAGGGAGTGAAAGAAGAAAGTGCTGCCGTAGTGGAGGGCTCCGAAATAATTTCGACCACCTGGGGATCTTTAACGTGCACTGACATCGCCTAGCACACGGGCGCCTTAGCGTTTTTCCTCCATAAAACCGCATCCGCCGCGGTCGAGTTCGAACCCGGGAACTCCGGATTAGTAGTCGAGCGCCCTAACCACTGAGCCACCGTGGCGGGTGAAAATCAGAAGCATTAAGTTTAAATTAAACACATTCGCACATAGTCATCAAAAGTCCTTTGATTTTTGGCCCATTGTGATTATGACAGCACTTTTTTTTTAACATCTGGTCCTCCTGAGCCATTCCGTGAAAGGGAAGAGGTCTCCTCTCTCCCGCGGCTTAACCGTTTTGCGTATGCTGCTCGTATCATTCGATGCCGAACGAGCAGTCCCGGTACGAATCTCAGAGGAGGGGCGGGGGGTGAGGGGATGGACGCCCGTATTCTTGATCCCTAAGCAAAGGAGGGGTCAGGGTGCCTCCCGGTCCCCACCCCCCTCCGCGATTTACGCCTCTGGCGGAAGACTAGGATACTAAGCATTAGGCAAAATGAAACAATGACAGAAAAATAAAGTGCTTTAAAATACAGGTAACAACACAAGGTAAGAAGTGGATTAGTTCAAGGGGAAAGAAGTAGACTGTAGAACAATACAGAAATGGGAAGAGGCTAATCAGGAAGATCGTTCTATGTTAACTCAAGATGCGGCGCCCTATTCTCTGAAGCTAGATCAGGGTGCCTTGGAACGCGAAGCTCGAGAAGGAAATTTAACCAAGAAGATGACACATGCGCAGTGCGTGGTAAATCTGTAGAAATAGTTGAACACCCAATTCTAGAATGCGGCAATATTCACTGGGATGTCGATGCAGACTCACCCATTCTCCTTGAGGCCTTGGGATTCAGCGATAACAGAGGTAAAGTGAATGAATCAGCTGCAGAAAAAGCGATTGGAAGATTGGCGGCTCAAAAGCAGAATGCTAGCATAAGCTTAGAAGCGAACGATTCGAAATCGTACTTAAAGATAATGGAGAATTCATAGTCTGATTTATTGTGCATAGCACTGACACCGTTAAAGACATATATATAAAAAAACCAAGCATGATGGCAATTTCTACCACACCCATTTAGGAAATGTTCCGTCCGTCCGGCCATCCGTCCATTTTCCATCCGTCAGTTCAGGATCTGCCCACTGGAGACAAATGCAGGGTTATTTTATTTGACGCATTAAGATGAAGGCGACTCCATCTGCTGCCGCAGCGAATTCCGCGCAAAAACATCGAATTGCGAGACCACGAGAGCATCGAGTTCATATTTCGGGGGTCGAGAACAACGCACCACTAAAAAAATCAAAGATCGTCCAAAATGTGCGAATAAAAAAACAAAGCGCCCAACGTGGGGCTCGAACCCACGACCCTGAGATTAAGAGTCTCATGCTCTACCGACTGAGCTAGCCGGGCGACTTTTTTTTTTCTTTATTGCATGGAAGAACTTCTGTAGAAAGGAGGAAACTTCAATCAGACTAGTTCGCGTCTCAAGTTACCGGGCTGCTTAATATGAGCCCCCCCTAGCCCTAACTCACCACTGCATCCCCATAAAAACATCAAAATTCAGGGAGGCACACACAAGCATCTAGGCACGGCAGCCAGCTTGGAGGTTCGTCGCGAGCAGCATATACACTCCTCACCAACGCACACTGTTCCCGAAACACAGATTTGGACGATCTTGGTGGCTCGGCATGTCTGTCCATCATACGGCTTTTCCAAAGACTGAATAGTCCCATCAACACAAACACCTCATAATGCACAACAGAGTTTTTGTCAACAGGCAGAAATCTAATAGTGTATGGTGTAATTTCAATGTCCGTCTTAAGAGCTCGTTGTAGTATGTCCCAAAAGAACATGGCATCACGGCACAGGATGAAGCAATGATCAATTGTCTCAGGCACGTTACACAGACGACAATTCACATTCCAGGGTACAAACATCCCCTTGTCATTAAGAAATGTCTTGACAGGCATCGTCGCTGTGTGTAGTTTGAAAAAGAACGTTTTAGCGGCAGCCTGAATGCACATCCGCCTAACACGCTTTAGAACACTGATGTCCAAAGACCCCAAATAAGGCTGCCGATACAATGGTGTAGGGAACAAAGACTCAGTGAGAGCCTGGGTCATCTGCTTTCTCGAGAGGCTATACAGGTAATCTAAAGAGAAGCGCACAGTGAGAAAATTGAAAGTGTCAGCAACCTCCTTTAGAAATCCCCATAAAGTCCCCTCACGAGCCTGCACAGTCGGTGCGAATAAGTAAGGCAAATGAAAACTAAGCCGCCTAATGAGCACAGCTACCAGAAACGGGTCGTTTGCCGATTTGAAAACGAAAAAACGGGAAACGAGTTGATGCACGAACAGGTGAACAAGGCCCACTCCACCACCCTCTAAGGGAAGGAACAAGTTGTCACGCCTCATCGGCTCCCATTGAGAGCGCCAAACGAATGCTGCAAATATTCTATGTATTGCTTGCACCTTCCTCCTCGCACAATGCAGGACTTGAAGGACATACGCGAGCTTTGCAAACAAAAAAATGTTACAGACCTGTGCCCTCGCAAACACTGAGAGTTCCCTACCCATCCAAGCCTGTGTTTGCCGCCGTAGAGTTACAGTTTGTGAATCCCAGTAGGCTGTACTGTTGCAACTTGGTGCAGCGGAACGCCTAGGTACTCAAGAGGGCTACAGTTCCAGCATATACCACCGAACTGGCTTGGCCTAGTTCCCCAATGACCCAACCAAAAGCCTTTGGATTTCTCTAAATTAAGAGCCGCGCCTGATACATCGCAGAACTGTTTAGTCAAGTTTAGAGCCTCGAGTACACTCTTTTTGTTAGAACAAAAGAGGGCGACATCATCAGCGTAAGCTAAAACTTTAACTTCACTTTGAGCCAGAGAGAAACCGCGGATAGCTGCGCTGTTAATTATACTGAGACAGAGGGGTTGCAGATATAGGACAAACAACAATGGAGACAGTGGACATCCTTGACGAACAGATGCTTCTAGTGGTACTGGTTTCGTTAGCTCCTGATTAACAATAACCCTTGTATAGGAGTTCTTATAGCACAGCCTTATGCCTTTGAGCAAGACGTCACCAATATTTGCATACTCCAAGACCGCGAACAAGAAATCGTGCCGAACTTTATCAAACGCCTTAGCCAAGTCAATTTGAATCAGAGCTACATGGCTTATCTCATCTCATACTGTCTCTAATACTGAACGTGCAATATGGATATGTGTTTGAATACTGCGGCCTCTAATACCACAGACCTGATGCGGACCTATCAAGTCCATAATGACGAGCTGCAGACGACTGCTAAGAACCTTGGCAAAAATTTTGTAATCAACATTGCAAAGGGAAATTGAACGATATCCCTCAACAGTTTTCAACCGATTAGTATCTTTGCTTTTGGGAATTAATATTGTGTGCCCAGAATAAAAAGTGGGAGGCAGGACACCAACATCATAAGATGCTTTGAAAACTTCCATCAAAACAGGCACTAGGCAAGGCGAAAATGTTTTATAGAATTCGCTAGTAATACCATCTGGCCCAGGAGATTTCTGGCTCTGCAGGGCAGTAATGGCTGATTGAATTTCATCCAAAGTGATAGGTCCCTTCACTATAGCACACTTCTCATCATCAAGTCGAGGGAAGTTTCCGAGCAAGGAACTGTAATCGAAACCCTGACTTGGATCTTCGCAACTGCCAAACAGCTTCCGATAATAGTCGAAGAAAGCAGCAAGAATACCAGGCGCATCACTGTATGTGCAATCACCATACTGAATTTTCAATATTTCCTTCGCAAGAGCATTCTCTCTTTCATCACTCAGGGCCCGACGAGAAGGTTGCTCATCAAGAAACCTTCGGGACCTAGATCGTATCAAGGCCCCCTTATATCTGTCTGTCGCAAATTGTTGAAGCTGTGCTTTTACGTTATTAATCTCTGCGAGATAGGCACCCGGGCTTACACTCTCTAGCTCATGTAGCTCCGTTAGGGTGCGCCCAAACTCACGAAGGTGGTGTCTCTTCAGGAAAGCGATTCTTGCTGAGGCCTCAATTGCCAAGTTTTTGATCTGTTTAAACAAGTCCCACTTTTGAAAAATGGAAAGATCACGGCGTGACCATACGTCCTTCAAACAAGTAGGTACAGCACGCTGAAAGATTTCGTCTGAGAGCAGACAGTTATTCATCTTCCACAACTCCCATCGAGGGTGAAGTACTTGCCGAGTGTACTTTCCTATCTGAAGAGACACCATACAGTGGTCACTGAAGAAAATGGGCCGCACCCAGTAGCCAAACACACTTGCTAATGCGTGCTAGCCGGGCGACACGTACAAGTCTCCCAAAATAAGTAGGCAACGAATGAGAACAATAAGTGAACGTTGCGAGAGTGGGTTGACAGAGTGATAGCAGTTGGTTTGGAGGAGGAGTAGGAGGAGGAGGAGCAGGAGGAGGAACAGTAGAAGGTAGGCAGCGCTTTGGAATCTGGCCTGGCGTTTCCGCCATCCTTAGAAGGTGCTAAGCGGAGTGAAGCGTTGGTTTTCACCACCTTTTTTTCTGATCTCTCACGCTCTCTTACCATATAATTCTATGAGCCGAATGCGGCGCTCGATATCTCGCTGCAAAAATGGCGATCAAATGCTGCAGAAGACGAAAAAATAACTGGGGGACAATTAGGCTCCTCGTTTAGGTGTGTGATGTGAGAGGGGCTCCTACCACGCATACACCGACACTCTTTCCTCTTTCACAATCCCAGTGATTACATGAAAGAACACACGGTATAAATTCAATGCCCCGCTTTAACCAAGCCGTACGAGCGTGCCGGCGTGGTGTTGCGGTAGTGTGACTCGCAACGCGAGGGCCCGATGGTCAGGGGCAGAGGTGGGCAAATGCCCTCTTTTTTAATTTTCCTCCCTCACCCTCACTTTTGCATCCATGGCCCTCCCTCCCCCTCGCCCTCATTCTGAAAAGTTTTGCGGCCCTGTCTCGCCCTCACCCTGACTTCGAAAAATTTGCTGGCCCTCCCTCGCCGTCATCCTCATATCGTCAGCCCTCCCTCACCCTCACTAAAAGACACTTTAAAATTCTAGTTATATTTTCTAGTCCGCTACTTCTGGCGATATCATTGAGTAATAAACATGCAAGACAAGCCCTCAAGGCTCTCTTGAACGAGAGGCTAGATGCTTATTCTGTTGTGTGTGTGCGGGTGTCTGTGTGTGAGCTGTTTCAGGTAATACGCGAGACAAAACCGATCCAGTTACGAGTTGGGCCCTAAAATATCACTCTGGCTTTAATACTGGCACGCACTGCATGCATACATATACCCTGCACTTGTAACATTTCATTGTTATCTATATTTATTTAGCTTATACTGCAATCCCCACTGAGGATTTTAGCAGGGTGGGAGAGACAAGTAAACACAACGTAACAACACAGGCAATGAACACAAAAACAAAGTAGAATAAGGTAGTTTGAAAATTTTGGTAAATAAGCATACATAAAAGATTTTTAAACAATACTGGAAAGAAATGTCGACATAGACAATTTCAAAACGTGGCAATTGGTTAAGAGATTCCCTTAAATTACTGTTCGTGGAAAGAAAGGATACTTAAAACTATTATTGCGCTTGGCAAATGGCGTTACTGTGCGGCTATGTCTTTGCCCAGTGGCGTAACCAGATGAAAAAGAAATTATTCTCGTGAAATCTGTCTTATACCGGCCGTTAATAAATTGAAAGACAAATTTTAGTCGTGACGCATGGTTTATTTGCGTTAATGGCGGCAAGCCCGCTTTGGTTAACAGTTCTGTCAAAAGAAAAATTCACAGCGCTGAGGACGGGACAAATGAGGAGACACACGCCAGCTCTTTTTCTTGTCATGCACCAACTGGCCCGGCTGATCCCCTCTTGGATCTGGCACTTATGTACGTCCAAATCTGTGTTAAGTGAAGCGAGCTGCTATTATTGGGACCATTTCTACCTTAATTAGTGTAAGTTTTAGTAAAAGTGTCCCAAATAACGCAGGCATAGTCCAGTATCGGCAGAATGTTTTTGTATGCGAGCAGTCGGACAAAAGGAGTAGGAAGTCTCTAAGCTATCCTCAGAAAGGAAAACTTGCGCTTAACATTAACCAATATGTAGTTAATGTGCTTAGTCCAAGTGAAGTCATTCGTGGTCAAAAGTCCGAGATACTTATAATGTATCTCGAGAAAAGTTTCGATAGGATGAAGGTTTAGATTTCTTATCTAAAGCGGCGTCTTCAGTAGTGAACTGCACAGCTTTGTGGTCCGATATTCTGTCTACTCTCTGGCTATTTGTTTTGGCAGTAATTGATCCGCTAACAAAAAAGAGGTCGAGCATTGATTGAGAATTGCCCTGAAATATGGTATTTTCTTCTACATTCTGCAATAAGTCGAAGCCAAAAGCAATGCCCACATAGCTTCACCACGGGGTCATGCTTTTTAACTGAATACCTTGACCAGTATACTTCACGCAAATTAAAATATCCTGATAGTAAAATATCATGATATTTTAATTTGCCTGAAGTAGACTGATAGTAAAAATGGGATCCGCCATGGTGGCTCAGTGGTTAGGGCGCTCGGCTACTGATCCGGAGTTCCCGGGTTCGAACCCGACCGCGGCGGCTGCGTTTTTATGGAGGAAAAACGCTAAGGCGCCCGTGTGCTGTGCGATGTCAGTGCACGTTAAAGATCCCCAGGTAGTCGAAATTATTCCGGAGCCCTCCACTACGGCGCTTCTCTCTCTCTTCCTTTCTTCTTTCACCCCCTCCCTTATCTCTTCCCTTACGGCGCGGTTCAGGTGTCCAACGATATATGAGACAGATACCGCGCCATTTCCTTTCCCCAAAAACCAATTATTATTACTGATAGTAAAATACGATTATCAGGTTTCACATGCGTGCACAAATATCGTTTAAGCTCCTATAATACAACGGTAGAGTTGGTGGGCCAGTACATTGCTCCAATAATATATCTAACGTTTCCATAGTACGTTGTGCAAAAAATGCACTCTACATTGGGTACATCCGGCATTGGCGAAATTCACAGGGATTATTTAAACCGAATGCTGGCATCTTCACCTCTACCATCACGATTCTTTCGGTACGAACTGTAGCCAGTGTTAATGAGCTCACTGTCAAACAATGTATTGTTAAGCCAAGTTTCTGTCAAAACCGCTATTTCAGGGTCGTGCAAAAGCAGAAGGGCCTCCAACGCATTTGTCTTGTTTATGGCACTTTTGCAATTAACTTTTAGTATTTTAGGGGTGTGAAGTCTCTTAGTCCAGAGCCAGTTTGATTTCTTTCTAAGCTTAAAGCGAGGAACTCTTGTTTCATCCGAACCATACAGTACGCTATTAACGCTTAGCTTATCATTGATTAGCTTTAAAGCTTGGCGCCCTCTTTCCCCTCTTCTTCACAGCACTTCCACTGCTGTTTCTATATTTCCTTAATTCGTTTAGAAAAGTCCTCAGCTAATAATTTTGAGCTATTTTCTTTCGATTTTGAGCTTATATTGGTCTTTTTGCGTTAATAGCATGATCTCAATAGGGAATTTTTTTCAAAAAGTCGAGGAGTTTCAAAACGACTGGTCGCGCCTTATTATTTTTTACCCACCCTGTGGCATCTTTCGATGATACTCAGTGTTAAACCTTGTTCCGGAAAAAAACACCATTAAATACTTCCTTTCCCAGTTCCTCGCGCCGCTGACGCGCCGCTGGTGTAGCTGGCGCTATCTATGGGAGCCCCACGTAACTTTTCCGTCACGCCAATGGCAACGACGATGGCACCGGCCTTTCTGAGTAACGGGGCCTTCACGCTTGCACGTAAAAAAGGAGGGCCCGCGGAGAGAGTAGGCAGAATGCGGCAAAAGCAAACGAAGCTTCGAGGCGACGCAACTTTCGGTTCGAACAACAATACATAACGTGTAGAACAAGCGAACAGAAGTGGTTGAAAGAAAGAGGAAGACGAAGACGTTGTTCGATCGACTGTCGACTCAGCTCTGTTTATTTACCTCATTTTCCATAATTTATCTACTTTTATTTGAATATTCGAGGACGGCAGCATCTTCAAAGTCGGTATTGTCCCTATGGGAAGAGTACGGCTGCTCCGGCGCCGGGACCACGCCATTCAAAGGAGTCTGGCTCGGAAGAGGTGGTCATGGCTTCCCAGGCTGTGGAGTGACCAGAACATGGAAACGACCACCCGTCCAGCGAGACCTCATCGTTCAGTGGGGATGAGTCAAGGATTGTGGACGGTGACGAGTCAGTGGCCGATATGGCTGACGTGGACAACGAGGGCTTCAAGTTGGTGAGTCATCGCAAGCAACGAACGATAGGGATCCCGAAAGTGATTGAGCCCACAGAAAAGGGGGTTGATATAAGAGAGAAGAATCCCATCTTATTTTTCGCAGCCATTCAATCACTGCTGGTATCAGCTCCGATTCGAAGTCGGTTCACCATGCACGGGGCTCTTCAGCTGGATGTCTCGACGGAAGAGCAGGTTGACAAGCTCCTGCAGAGCTCTCAGATTTTTGGCATCAAAGTTAACGTGCGGTTGCCCCATTCCTACATGAAGAACACCTGTGTTATTAAGGGTGTACCAAAGTGGTATTCAGAACGCGACCTACTTGATTATCGGAAACCACAAGGTGTACTGCACGTGAAACGACTTGTGCGTCGTGTATAGTCTCCAGGAAAAGAATAGGCTGCGAAATCTCCCAACTCTATCATGTTGACATTCGCTCCCAACTCAGAGCGCCCGAAAAAATTGATCTGGGATTCACAAAACACGCAGTTGCAGATTTCACTGAAGCTCCTCCACGGTGTTTTAGATGCCAACGCTTTGGGCACGTGGCCAAAGTTTGCACAAAGGATCGACGCTGTAAGCTGTGCGGAGGCGACCACGACTTTAAAACCTGCAAGGCAGATTTGGCTTGCGCCACTTGCGGTAGTGATCATCCAGCGAGTTTCGGAGGCTGCCCGTTCCTCCGTGTGAGCGCTCTGCACTGTCGGATATCCTTTATTGCTGGTCCAAAAACCCCACCGACTGAGACGCCTGTCCCATGATTAGACGAGTTCCCAGTGTTGGAGTCTGATGTTGTTGCGTTGCCCAAGAATGTCCCTAAGAGACCTGAGTCCAGCAAGACGCCAAGGCCCAGTGCGCGCGAGTCGGCTGTTCCACCTCCAGCAAAGAGTGTCCATGTTCCTGAGCGCCCGGATCACAGCCAGACTCCACGGCAAGGGGGAGCCTCATATGGACAAGTGACAAAAACCAGCTACTGCGGCCTAGAGTGTGTCCCCGTCGGCATCATTTGTCGATGTAAGTTGGTGCGTTGCGCAAAATAAGGAGCTCGAAAATCAACGTATGTCTGACCTTCTTCATGTTTTGTTCGGGTCCCTGCGTTCACATTTTCTAGCAATGGCGCCTGGCAACCTGAAGAACTTCCCTACATCTGGTGCTTTCTTGTGAGTCCCTAATTACCACCTTCACAGCAAACTTCCTTGCGAACTAAAATGGGTGGGGTTAAACCTCGTCGATCTCATATGCACCGAAAAGTGCCGTTTATATTGCAGTGGAATTGCGCTGGGATTTTAAGTCGGTTAGCTGAACTAAAACTATTCTTGATAGAGAGTTGTGTTCCAGTATTGGCCCTGGCAGAAGATAAAAACTGCAGCATAAAGTCATTTCCTGCCGGAAGTGCTGCGCTTTACATCCTTGACTCATCCCCACTGAACGATGAGGTCTCGCTGGACGGGTGGTCGTTTCCATGTTCTGGTCACTCCACAGCCTGGGAAGCCATGGCCACCTCTTCCGAGCCAGACTCCTTTGAATGGCGTGGTCCCGGCGCCGGAGCAGCCGTACTCTTCCCATAGGGACAATACCGACTTTAAAGATGCTGCCGTCCTCGAATATTCAAATAAAAGTAGATAAATTATGCAAAATGAGGTAAATAAACAGAGCTGAGTCGACAGTCGATCGAACAACGTCTTCGTCTTCCTCTTTCTTTCAACCACTTCTGTTCGCTTGTTCTACACGTTATGTATTGTTCGAACCGAAAGTTGCGTCGCCTCGAAGCTTCGTTTGCTTTTGCCGCATTCTGCCTACTCTCTCCGCGGGCCCTCCTTTTTTACGTGCAAGCGTGAAGGCCCCGTTACTCAGAAAGGCCGGTGCCATCGTCGTTGCCATTGGCGTGACGGAAAAGTTACGTGGGGCTCCCATAGATAGCGCCAGCTACACCAGCGGCGCGTCAGCGGCGCGAGGAACTGGGAAAGGAAGTATTTGATGGTGTTTTTTTCCGGAACAAGTTTTAACACTGAGTATTATTGAAAGATGCCACAGGGTGGGTAAAAAAATAATAAGGCGCGACCACTCGTTTTGAAACTCTTCGACTTTTTGAAAAAAATTCCCTATTGAGATCATGCTATTAACGCAAAAAGACCAATACCAGCTCAAAATCGAAACAAAATAGCTCAAAATTATTAGCTGAGGACTTTTCTAAACGAATTAAGGAAATATAGTAACAGCAGTGGAAGTGCTGTGAAGAAGAGGGGAAGAAGGGCGCCAAGCTTTAAAGCTAATCAATGATAAGCTAAGCGTTAATAGCGTACTGTATGGTTCGGATGAAACAAGAGTTCCTCGCTTTAAGCTTAGAAAGAAATCATACTGGCTCTTGACTAAGAGACTTCAGACCCCTAAAATACTAAATGTTAATTGCAAAAGTTCCATAAACAAGACAAATGAATTGGAGGCCCTTCTGCTTTTGCACGCCCTGAAATAGCGGTTTTGACAGAAACTTGCCTTAACAATACATTGTTTGACAGTGAGCTCATTAACACTGGCTACAGTTCGTACCGAAAGAATCGTGATGGTAGAGGTGAAGATGCCAGCATTCGGTTTAAATCATCCCTGTGAATTTCGCCAATGCCGGATGTACCCAATGTAGAGTGCATTTTTTGCACAACGTACTATGGAAACGTTAGATATATTATTGGAGCAATGTACAGGCCCACCAACTCTACCGTTGTCGTATTATAGGAGGTTAAACGATATTTGTGCACGCATGTGAAACCTGATAATCGTATTTTACTATCAGTAATAATAATTGGTTTTTGGGGAAAGGAAATGGCGCGGTATCTGTCTCATATATCGTTGGACACCTGAACCGCGCCGTAAGGGAAGGGATAAGGGAGGGAGTAAAAGAAGAAAGGAAGAGAGAGAGAAGCGCCGTAGTGGAGGGCTCCGGAATAATTTCGACTACCTGGGGATCTTTAACGTGCACTGACATCGCACAGCACACGGGCGCCTTAGCGTTTTTCCTCCATAAAAACGCAGCCGCCGCGGTCGGGTTCGAACCCGGGAACTCCGGATCAGTAGCCGAGCACTCTAACCACTGAGCCACCATGGCGGATTCCATTTTTACTATCAGTCTACTTCAGGCAAATTAAAATATCATGATATTTTACTATCAGGATATTTTAATTTGCGTGAAGTATACTAATCAAGGTATTCAGATAAAAAGCATGACCCCCAGGTGAAGCTATGTGGGCATTGCTTTTGGCTTCGACTTATTGCAGAATGTAGAAGAAAATACCATATTTCAGGGCAATTCTCAATCAATGCTCGACCTCTTTTTTGCTAGCGGATCAATTACTGCCAAAACAAATAGCCAGAGAGTAGACAGAATATCGGACCACAAAGCTGTGCAGTTCACTACTGAAGACGCCGCTTTAGATAAGAAATCTAAACCTTCATCCTATCGAAACTTTTCTCGAGATACATTATAAGTATCTCGGACTTTTGACCACGAATGACTTCACATGGACTAAGCACATTAACTACATATTGGTTAATGTTAAGCGCAAGTTTTCCTTTCTGAGGATAGCTTAGAGACTTCCTACTCCTTTTGTCCGACTGCTCGCATACAAAAACATTCTGCCGATACTGGACTATGCCTGCGTTATTTGGGACACTTTTACTAAAACTTACACTAATTAAGGTAGAAATGGTCCCAATAATAGCAGCTCGCTCCACTTAACACAGATTTGGACGTACATAAGTGCCAGATCCAAGAGGGGATCAGCCGGGCCAGTTGGTGCATGACAAGAAAAAGCGCTGGCGTGTGTCTCCTTCTCATTTGTCCCGTCCTCAGCGCTGTGAATTTTTATTTTGACAGAACTGTTAACCAAAGCGGGCTTGCCGCCATTAACGCAAATAAACCATGCGTCACGACTAAAATTTGTCTTTCAATTTATTAACGGCCGGTATAAGACAGATTTCACGAGAATAATTTCTTTTTCATCTGGTTACGCCACTGGGCAAAGACATAGCCGCACAGTAACGCCATTTGCCAAGCGCAATAATCGTTTTAAGTATCCTTTCTTTCCACGAACAGTAATTTAAGGGAATCTCTTAACCAATTGCCACGTTTTGAAATTGTCTATGTCGACATTTCTTTCCAGTATTGTTTAAAAATCTTTTATGTATGCTTACTTACCAAAATTTTCAAACTACCTTATTCTACTTTGTTTTTGTGTTCATTGCCTGTGTTGTTACGTTGTGTTTACTTGTCTATCCCACCCTGCTAAAATCCTCAGTGGGGATTGCAGTATAAGCTAAATACATATATAACAATGAAATGTTACAAGTGCAGGGCATATGTATGCATGCAGTGCGTGCCAGTATTAAAGCCAGGGTGATATTTTAGGGCCCAACTCGTAACTGGATCGGTTTTGTCTCGCGTATTAGCTGAAACAGCTCACACACAGACACACGCACACACACAACAGAATAAGCATCTAGCCTCTCGTTCAAGAGAGCCTTGAGGGCTTGTCTTGCATGTTTATTACTCAATGATATCGCCAGAAGTAGCGGACTAGAAAATATAACTAGAATTTTAAAGTGTCTTTTAGTGAGGGTGAGGGAGGGCTGACGATGGGAGGCTGAGGGCGAGGGAGGGCCAGCAAATTTTTCGAAGTGAGGGTGAGGGCGAGACAGGGCCGCAAAACTTTTCAGAATGAGGGCGAGGGGGAGGGAGGGCCATGGATGCAAAAGTGAGGGTGAGGGAGGAAAATTAAAAAAGAGGGCATTTGCCCACCTCTGCCCCTGACCATCGGGCCCTCGCGTTGCGAGTCACACTACCGCTACACCACGCCGGCACGCTCGTACGGCTTGGTTAAAGCGGGGCATTGAATTTATACCGTGTGTTCTTTCATGTAATCACTGGGATTGTGAAAGAGGAAAGAGTGTCGGTGTATGCGTGGTAGGAACCCCTCTCACATCACACCCTTAAAGGAGGAGCTTAATTGTCCCCCAGTTATTTTTTCGTCTTCTGCAGCATTTGATCGCCATGTTTGCAGCGAGATATCGAGCGCAGCATTCGGCTCATAGAATTATATGGTGAGAGAGCGTGAGAGATCAGAAAAAAAGGTGGTGAAAACCAACGCTTCACTCCGCTTAGCACCTTCTAAGGATGGCGGAAATGCCAGGCCAGATTCCAAAGCGCTGCCTACCTTCTACTGTTCCTCCTCCTGCTCCTCCTCCTCCTACTCCTCCTTCAAACCAACTGCTATCACTCTGTCAACCCACTCTCGCAACGTTCACTTATTGTCCTCATTCGTTGCCTACTTATTTTGGGAGACTTGTACGTGTCGCCCGGCTAGCTCAGTCGGTAGAGCATGAGACTCTTAATCTCAGGGTCGTGGGTTCGAGCCCCACATTGGGCGCTTTGTTTTTTTATTCGCACATTTTGGACGATCTTTGATTTTTTTAGTGGTGCGTTGTTCTCGACCCCCGAGATATGAACTCGATGCTCTCGTGGTCTCGCAATTCGATGTTTTTGCGCGGAAATCGCTGTGGCAGCAGATGGAGTCGCCTTCATCTTAATGCGTCAAATAAAATAACCCTGCTTTTGTCTCCAGTGGGCAGATCCTGAACTGACGGATGGAAAATGGACGGATGGCCCGACGGACGGAACATTTCCTAAATGGGTGTGGTAGAAATTGCCATCATGCTTGGTTTTTTTATATATATGTCTTTAACGGTGTCAGTGCTATGCACAATAAATCAGACTATGAATTCTCCATTATCTTTAAGTACGATTTCGAATCGTTCGCTTCTAAGCTTATGCTAGCATTCTGCTTTTGAGCCGCCAATCTTCCAATCGCTTTTTCTGCAGCTGATTCATTCACTTTACCTCTGTTATCGCTGAATCCCAAGGCCTCAAGGAGAATGGGTGAGTCTGCATCGACATCCCAGTGAATATTGCCGCATTTTAGAATTGGGTGTTCAACTATTTCTACAGATTTACCACGCACTGCGCATGTGTCATCTTCTTGGTTAAATTTCCTTCTCGAGCTTCGCGTTCCAAGGCACCCTGATCTAGCTTCAGAGAATAGGGCGCCGCATCTTGAGTTAACATAGAACGATCTTCCTGATTAGCCTCTTCCCATTTCTGTATTGTTCTACAGTCTACTTCTTTCCCATTGAACTAATCCACTTCTTACCTTGTGTTGTTACCTGTATTTTAAAGCACTTTATTTTTCTGTCATTGTTTCATCATGCCTAATGCTTAGTATCCTAGTCTTCCGCTAGAGGCGTAAATCGCGGAGGGGGGTGGGGACCGGGAGGCACCCTGACCCCTCCTTTGCTTAGGGATCAAGAATACGGGCGTCCATCCCCTCACCCCCCCGCCCCTCCTCTGAGATTCGTACCGGGACTGCTCGTTCGGCACCGAATGATACGAGCAGCATACGCAAAACGGTTAAGCCGCGGGAGAGAG
This sequence comes from Amblyomma americanum, assembly GCF_052857255.1. Lineage (NCBI taxonomy): Eukaryota > Metazoa > Arthropoda > Arachnida > Ixodida > Ixodidae > Amblyomma > Amblyomma americanum. The sequence continues at coordinate 75,478,853 of NC_135500.1, read as the reverse complement.
GAGACCTCTTCCCTTTCACGCAATGGCTCAGGAGGACCAGATGTTCAAAAAAAAGTGCTGTCATAATCACAATGGGCCAAAAATCAAAGGAATTTTGATGACTGTGTGAATGTGTTTAATTTAAACTTAATGCTTCTGATTTTCACCCGCCACGGTGGCTCAGTGGTTAGGGCGCTCGACTACTCATCCGGAGTTCCCGGGTTCGAACCCGACCGCGGCGGATGCGGTTTTATGGAGGAAAAACGCTAAGGCACCCGTGTGCTTGGCGATGTCAGTGCACGTTAAAGATCCCCAGGTGGTCGAAATTATTTCGGAGCCCTCCACTACGGCAGCACTTTCTTCTTTCACTCCCTCCCTTATCCCTTCCATTACGACGCGGGTCAAGTGTCCAACGGTGTACGAGACAGATACTGCGCCATTTCCTCACCCCCCCAAAAAAAAACCCAAACAACCAACACCTCTGATTTTCTGGCATCCAGTCAGTCCGTGCTTAAGGCTGAGATGTTAAAGCTTTGTCCTGCCCGTTAGATGCTCTGCTGCGCAGTAACCCTCGAAGATTTCTTCGTGGTCTTTCTTTTGTTCGCACTTAGCGAACGTTTTAACAGTGCTCGAAACAGGCGCTGATAGATGCGATTCTCGCCATTGCGATAACTACTTCATAGCAGCTGGTTATCTTTGTTTAAAAAAATAAATATGTAAAACATATTGACCAATCTCTATCGGCGTCACATTCAATTTCTTAAAACTGCCGGTCCGATTAAAAATTGCGAATGTTCCTCAAATATATCGACGGAGGAGCTTCAGTTTGCTAGACGAGAGATGGTCCACGCGGGATGTGTACACCGCGGCCAGACTCGTTTATGCATGCGTTCCTGCACATTATTGGCGGTGCGGTACAGTGTTGCCAGAATTCTCTGTAGCTTTGTACAGCGTTCCTGGCATTTATGCAGCCTATTTTATAGTCAGTGCTGTAGCCGGATATAACTTCAGAAGCTCTGTCCACATAAGGACCCCGCAAAGATTTTGTCCACCACAAAAAGTAGTCCATTGTAAAACTTCTAAACATAAGAAAAAATAATGATCTCTAGATTTTTCATACCTGGATTGGAATAAGGTGAAACATTGAAAAGCTGATGCTATTTACTGTTATGATTGCCTAGCGCCGTAACACAGGATGTCGCAGACCGCGGGCCATAGTGGCTCAGCCATAGGTATGTGGGTCCTCCATTAGGGGGAGCAAAGTTTCACTAGAGCGCCCCCTCCCTCCCCACCCCCAACTTGTAGCTGCCACAGCTAAGAACCTGCATGCCTAAGCATTGGCTAGACTGCCATTGTCATCAACTTTTCGGAAAAACGGAAGTTGTTGGCCGCTCTAAAGGGCAGCTAGCAGGGGAGCTTCTTTAGGATTCGTTCATTCGTAAGTTGGGAAGCGATGAGTGCGTCACTGAGACGTCGGTTGTTTTGCAACGGAGAGAATCTGTTGCTATAAGCTGAATAACCTGTTCGTTGTTGATGTTCGAAGGTGAGGGAGGAGCGTCCTGTTTATTTGCTTTCCATGCTCCTTTGATCCTTTATGAGCCCCTGAATCATCTTAGATCAGATTACCTTGATATTTAGCCGCATCATCAAATCAGTGGACATAACTGGGCATGCGCGGCTGACTCCTCGAGCATGTACATTTGATTGCACTTCTATTTGTTGCAAGTCAGCGCTCCTTCTCTGTGTCCCTCTCACGTCCTTTTCCTCGCGCTAATTATCCTCCCAATCAATACCAACAGCTGTTCTTTCTCATTTGTGTCCTACTATAGTATCTGCCGCTGCGCCACCTGCAGAGGAATAGAATAAAGTTAGCGTAGAATTGGAATGGAATTAGAGTGGAATTTGACTGATTATAAATAGAATTTTAATGTCTTGCCATTTGTCACACCTAAGTTGCTTTAGTGCCGCCGGTAATTTTTATTATTAATACATCCCACAGAAGTTCAGTGACTGATCTATCGCATAGTGGCCTGTACTATTGGCACGGTTCGCTCGCCACGCGCTTTGAGACGACAGTTACTCCCCAGCAGAGGAGACGCCAGCCGGTCCAGTGACCTACATAAAGGGAAACTTACGCAACGATCTACGCTATGAATAGACGGGCAGCACGCCAACTGAACGTCGGCGTCGGTGGTTCAGTGGTAGAATACTCGCCTGCCACGCGGGTGGCCCGGGCTCGATTCCCGGCCGACGCATGTTTTGCTCCACATTGTTTTTACAATGGCGATTGCAAGGCATCTAGCGTGTTAGCATCGCCGAAGATTTCCCCACTCGAACACGTTCTGCCCGAAAACACATGCTACAGTTTGCCAAATCCAAGATAATCAATTATAAACTCTGGCATGATACTCTAAAAGTTGGTGAGAAAATTGATAACTTTGATTACGAAGCCGAGAGGTTGATACAACATCAGCCATAGCACCTCACTTCAGCTCGTCCTCAAAACTGCAGTCAAATATCATTCTCTCTACCAACATTAGAAGCCATCTGCCAAAGGGCGACGCATTAAGAGGCCTTATCAACACATCCGACGCGTTGCTTATAGTACTTACCGTTAAGTTCAATCTTACTTACCTCATTTCGACATATTCAGGCGCGATCGCTTCACCAGGCGAGGAGGCGGCGTTTTCTTAGGTTCTCATACCTCTTTGCCCTGCACTCACGTCCCAATGAAGTCCCTCTATAAATCATATTTGTCGGATGCAATGCCGCTCACCCACATTTAATCCTCGGAGTTCGTTACCGGCCCCCACACGCTAACAATACCTTTGTTACTGAGTTTCATGAAGCCCTGCAAGCTGTAACTTAACCCAAAATCCAAACACCCTCATCCTTATGTTTGGCGGCTTCAATTTTCCGTCCATCACGTGGTCTGACATTACTTCTAAATCGTCAAAGCAAATCATCGAAACCCATTTTGTTCACACGGGACCAACATTTGGATTATCACAAATAGTGAATTCGCCAACCAGACCAACTGCTTCTATTGAGTTGAGTTGAGGTGCTGAATGCTACAGATGGGGTTAGCCTTGCTTTATCTGCCGGCAATTGCTCCACCGCAGCGTCCCTTCTATATTAACAATGTCCTAAAGCTTGTCGCATCTACTCCGCTATGCGCACAGCCTCTTATAATAGCACATATTCTCTCCCGCAGTCACCATCAAAGCACACAATCAATCCACACAGTACACACCACAGTCCACTCCAGAAGTAAACATCTATGTACATATTCAGTCACAGTAGAACACAGGTCAATATAGTGCCACAATCCAAACACACATTCACTCACAGTATAACGTAGTCCACTCCGGAAGACACCATCTACGCACACATTCAATCACAGTAGGCCATAGTCCGTTCCTGCTGTCACCATTTAGAGACAAGATCCGTGTCCTGCAGAAATGTTAAAAGAAGGCGTGCAGCCTCCCTTCTTGTAGTCTGGGCAGTACATAATAAAATGTTCGATATCCGCGCACACACCACATAAAGAGCAGAGCGGAGACGATGCTATACCAGTCATGCATTCATGCAGGAGTGCGAGCAGAGGCCGTGCGAATTCGATATAGAAGGGTCGCCTGAGATCTTCTCAGTCCCTTGGTCACACATGGCTTGTGGGACGCACTCCACAGGATACTGAAGTGATCGAGCACAGTTTTCCTGCAGAGACTTTTCCCATATTGAGGTACTTTTTTGATGGAATCCTTGATAGAGCTTTATGGGCGAGATTGTCTGCCACCTCATTACCGTTGACTCCTATGTGAGAGGGCACCCATTGGAAATGTATAGTAAAGCCTCTGCTGTGCAGATTCTGCACCAAGCGCAGAGAGCTTATAGACAAGGCGTCAGTAGGGAATCCGTGCTCTAACCTCTGAAGGGTAGATTTTGAATCGGTTAGGATGACAACAGGTTGAGCCGGACAAGACCCTAACTTCCGTAAAGCCGCCTCAATAGCAACATTTTAAGCCGCTTTAGGGAATACGACAGCAGTACTCCCTCGCCGCGCACCCGCCCCGCCACATGGAGCTCATGTGGGTGTCTGCACACTCTGAGAATCCCGGAAACGAGGCTGCCAACGCTTTAGCCCGAGGTTCTCTCAACCAGGCACCGGCGGCCTCCGATCTGGGATTCTCACGGGAGCGCATGCATTACTTCAGTGAACTGACGCAGGCCTGCAAAGCCGAGCGTCGGCTGTACCGCCCCCCCCCCCCCCATCCCTCCTTCGACAATTACCATCAGACACTTTGGAGGCGGCTCCAAACACGCACCTTACCCTCCCCTTATATACGCTCGCGCTATCATCAAGTCCACACAAACCCCTCCTGTACCCTCTGCCATCACACCAAAGCCCCTCTCGATCATATCCTTTTCCTCTGCCCGGAGGATCCTCCCCCGCGGTGCCTGGAGCACCTTACCACTTGGGAGGCTTGGGAGACCCTACTGCGCTCCGAGGACCCGACCAAGCAAGCCCTCGCCACAGGCCGGGCTGCCAGAGTTATGAGCCTCCGGGACATGAACGTTTGAGTGCTGTGGTGCCGTGCGGGGGCCCAAGGACCTGCGCGTCCTAAACTCCCCTGTATGTAATAAAGTTTCCACCACCACCACCGTGAAAATTTGAAGATGGCAGGCATACTCTGTTTCCAAGTGTTCAAGTACAAGCGAACGCATTTCTGCCAAAGGAGAGCTGCGCTTTGCGCTCACGTGGGGAATTGTGACCTTACAGTTGAGGGTCGGAAAAGACCAGGGGGGTTTCAACGGATTCCTTTGCCTTCGGACATTAATGCCTAAAGGACTAAGAGTACTGAGTGCCAAGTAAGCCTTCGACTCATATCTCTTGCAGAGCCGCTGGAGAAGGGATCGCCCAGCCACCGTCTCTCCTAGGCGGCCAAGATGCATTAGTAGTCCCTGAGAAGCGATAAGGCTAATAGGTTTCGATGGGGACTCATGAAGTACTGCCTTATTCGCAGCCGCCTGGGGAATTCCAATGGCTCTTCTTAGGCCCTTTCTGTGGACAACTTCGAGACGTTCAAGTTGTGATGCCGAGGGGGAATTTAAAGGTAATTGATACATTATGCGACTTACCACCAGCGCTTCATGAAGTCTGACCATTGAAGAAGGAAGGTAGGTGCAATTCTAAGGATCACATTGAGACGAGAAGATATAGATGAAACAATCGCGTCTACAGCTTTTCGCCACTGTAGACGAGAGTCAATAATGACGCCCAGGAAACGCGTGTGGTTGAATTGACGGATGCAAGAGAGACCGAGGTCTATCTTCAACCGTGCTTTACGTCTTCTTACACCTGGAAACAGAACAAAGCCGGATTTTTCCACTGACAGAGACAACGCCACACCTTAAAGGTAAGCTTGTGCCGAAAGTGGAGCCTGTCGAGTTATCAGGGCTAATCGCTTGTGTTGGTAGCCAGTAATCCAAATACAGATGTCGTCAGCATAAAGTGACATACGCACTTGCCTGCAACTTTTTTTCAACGAATCTTGAAGGCCAGCCATTACGACGTTAAGGATCGTGGGGCACACCTCGTGAAAGAACCCTTTGGGTGCTTAAGGTGCTCCCTAACCGTACACGAACCGCGCGATCACTTACGAACTTGTAAATGAATCTTAACGTATGGCCCTGTATGCCTATGCCTTTCAAACTGTTTAGGATTGAGCTCTGAAGCACTCTGTCGTAAGCTTTCGCAACGTCAAGAAAAATGGCTAAGGTGGAAAGGCCGAAAGCTCTCTGGTGTTCAATGTGACTGACCAAATCTAAGACACTATCTTGGGCACTAAGACCTCGGCGGAATCCAGTCATACGTGTTGGAAGTGCCTTGCTGTCCTCAAGCCACCACGATAAGCATTCATATACCAGCTTCTTCATCAACTTATCTACAAAGGAGGTCAATGACACAGGGCGATACGAGGCAAGGTCTGTCATGTCTTTGCCAGGGCATCAGTACTGGAACTACATGTGCCACCTTCCATGACGGAGGAACATCGCCAGTCTCCCAAACTCGATTGATGAAGTTGAGGAGCTCCTTTCTGAGTTACAAGGGCAGAATATTCAGCATTTTATTGGTGATGCCGTCGGGACCTGGTGCGCACCGGCGCCGCAGGCAACTGAGCGCAGTCTGAAGCTCACGAAGCGTGAACGGGACGTCCATGATTGACCTGGAAGAAGCAGGTGGTGTATATATATCTACTCCAGAATTAGCGCGTACGAGCGCGTCTGCAAATTCCTCTGCCAAGCACGCAATAGGTTTTTCCAGGCTTCGAAGGGCGAGATTCTTCAACAAGGCTGCCAATAACTTGCCATACTCTCGTCATCGGTAAGAACGCAGTCCAACTAGCACAGAATGAGGCCCATTGCGACCTTTACAGTTTGTTCGTGTGCCGTCTAATGGCAGAATTCAGCCTATTGAAGGTCGTTTTCTGTTGCCTGTCGTCCTTCTTCCGCACAAGTTGGCGCTCCGCCCTTCTCGCTGCGGAAAGGTTCCTGAGTTTTAAATCCGGGGCCGGAAAATGATCACGTAACTTGACTGCCGTAGTTGCTGCTAGCTTACTAGATATGTTGTCAACATCATCACCAGAAACACGTTCTAGGTTCTCTCTGTACTTGTCCCAGTTGACAACATTGCTAATTTTAGGACCATGCATACGAAAGTCGGCAGCAAACTCAAATATCGTATAGTGATCACTTCCCATGCGGTCAGGCGCTGTTGACCAACGCGTCACGCGGACGTCAGGTGATTGCAGCGTCAGGTCTATAGCTGTCGCTGAGGCTGGAGGCCGGAAGAAAGTGGAGCGTCCGTCATTGGCAACACACAGGTCCAATCTGCGTCCACGGGAATCCGTGTTCCTGTCACCCCAAACAGCATGATGGGCGTTGAAATCACCGCAGATGATTCTAGGAGCTGGGCAACGGTCGCAGAGCTGCTGTAGAAACAAATCCAATGCTACCTTCTTCCGCGGAGACACGTACACGGATGCAATAGAAAGGGTTCGAGAGCCGAGCTGTATTCCCACAGCCGCTACCTCAATGTCATCCGTGCAAAGATCGGCAACGCTTAGAGAAACATGTGGAATTTTTCTTCTTATGTAAAGCGCAGCACTTCCGGCAGGAAATGACTTTATGCTGCAGTTTTTATGGGCGACATATCCAGTCAAACATCTCCCGCTTGGTAGGCACGCTTCTGCCAGGGCCAATACTGGAACACAACTCTCTATCAAGAATAGTTTTAGTTCAGCTAACCGACTTAAAATCCCAGCGCAATTCCACTGCAATATAAACGGCACTTTTCGGTGCATGTGAGATCCACGAGGTTTAACCCCATCCATTTTAGTTCGCAAGGAAGTTTGCTGTGAAGGTGGTAATTAGGGACTCACAAGAAAGCACCAGCTGTAGGGAAGTTCTTCAGGTTGCCAGGCGCCATCGCTAGAACATGTGAACGCAGGGACCCGAACAAAACATGAAGAAGGTCAGACATACGTTGATTTTCGAGCTCCTTATTTTGCGCAACGCACTAACTTACATCGACAAATGATGCCGACGGGGACACACTCTAGGCCGCAGTAGCTGGTTTTTGTCACTTGTCCATATGAGGCTCCCCCTTGCCGTGGAGTCTGGCTGTGATCCGGGCGCTCAGGAACATGGACACTCTTTGCTGGAGGTGGAACAGCCGACTCGCGCGCACTGGGCCTTGGCGTCTTGCTGGACTCAGGTCTCTTAGGGACATTCTTGGGCAACGCAACAACATCAGACTCCAACACTGGGAACTCGCCTAATCATGGGACAGGCGTCTCAGTCGGTGGGGTTTTTGGACCAGCAATCAAGGATATCCGACAGTGCAGAGCGCTCACACGGAGGAAGGGGCAGCCTCCGAAACTCGCTGGATGATCACTACCGCAATTGGCGCAAGCCAAATCTGCCTTGCAGGTTTTAAAGTCGTGGTCGCCTCCGCACAGCTTACAGCGTCGATCCTTTGTGCAAACTTTGGCCACGTGCCCAAAGCGTTGGCATCTAAAACACCGTGGAGAAGCTTCAGTGAAATCTGCAACTGCGTGTTTTGTGAATCCCAGATCAATTTTTTCGGGGCGCTCTGAGTTGGGAGCGAATGTCAACATGATAGAGTTGGGAGATTTCGCAGCCTATTCTTTTCCTGGAGACTCTACACGACGCACAAGTCGTTTCACGTGCAGTACACCTTGTGGTTTCAGATAATCAAGTAGGTCGCGTTCTGAATACCACTTTGGTACACCCTTAATAACACAGGTGTTCTTCATGTAGGAATGGGGCAACCGCACGTTAAATTTGATGCCAAAAATCTGAGAGCTCTGCAGGAGCTTGTCAACCTGCTCTTCCGTCGAGACATCCAGCTGAAGAGCCCCGTGCATGGTGAACCGACTTCGAATCGGAGCTGATACCAGCAGTGATTGAATGGCCGCGAAAAATAAGATGGGATTCTTCTCTCTTATATCAACCCCCTTTTCTGTGGGCTCAATCACTTTCGGGATCCCTATCGTTCGTTGCTTGCGATGACTCACCAACTTGAAGCCCTCGTTGTCCACGTCAGCCATATCGGCCACTGACTCGTCACCGTCCACAATCCTTGACTCATCCCCACTGAACGATGAGGTCTCGCTGGACGGGTGGTCGTTTCCATGTTCTGGTCACTCCACAGCCTGGGAAGCCATGGCCCCCTCTTCCGAGCCAGACTCCTTTGAATGGCGTGGTCCCGGCGCCGGAGCAGCCGTACTCTTCCCATAGGGACAATACCGACTTTGAAGATGCTGCCGTCCACGAATATTCAAATAAAAGTAGATAAATTATGGAAAATGAGGTAAATAAACAGAGCTGAGTCGACAGTCGATCGAACAACGTCTTCGTCTTCCTCTTTCTTTCAACCACTTCTGTTCGCTTGTTCTACACGTTATGTATTGTTGTTCGAACCGAAAGTTGCGTCGCCTCGAAGCTTCGTTTGCTTTTGCCGCATTCTGCCTACTCTCTCCGCGGGCCCTCCTTTTTTACGTGCAAGCGTGAAGGCCCCGTTACTCAGAAAGGCCGGTGCCATCGTCGTTGCCATTGGCGTGACGGAAAAGTTACGTGGGGCTCCCATAGATAGCGCCAGCTACACCAGCGGCGCGTCAGCGGCGCGAGGAACTGGGAAAGGAAGTATTTGATGGTGTTTTTTTCCGGAACAAGGTTTAACACTGAGTATCATCGAAAGATGCCACAGGGTGGGTAAAAAAATAATAAGGCGCGACCAGTCGTTTTGAAACTCCTCGACATTTTGAAAAAAATTCCCTATTGAGACCATGCTATTAACGCAAAAAGACCAATATAAGCTCAAAATCGAAACAAAATAGCTCAAGATTATTAGCTGAGGACTTTTCTAAACGAATAAAGGAAATATAGAAACAGCAGTGGAAGTGCTGTGAAGAAGGGGGGAAAGAGGGCGCCAAGCTTTAATGCTAATCAATGATAAGCTAAGCGTTAATAGCGTACTGTATGGTTCGGATGAAACAAGAGTTCCTCGCTTTAAGCTTAGAAAGAAATCAATCTGGCTCTGGACTAAGAGACTTCAGACCGCTAAAATACTAAATGTTAATTGCAAAAGTGCCATAAACAAGAGAAATGAGTTGGAGGCCCTTCTGCTTTTGCACGACCCTGAAAAAGCGGTTTTGACAGAAACTTGGCTTAACAATACATTGTTTGACAGTGAGCTCATTAACACTGGCTACAGTTCGTACCGAAAGAATCGTGATGGTAGAGGTGAAGATGCCAGCATTCGGTTTAAATAATCCCTGTGAATTTCGCCAATGCCGGATGTACCCAATGTAGAGTGCATTTTTTGCACAACGTACTATGGAAACGTTAGATATATTATTGGAGCAATGTACTGGCCCACCAACTCTACCGTTGTCGTATTATAGGAGCTTAAACGATATTTGTGCACGCATGTGAAACCTGATAATCGTATTTTACTATCAGTAATAATAATTGGTTTTGGGGGAAAGGAAATGGCGCGGTATCTGTCTCATATATCGTTGGACACCTGAACCGCGCCGTAAGAGAAGGGATAAGGGAGGGAGTGAAAGAAGAAAGGAAGAGAGAGAGAAGCGCCGTAGTGGAGGGCTCCGGAATAATTTCGACTACCTGAGGATCTTTAACGTTCACTGACATCGCACAGCACACGGGCGCCTTAGCGTTTTTCCTTCATAAAAACGCAGCCACCGCGGTCGGGTTCGAACCCGGGAACTCCGGATCAGTAGCCGAGAGCCCTAACCACTGAGCCACCATGGCGGATCCCATTTTTACTATCAGTCTACTTCAGGCAAATTAAAATATCATGATATTTTACTATCAGGATATTTTAATTTGCGTGAAGTATACTGGTCAAGGTATTCAGTTAAAAAGCATGACCCCCAGGTGAAGCTATGTGGGCATTGCTTTTGGCTTCGACTTATTGCAGAATGTAGAAGAAAATACCATATTTCAGGGCAATTCTCAATCAATGCTCGACCTCTTTTTTGTTAGCGGATCAATTACTGCCAAAACAAATAGCCAGAGAGTAGACAGAATATCGGACCACAAAGCTGTGCAGTTCACTACTGAAGACGCCGCTTTGGATAAGAAATCTAAACCTTCATCCCATCGAAACTTTTCTCGAGATACATTATAAGTATCTCGGACTTTTGACCGCGAATGACTTCACTTATACTAAGCACATTAACTACATATTGGTTAATGCTAAGCGCAAGTTTTCCTTTCTGAGGATAGCTTAGAGACTTCCTACTCCTTTTGTCCGACTGCTCGCATACAAAAACATTCTGCCGATACTGGACTAAGCCTGCGTTATTTGGGACACTTTTACTAAAACTTACACTAATTAAGGTAGAAATGGTCCCAATAATAGCAGCTCGCTTCACTTAACACAGATTTGGATGTACATAAGTTCCAGATCCAAGAGGGGATCAGTCGGGCCAGTTGGTGCATGACAAGAAAAAGCGCTGGCGTGTGTCTCCTTCTCATTTGTCCCGTCCTCAGCGCTGTGAATTTTTCTTTTGACAGAACTGTTAACCAAAGCGGGCTTGCCGCCATTAACGCAAATAAACCATGCGTCACGACTAAAATTTGTCTTTCAATTTATTAACGGCCGGTATAAGACAGATTTCACGAGAATAATTTCTTTTTCATCTGGTTACGCCACTGGGCAAAGACATAGCCGCACAGTAACGCCATTTGCCAAGCGCAATAATCGTTTTAAGTATCCTTTCTTTTCACGAACAGTAATTTAAGGGAATCTCTTAACCAATTGCCACGTTTTGAAATTGTCTATGTCGACATTTCTTTCCAGTATTGTTTAAAAATCTTTTATGTATGCTTATTTACCAAAATTTTCAAACTACCTTATTCTACTTTGTTTTTGTGTTCATTGCCTGTGTTGTTACGTTGTGTTTACTTGTCTATCCCACCCTGCTAAAATCCTCAGTGGGGATTGCAGTATAAGCTAAATAAATATAGATAACAATGAAATGTTACAAGTGCAGGGCATATGTATGCATGCAGTGCGTGCCAGTATTAAAGCCAGAGTGATATTTTAGGGCCCAACTCGTAACTGGATCGGTTTTGTCTCGCGTATTAGCTGAAACAGCTCACACACAGACACCCGCACACACACAACAGAATAAGCATCTAGCCTCTCGTTCAAGAGAGCCTTGAGGGCTTGTCTTGCATGTTTATTACTCAATGATATCGCCAGAAGTAGCGGACCAGAAAATATAACTAGAATTTTAAAGTGTCTTTTAGTGAGGGTGAGGGAGGGCTGACGATGTGAGGATGAGGGCGAGGGAGGGCCAGCAAATTTTTCGAAGTGAGGGTGAGGGCGAGACAGGGCCGCAAAACTTTTCAGAATGAGGGCGAGGGGGAGAGAGGGCCATGGATGCAAAAGTGAGGGTGAGGGAGGAAAATTAAAAAAGAGGGCATTTGCCCACCTCTGCCCCTGACCATCGGGCCCTCGCGTTGCGAGTCACACTACCGCTACACCACGCCGGCACGCTCGCCGGCACAAATGTTACAAATTAAACACATTCACACATAGTCATCAAAAGTCCTTTGATTTTTGGCCCATTGTGATTATGACAGCACTTTTTTTTTGAACATCTGATCCTCTTGAGCCATTCCGTGAAAGAGAAGAGGTCTCCTCTCTCCCGCGGCTTAACCGTTTTGCGTATGCTGCTCGTATCATTCGATGCCGAACGAGCAGTCCCGGTACGAATCTCAGAGGAGGGGCGGGGGGGTGAGGGGAGGGACGCCCGTATTCTTGATCCCTAAGCAAAGGAGGGGTCAGGGTGCCTCCCGGTCCCCACCCCACTCCGCGATTTACGCCTCTGGCGGAAGACCAGGATACTAAGCATTAGGCATGATGAAACAATGACAGAAAAATAAAGTGCTTTAAAATACAGGTAACAACACAAGGTAAGAAGTGGATTAGTTCAATGGGAAAGAAGTAGACTGTAGAACAATACAGAAATGGGAAGAGGCTAATCAGGAAGATCGTTCTATGTTAACTCAAGATGCGGCGCCCTATTCTCTGAAGCTAGATCAGGGTGCCTTGGAACGCGAAGCTCGAGAAGGAAACTTAACCAAGAAGATGACACATGCGCATGGTGTGGTAAATCTGTAGAAATAGTTGAACACCCAATTCTAGAATGCGGCAATATTCACTGGGATGTCGATGCAGACTCACCCATTCTCCTTGAGGCCTTGGGATTCAGCGATAACAGAGGTAAAGTGAATGAATCAGCTGCAGAAAAAGCGATTGGAAGATTGGCGGCTCAAAAGCAGAATGCTAGCATAAGCTTAGAAGCGAACGATTCGAAATCGTACTTAAAGATAACGGAGAATTCATAGTCTGATTTATTGTGCATAGCACTGACACCGTTAAAGACATATATATAAAAAAACCAAGCATGATGGCAATTTCTACCACACCCATTTAGGAAATGTTCCGTCCGTCCGGCCATCCGTCCATTTTCCATCCGTCAGTTCAGGATCTGCCCACTGGAGACAAATGCAGGGTTATTTTATTTGACGCATTAGGATGAAGGCGACTCCATCTGCTGCCACAGCGAATTCCGCGCAAAAACATCGAATTGCGAGACCACGAGAGCATCGAGTTCATATTTCGGGGGTCGAGAACAACGCACCACTAAAAAAATCAAAGATCGTCCAAAATGTGCGAATAAAAAATAAAGCGCCCAACGTGGGGCTCGAACCCACGACCCTGAGATTAAGAGTCTCATGCTCTACCGACTGAGCTAGCCGGGCGACACGTACAAGTCTCCCAAAATAAGTAGGCAAAGAATGAGAACATTAAGTGAACGTTGCGAGAGTGGGTTGACAGAGTGATAGCAGTTGGTTTGGAGGAGGAGTAGGAGGAGGAGGAGCAGGAGGAGGAACAGTAGAAGGTAGGCAGCGCTTTGGAATCTGGCCTGGCATTTCCGCCATCCTTAGAAGGTGCTAAGCGGAGTGAAGCGATGGTTTTCACCACCTTTTTTTCTGATCTCTCACGCTCTCTCACCATATAATTCTATGAGCCGAATGCTGCGCTCGATATCTCGCTGCAAACATGGCGATCAAATGCTGCAGAAGACGAAAAAATAACTGGGGGACAATTAAGCTCCTCCTTTAAGGGTGTGATATGAGAGGGGTTCCTACCACGCATACACCGACACTCTTTCCTCTTTCACAATCCCAGTGATTACATGAAAGAACAAACGGTATAAATTCAATGCCCCGCTTTAACCAAGCCGTACGAGCGTGCCGGCGTGGTGTAGCGGTAGTGTGACTCGCAACGCGAGGGCCCGATGGTAAGGGGCAGAGGTGGGCAAATGCCCTCTTTTTTAATTTTCCTCCCTCACCCTCACTTTTGCATCCATGGCCCTCCCTCCCCCTCGCCCTCATTCTGAAAAGTTTTGCGGCCCTGTCTCGCCCTCACCCTCACTTCGAAAAATTTGCTGGCCCTCCCTCGCCCTCATCCTCACATCGTCAGCCCTCCCTCACCCTCACTAAAAGACACTTTAAAATTCTAGTTATATTTTCTAGTCCGCTACTTCTGGCGATATCATTGAGTAATAAACATGCAAGACAAGCCCTCAAGGCTCTCTTGAACGAGAGGCTAGATGCTTATTCTGTTGTGTGTGTGCGGGTGTCTGTGTGTGAGCTGTTTCAGCTAATACGCGAGACAAAACCGATCCAGTTACGAGTTGGGCCCTAAAATATCACTCTGGCTTTAATACTGGCACGCACTGCATGCATACATATGCCCTGCACTTGTAACATTTCATTGTTATCTATATTTATTTAGCTTATACTGCAATCCCCACTGAGGGTTTTAGCAGGGTGGGATAGACAAGTAAACACAACGTAACAACACAGGCAATGAACACAAAAACAAAGTAGAATAAGGTAGTTTGAAAATTTTGGTAAATAAGCATACATAAAAGATTTTTAAACAATACTGGAAAGAAATGTCGACATGGACAATTTCAAAACGTGGCAATTGGTTAAGGGATTCCCTTAAATTACTGTTCGTGGAAAGAAAGGATACTTAAAACGATTATTGCGCTTGGCAAATGGCGTTACTGTGCGGCTATGTCTTTGCCCAGTGGCGTAACCAGATGAAAAAGAAATTATTCTCGTGAAATCTGTCTTATACCGGCCGTTAATAAATTGAAAGACCAATTTTAGTCGTGACGCATGGTTTATTTGCGTTAATGGCGGCAAGCCCGCTTTGGTTAACAGTTCTGTCAAAAGAAAAATTCACAGCGCTGAGGACGGGACAAATGAGAAAAAGACACACGCCAGCGCTTTTTCTTGTCATGCACCAACTGGCCCGGCTGATCCCCTCTTGGATCTGGCACTTATGTACGTCCAAATCTGTGTTAAGTGAAGCGAGCTGCTATTATTGGGACCATTTCTACCTTAATTAGTGTAAGTTTTAGTAAAAGTGTCCCAAAAAACGCAGGCATAGTCCAGTATCGGCAGAATGTTTTTGTATGCGAGCAGTCGGACAAAAGGAGTAGGAAGTCTCTAAGCTATCCTCAGAAAGGAAAACTTGCGCTTTACATTAACCAATATGTAGTTAATGTGCTTAGTATAAGTGAAGTCATTCGCGGTCAAAAGTCCGAGATACTTATAATGTATCTCGAGAAAAGTTTCGATGGGATGAAGGTTTAGATTTCTTATCCAAAGCGGCGTCTTCAGTAGTGAACTGCACAGCTTTGTGGTCCGATATTCTGTCTACTCTCTGGCTATTTGTTTTGGCAGTAATTGATCCGCTAACAAAAAAGAGGTCGAGCATTGATTGAGAATTGCCCTGAAATATGGTATTTTCTTCTACATTCTGCAATAAGTCGAAGCCAAAAGCAATGCCCACATAGCTTCACCTGGGGGTCATGCTTTTTAACTGAATACCTTGACCAGTATACTTCACGCAAATTAAAATATCCTGATAGTAAAATATCATGATATTTTAATTTGCCTGAAGTAGACTGATAGTAAAAATGGGATCCGCCATGGTGGCTCAGTGGTTAGGGCGCTCGGCTACTGATCCGGAGTTCCCGGGTTCGGACCCGACCGCGGCGGCTGCGTTTTTATGGAGGAAAAACGCTAAGGCGCCCGTGTGCTGTGCGATGTCAGTGCACGTTAAAGATCCCCAGGTAGTCGAAATTATTCCGGAGCCCTCCACTACGGCGCTTCTCTCTCTCTTCCTTTCTTCTTTCACTCCCTCCCTTATCCCTTCCCTTACGGCGCGGTTCAGGTGTCCAACGATATATGAGACAGATACCGCGCCATTTCCTTTCCCCAAAAACCAATTATTATTACTGATAGTAAAATACGATTATCAGGTTTCACATGCGTGCACAAATATCGTTTAAGCTCCTATAATACGACAACGGTAGAGTTGGTGGGCCTGTACATTGCTCCAATAATATATCTAACGTTTCCATAGTACGTTGTGCAAAAAATGCACTCTACATTGGGTACATCCGGCATTGGCGAAATTCACAGGGATGATTTAAACCGAATGCTGGCATCTTCACCTCTACCATCACGATTCTTTCGGTACGAACTGTAGCCAGTGTTAATGAGCTCACTGTCAAACAATGTATTGTTAAGCCAAGTTTCTGTCAAAACCGCTATTTCAGGGTCGTGCAAAAGCAGAAGGGCCTCCAACTCATTTGTCTTGTTTATGGCACTTTTGCAATTAACATTTAGTATTTTAGGGGTCTGAAGTCTCTTAGTCCAGAGCCAGTTTGATTTCTTTCTAAGCTTAAAGCGAGGAACTCTTGTTTCATCCGAACCATACAGTACGCTATTAACGCTTAGCTTATCATTGATTAGCTTTAAAGCTTGGCGCCCTCTTTCCCCTCTTCTTCACAGCACTTCCACTGCTGTTTCTATATTTCCTTAATTCGTTTAGAAAAGTCCTCAGCTAATAATTTTCAGCTATTTTGTTTCGATTTTGAGCTGATATTGGTCTTTTTGCGTTAATAGCATGATCTCAATAGGGAATTTTTTTCAAAAAGTCGAGGAGTTTCAAAACGACTGGTCGCGCCTTATTATTTTTTTACCCACCCTGTGGCATCTTTCGATGATACTCAGTGTTGAACCTTGTTCCGGAAAAAAACACCATCAAATACTTCCTTTCCCAGTTCCTCGCGCCGCTGACGCGCCGCTGGTGTAGCTGGCGCTATCTATGGGAGCCCCACGTAACTTTTCCGTCACGCCAATGGCAACGACGATGGCACCGGCCTTTCTGAGTAACGGGGCCTTCACGCTTGCACGTAAAAAAGGAGGGCCCGCGGAGAGAGTAGGCAGAATGCGGCAAAAGCAAACGAAGCTTCGAGGCGACGCAACTTTCGGTTCGAACAACAATACATAACGTGTAGAACAAGCGAACAGAAGTGGTTGAAAGAAAGAGGAAGACGAAGACGTTGTTCGATCGACTGTCGACTCAGCTCTGTTTATTTACCTCATTTTCCATAATTTATCTACTTTTATTTGAATATTCGAGGACGGCAGCATCTTCAAAGTCGGTATTGTCCCTATGGGAAGAGTACGGCTGCTCCGGCGCCGGGACCACGCCATTCAAAGGAGTCTGGCTCGGAAGAGGTGGCCATGGCTTCCCAGGCTGTGGAGTGACCAGAACATGGAAACGACCACCCGTCCAGCGAGACCTCATCGTTCAGTGGGGATGAGTCAAGGATTGTGGACAGTGACGAGTCAGTGGCCGATATGGCTGACGTGGACAACGAGGGCTTCAAGTTGGTGAGTCATCGCAAGCAACGAACGGTAGGGATCCCGAAAGTGATTGAGCCCACAGAAAAGGGGGTTGATATAAGAGAGAAGAATCCCATCTTATTTTTCGCGGCCCTTCAATCACTGCTGGTATCAGCTCCGATTCGAAGTCGGTTCACCATGCACGGGGCTCTTCAGCTGGATGTCTCGACGGAAGAGCAGGTTGACAAGCTCCTGCAGAGCTCTCAGATTTTTGGCATCAAAGTTAACGTGCGGTTGCCCCATTCCTACATGAAGAACACCTGTGTTATTAAGGGTGTACCAAAGTGGTATTCAGAACGCGACCTACTTGATTATCTGAAACCACAAGGTGTACTGCACGTGAAACGACTTGTGCGTCGTGTAGAGTCTCCAGGAAAAGAATAGGCTGCGAAATCTCCCAACTCTATCATGTTGACATTCGCTCCCAACTCAGAGCGCCCCGAAAAAATTGATCTGGGATTCACAAAACACGCAGTTGCAGATTTCACTGAAGCTCCTCCACGGTGTTTTAGATGTCAACGCTTTGGGCACGTGGCCAAAGTTTGCACAAAGGATCGACGCTGTACGCTGTGCGGAGGCGACCACGACTTTAAAACCTGCAAGGCAGATTTGGCTTGCGCCAATTGCGGTAGTGATCATCCAGCGAGTTTCGGAGGCTGCCCCTTCCTCCGTGTGAGCGCTCTGCACTGTCGGATATCCTTTATTGCTGGTCCAAAAACCCCACCGACTGAGACGCCTGTCCCATGATTAGACGAGTTCCCAGTGTTGGAGTCTGATGTTGTTGCGTTGCCCAAGAATGTCCCTAAGAGGCCTGAGTCCAGCAAGACGCCAAGGCCCAGTGCGCGCGAGTCGGCTGTTCCACCTCCAGCAAAGAGTGTCCATGTTCCTGAGCGCCCGGATCACAGCCAGACTCCACGGCAAGGGGGAGCCTCATATGGACAAGTGACAAAAACCAGCTACTGCGGCCTAGAGTGTGTCCCCGTCGGCATCATTTGTCGATGTAAGTTAGTGCGTTGCGCAAAATAAGGAGCTCGAAAATCAACGTATGTCTGACCTTCTTCATGTTTTGTTCGGGTCCCTGCGTTCACATGTTCTAGCGATGGCGCCTGGCAACCTGAAGAACTTCCCTACAGCTGGTGCTTTCTTGTGAGTCCCTAATTACCACCTTCACATCAAACTTCCTTGCGAACTAAAATGGATGGGGTTAAACCTCGTGGATCTCATATGCACCGAAAAGTGCCGTTTATATTGCAGTGGAATTGCGCTGGGATTTTAAGTCGGTTAGCTGAACTAAAACTATTCTTGATAGAGAGTTGTGTTCCAGTATTGGCCCTGGCAGAAGCGTGCCTGCCAAGCGGGAGATGTTTGACTGGATATGTCGCCCATAAAAACTTCAGCATAAAGTCATTTCCTGCCGGAAGTGCTGCGCTTTACATAAGAAAGGAAATTCCACATGTTTCTCTAAGCGTTGCCGATCTTTGCACGGATGACATTGAGGTAGCGGCTGTGGGAATACAGCTCGGCTCTCGAACCCTTTCTATTGCATCCGTGTACGTGTCTCCGCGGAAGAAGGTAGCATTGGATTTGTTTCTACAGCAGCTCTGCGACCGTTGCCCAGCTCCTAGAATCATCTGCGGTGATTTCAACGCCCATCATGCTGTTTGGGGTGACAGGAACACGGATTCCCGTGGACGCAGATTGGACCTGTGTGTTGCCAATGACGGACGCTCCACTTTCTTCCGGCCTCCAGCCTCAGCGACAGCTATAGACCTGACGCTGCAATCACCTGACGTCCGCGTGACGCGTTGGTCAACAGCGCCTGACC
Organism: Amblyomma americanum; assembly: GCF_052857255.1. NCBI lineage: Eukaryota > Metazoa > Arthropoda > Arachnida > Ixodida > Ixodidae > Amblyomma > Amblyomma americanum. The sequence goes on along the minus strand of NC_135500.1, from coordinate 75,459,646 downwards.
GCATGGGAAGTGATCACTATACGATATTTGAGTTTGCTGCCGACTTTCGTATGCATGGTCCTAAAATTAGCAATGTTGTCAACTGGGACAAGTACAGAGAGCACCTAGAACGTGTTTCTGGTGATGATGTTGACAACATATCTAGTAAGCTAGCAGCAACTACGGCAGTCAAGTTACGTGATCATTTTCCGGCCCCGGATTTAAAACTCAGGAACCTTTCCGCAGCGAGAAGGGCGGAGCGCCAACTCGTGCGGAAGAAGGACGACAGGCAACAGAAAACGACCTTCAATAGGCTGAATTCTGCCATTAGACGGCACACGAACAAACTGTAAAGGTCGCAATGGGCCTCATTCTGTGCTAGTTGGACTGCGTTCTTACCGATGACGAGAATATGGCAAGTTATTGGCAGCCTTGTTGAAGAATCTCGCCCCTCGAAGCCTGGAAAAACCTATTGCGTGCTTGGCAGAGGAATTTGCAGACGCGCTCGTACGCGCTAATTCTGGAGTAGATATATATACACCACCTGCTTCTTCCAGGTCAATCATGGACGTCCCGTTCACGCTTCGTGAGCTTCAGACTGCGCTCAGTTGCCTGCGGCGCCGGTGCGCACCAGGTCCCGACGGCATCACCAATAAAATGCTGAATATTCTGCCCTTGTAACTCAGAAAGGAGCTCCTCAACTTCATCAATCGAGTTTGGGAGACTGGCGATGTTCCTCCGTCATGGAAGGTGGCACATGTAGTTCCAGTACTGATGCCCTGGCAAAGACATGACAGACCTTGCCTCGTATCGCCCTGTGTCATTGACCTCCTTTGTAGATAAGTTGATGAAGAAGCTGGTATATGAATGATTATCGTGGTGGCTTGAGGACAGCAAGGCACTTCCAACACGTATGACTGGATTCCGCCGAGGTCTTAGTGCCCAAGATAGTGTCTTAGATTTGGTCAGTCACATTGAACACCAGAGAGCTTTCGGCCTTTCCACCTTAGCCATTTTTCTTGACGTTGCGAAAGCTTACGACAGAGTGCTTCAGAGCTCAATCCTAAACAGTTTGAAAGGCATAGGCATACAGGGCCATACGTTAAGATTCATTTACAAGTTCGTAAGTGATCGTGCGGTTCGTGTACTGTTAGGGAGCACCTTAAGCACCCAAAGGGTTCTTTCACGAGGTGTGCCCCACGATCCTTAACGTCGTAATGGCTGGCCTTCAAGATTCGTTGAAAAAAAGTTGCAGGCAAGTGCGTATGTCACTTTATGCTGACGACATCTGTATTTGGATTACTGGCTACCAACACAAGCGATTAGCCCTGATAACTCGACAGGCTCCACTTTCGGCACAAGCTTACCTTTAAGGTGTGGCGTTGTCTCTGTCAGTGGAAAAATCCGGCTTTGTTCTGTTTCCAGGTGTAAGAAGACGTAAAGCACGGTTGAAGATAGACCTCGGTCTCTCTTGCATCCGTCAATTCAACCACACGCGTTTCCTGGGCGTCATTATTGACTCTCGTCTACAGTGGCGAAAAGCTGTAGACGCGATTGTTTCATCTATATCTTCTCGTCTCAATGTGATCCGTAGAATTGCACCTACCTTCCTTCTTCAATGGTCAGACTTCATGAAGCGCTGGTGGTAAGTCGCATAATGTATCAATTACCTTTAAATTCCCCCTCGGCATCACAACTTGAACGTCTCGAAGTTGTCCACAGAAAGGGCCTAAGAAGAGCCATTGGAATTCCCCAGGCGGCTGCGAAGAAGGCAGTACTTCATGAGTCCCCATCGAAACCTATTAGCCTTATCGCTTCTCAGGGACTACTAATGCATCTTGGCCGCCTAGGAGAGACGGTGGCTGGGCGATCCCTTCTCCAGCGGCTCTGCAAGAGATATGAGTCGAAGGCTTACTTGGCACTCAGTACTCTTAGTCCTTTAGGCATTAATGTCCGAAGGCAAAGGAATCCGTTGAAACCCCCCTGGTCTTTTCCGACCCTCAACTGTAAGGTCACAATTCCCCACGTGAGCGCAAAGCGCAGCTCTCCTTTGGCAGAAATGCGTTCGCTTGTACTTGAACACTTGGAAACAGAGTATGCCTGCCATCTTCAAATTTTCACGGTGGTGGTGGTGGAAACTTTATTACATACAGGGGAGTTTAGGACGCGCAGGTCCTTGGGCCCCCGCACGGCACCACAGCACTCAAACGTTCATGTCCCGGAGGCTCATAACTCTGGCAGCCCGGCCTGTGGCGAGGGCTTGCTTGGTCGGGTCCTCGGAGCGCAGTAGGGTCTCCCAAGCCTCCCAAGTGGTAAGGTGCTCCAGGCACCGCGGGGGAGGATCCTCCGGGCAGAGGAAAAGGATATGATCGAGAGGGGCTTTGGTGTGATGGCAGAGGGTACAGGAGGGGTTTGTGTGGACTTGATGATAGCGCGAGCGTATATAAGGGGAGGGTAAGGTGCGTGTTTGGAGCCGCCTCCAAAGTGTCTGATGGTAATTGTCGAAGGAGGGATGGGGGGGGGGGGGGGCGGTACAGCCGACGCTCGGCTTTGCAGGCCTGCGTCAGTTCACTGAAGTAATGCATGCGCTCCCGTGAGAATCCCAGATCGGAGGCCGCCGGTGCCTGGTTGAGAGAACCTCGGGCTAAAGCGTTGGCAGCCTCGTTTCCGGGATTCTCAGAGTGTGCAGACACCCACATGAGCTCCATGTGGCGGGGCGGGTGCACGGCGAGGGAGTACTGCTGTCGTATTCCCTAAAGCGGCTTAAAATGTTGCTATTAAGGCGGCTTTACGGAAGTTAGGGTCTTGTCCGGCTCAACCTATTGTCATCCTAACCGATTCAAAATCTACCCTTCAGAGGTTAGAGCACGGATTCCCTACTGACGCCTTGTCTATAAGCTCTCTGCGCTTGGTGCAGAATCTGCACAGCAGAGGCTTTACTATACATTTCCAATGGGTGCCCTCTCACATAGGAGTCAACGGTAATGAGGTGGCAGACAATCTCGCCCATAAAGCTCTATCAAGGATTCCATCAAAAAAGTACCTCAATATGGCAAAAGTCTCTGCAGGAAAACTGTGCTCGATCACTTCAGTATCCTGTGGAGTGCGTCCCACAAGCCATGTGTGACCAAGGGACTGAGAAGATCTCAGGCGACCCTTCTATATCGAATTCGCACGGCCTCTGCTCGCACTCCTGCATGAATGCATGACTGGTATAGCATCGTCTCCGCTCTGCTCTTTATGTGGTGTGTGCGCGGATATCGAACATTTTATTATGTACTGCCCAGACTACAAGAAGGGAGGCTGCACGCCTTCTTTTAACATTTCTGCAGGACACGGATCTTGTCTCTAAATGGTGACAGCAGGAACGGACTATGGCCTACTGTGATTGAATGTGTGCGTAGATGGTGTCTTCCGGAGTGGACTACGTTATACTGTGAGTGAATGTGTGTTTGGATTGTGGCACTATATTGACCTGTGTTCTACTGTGACTGAATATGTAGATAGATGTTGACTTCTGGAGTGGACTGTGGTGTGTACTGTGTGGATTGATTGTGTGCTTTGATGGTGACTGCGGGAGAGAATATGTGCTATTATAAGAGGCTGTGCGCATAGCGGGGTAGATGCGACAAGCTTTAGGACATTGTTAATATAGAAGGGACACTGCGGTGGAGCAATTGCCGGCAGATAAAGCAAGGCTAACCCCATCTGTAGCATTCAGCACCTCAACTCAACTCAATACAAGCAGTTGGTCTGGTTGGCGAATTCACTATTTGTGATAATCCAAATGTTGGTCCCGTGTGAACAAAATGGGTTTCGATGATTTGCTTTGACGATTTAGAAGTAATGTCAGACCACGTGATGGACGGAAAATTGAAGTCGCCAAACATAAGGATGAGGGTGTTTGGATCTTGGGTTAAGTTACAGCTTGCAGGGCTTCATGAAACTCAGTAACAAAGGTATTGTTAGCGTGTGGGGGCCGGTAACGAACTCCGAGGATTAAATGTGGGTGAGCGGCATTGCATCCGACAAATATGATTTATAGAGGGACTTCATTGGGACGTGAGTGCAGGGCAAAGAGGTATGAGAACCTAAGAAAACGCCGCCTCCTCGCCTGGTGAAGCGATCGCGCCTGAATATGTCGAAATGAGGTAAGTAAGATTGAACTTAACGGTAAGTACTATAAGCAACGCGTCGGATGTGTTGATAAGGCCTCTTAATGCGTCGCCCTTTGGCAGATGGCTTCTAATGTTGGTAGAGAGAATGATATTTGACTGCAGTTTTGAGGACGAGCTGAAGTGAGGTGCTATGGCTCATGTTGTATCAACCTCTCGGCTTCGTAATCAAAGTTATCAATTTTCTCACCAACTTTTAGAGTATCATGCCAGAGTTTATAATTGATTATCTTGGATTTGGCAAACTGTAGCATGTGTTTTCGGGCAGAACGTGTTCGAGTGGGGAAATCCTCGGCGATGCTAACACGCTAGATGCCTTGCAATCGCCATTGTAAAAACAATGTGGAGCAAAACATGCGTCGGCCGGGAATCGAACCCGGGCCACCCGCGTGGCAGGCGAGTATTCTACCACTGAACCACCGACGCCGACGTTCAGTTGGCGTGCTGCCCGTCTATTCATAGCGTAGATCGTTGCGTAAGTTTTCCTTTATGTAGGTCACTGGACCGGCTGGCGTCTCCTCTGCTGGGGAGTAACTGTCGTCTCAAAGCGCGTGGCGAGCGAACCGTGCCAATAGTACAGGCCACTATGCGATAGATCAGTCACTGAACTTCTGTGGGATGTATTAATAATAAAAATTACCGGCGGCACTAAAGCAACTTAGGTGTGACAAATGGCAAGACCTTAAAATTCTATTTATAATCAGTCAAATTCCACTCTAATTCCATTCCAATTCTACGCTAACTTTATTCTATTCCTCTGCAGGTGGCGCAGCGGCAGATACTATAGTAGGACACAAATGAGAAAGAACAGCTGTTGGTATTGATTGGGAGGATAATTAGCGCGAGGAAAAGGACGTGAGAGGGACACAGAGAAGGAGCGCTGACTTGCAACAAATAGAAGTGCAATCAAATGTACATGCTCGAGGAGTCAGCCGCGCATGCCCAGTTATGTCCACTGATTTGATGATGCGGCTAAATATCAAGGTAATCTGATCTAAGATGATTCAGGGGCTCATAAAGGATCAAAGGAGCATGGAAAGCAAATAAACAGGACGCTCCTCCCTCACCTTCGAACATCAACAACGAACAGGTTATTCAGCTTATAGCAACAGATTCATTCCGTTGCAAAACAACCGACGTCTCAGTGACGCACTCATCGCTTCCCAACTTACGAATGAACGAATCCTAAAGAAGTTCCCCTGCTAGCTGCCCTTTAGAGCGGCCAACAACTTCCGTTTTTCCGAAAAGTTGATGACAATGGCAGTCTAGCCAATGCTTAGGCATGCAGGTTCTTAGCTGTGGCAGCTACAAGTTGGGGGTGGGGAGGGAGGGGGCGCTCTAGTGAAACTTTGCTCCCCCTAATGGAGGACCCACATACCTATGGCTGAGCCACTATGGCCCGCGGTCTGCGACATCCTGTGTTACGGCGCTAGGCAATCATAACAGTAAATAGCATCAGCTTTTCAATGTTTCACTTTATTCCAATCCAGGTATGAAAAATCTAGAGATCATTATTTTTTCTTATGTTTAGAAGTTTTACAATGGACTACTTTTTGTCGTGGACAAAATCTATGCGGGGTCCTTATGTGGACAGAGCTTCTGAAGTTATATCCGGCTACAGCACTGACTATAAAATAGGCTGCATAAATGCCATGAACGCTGTACAAAGCTACAGAGAATTCTGGCAACACTGTACCGCACCGCCAATAATGTGCAGGAACGCATGCATAAACGAGTCTGGCCGCGGTGTACACATCCCGCGTGGACCATCTCTCGTCTAGCAAACTGAAGCTCCTCCGTCGATATATTTGAGGAACATTCGCAATTTTTAATCGGACCGGCAGTTTTAAGAAATTGAATGTGACGCCGATAGAGATTGGTCAATATGTTTTACATATTTATTTTTTTAAACAAAGATAACCAGCTGCTATGAAGTAGTTATCGCAATGGCGAGAATCGCATCTATCAGCGCCTGTTTCGAGCACTGTTAAAACGTTCGCTAAGTGCGAACAAAAGAAAGACCACGAAGAAATCTTCGAGGGTTACTGCGCAGCAGAGCATCTAACGGGCAGGACAAAGCTTTAACATCTCAGCCTTAAGCACGGACTGACTGGATGCCAGAAAATCAGAGGTGTTGGTTGTTTGGGTTTTTTTTTTGGGGGGGGGGGGGGTGAGGAAATGGCGCAGTATCTGTCTCGTACACCGTTGGACACTTGACCCGCGTCGTAATGGAAGGGATAAAGGAGGGAGTGAAAGAAGAAAGTGCTGCCGTAGTGGAGGGCTCCGAAATAATTTCGACCACCTGGGGATCTTTAACGTGCACTGACATCGCCAAGCACACGGGTGCCTTAGCGTTTTTCCTCCATAAAACCGCATCCGCCGCGGTCGGGTTCGAACCCGGGAACTCCGGATGAGTAGTCGAGCGCCCTAACCACTGAGCCACCGTGGCGGGTGAAAATCAGAAGCATTAAGTTTAAATTAAACACATTCACACAGTCATCAAAATTCCTTTGATTTTTGGCCCATTGTGATTATGACAGCACTTTTTTTTGAACATCTGGTCCTCCTGAGCCATTGCGTGAAAGGGAAGAGGTCTCCTCTCTCCCGCGGCTTAACCGTTTTGCGTATGCTGCTCGTATCATTCGGTGCCGAACGAGCAGTCCCGGTACGAATCTCAGAGGAGGGGCGGGGGGGTGAGGGGATAGACGCCCGTATTCTTGATCCCTAAGCAAAGGAGGGGTCAGGGTGCCTCCCGGTCCCCACCCCCCTCCGCGATTTACGCCTCTAGCGGAAGACTAGGATACTAAGCATTAGGCATGATGAAACAATGACAGAAAAATAAAGTGCTTTAAAATACAGGTAACAACACAAGGTAAGAAGTGGATTAGTTCAATGGGAAAGAAGTAGACTGTAGAACAATACAGAAATGGGAAGAGGCTAATCAGGAAGATCGTTCTATGTTAACTCAAGATGCGCCGCCCTATTCTCTGAAGCTAGATCAGGGTGCCTTGGAACGCGAAGCTCGAGAAGGAAATTTAACCAAGAAGATGACACATGCGCAGTGCGTGGTAAATCTGTAGAAATAGTTGAACACCCAATTCTAAAATGCGGCAATATTCACTGGGATGTCGATGCAGACTCACCCATTCTCCGTGAGGCCTTGGGATTCAGCGATAACAGAGGTAAAGTGAATGAATCAGCTGCAGAAAAAGCGATTGGAAGATTGGCGGCTCAAAAGCAGAATGCTAGCATAAGCTCAGAAGCGAACGATTCGAAATCGTACTTAAAGATAACGGAGAATTCATAGTCTGATTTATTGTGCATAGCACTGACACCGTTAAAGACATATATATAAAAAAACCAAGCATGATGGCAATTTCTACCACACCCATTTAGGAAATGTTCCGTCCGTCCGGCCATCCGTCCATTTTCCATCCGTCAGTTCAGGATCTGCCCACTGGAGACAAATGCAGGGTTATTTTATTTGACGCATTAAGATGAAGGCGACTCCATCTGCTGCCACAGTGAATTCCGCGCAAAAACATCGAATTGCGAGACCACGAGAGCATCGAGTTCATATTTCGGGGGTCGAGAACAACGCACCACTAAAAAAATCAAATATCGTCCAAAATGTGTGAATAAAAAAAAGCGCCCAACGTGGGGCTCGAACCCACGACCCTGAGATTAAGAGTCTCATGCTCTACCGACTGAGCTAGCCGGGCGACACGTACAAGTCTCCCAAAATAAGTAGGCAACGAATGAGAACAATAAGTGAACGTTGCGAGAGTGGGTTGAGAGAGTGATAGCAGTTGGTTTGGAGGAGGAGTAGGAGGAGGAGGAGCAGCAGGAGGAACAGTAGAAGGTAGGCAGCGCTTTGGAATCGGGCCTGGCATTTCCGCCATCCTTAGAAGGTGCTAAGCGGAGTGAAGCGTTGGTTTTCACCACCTTTTTTTCTGATCTCTCACGCTCTCTTACCATATAATTCTATGAGCCGAATGCTGCGCTCGATATCTCGCTGCAAACATGGCGATCAAATGCTGCAGAAGACGAAAAAATAACTGGGGGACAATTAAGCTCCTCCTTTAAGGGTGTGATGTGAGAGGGGTTCCTACCACGCATACACCGACAATCTTTCCTCTTTCACAATCCCAGTGATTACATGAAACAACACACTGTATAAATTCAATGCCCCGCTTTAACCAAGCCGTACGAGCGTGCCGGCGTGGTGTAGCGGTAGTGTGACTCGCAACGCGATTGCCCGATGGTCAGGGGCAGAGGTGGGCAAATGCCCTCTTTTTTAATTTTCCTCCCTCACCCTCACTTTTGCATCCATGGCCCTCCCTCCCCCTCGCCCTCATTCTGAAAAGTTTTGCGGCCCTGTCTCGCCCTCACCCTCACTTCGAAAAATTTGCTGGCCCTCCCTCGCCCTCATCCTCACATCGTCAGCCCTCCCTCACCCTCACTAAAAGACACTTTAAAATTCTAGTTATATTTTCTAGTCCGCTACTTCTGGCGATATCATTGAGTAATAAACATGCAAGACAAGCTCTCTTGAACGAGAGGCTAGATGCTTATTCTGTTGTGTGTGTGCGGGTGTCTGTGTGTGAGCTGTTTCAGCTAATACGCGAGACAAAACCGATCCAGTTACGAGTTGGGCCCTAAAATATCACTCTGGCTTTAATACTGGCACGCACTGCATGCATACATATGCCCTGCAGTTGTAACATTTCATTGTTATCTATATTTATTTAGCTTATACTGCAATCCCCACTGAGGATTTTAGCAGGGTGGGATAGACAAGTAAACACAACGTAACAACACAGGCAATGAACACAAAAACAAAGTAGAGTAAGGTAGTTTGAAAATTTTGGTAAATAAGCATACATAAAAGATTTTTAAACAATACTGGTAAGAAATGTCGACATAGACAATTTCAAAACGTGGCAATTGGTTAAGAGATTCCCTTAAATTACTGTTCGTGGAAAGAAAGGATACTTAAAACGATTATTGCGCTTGGCAAATGGCGTTACTGTGCGGCTATGTCTTTGCCCAGTGGCGTAACCAGATGAAAAAGAAATTATTCTCGTGAAATCTGTCTTATACCGGCCGTTAATAAATTGAAAGACAAATTTTAGTCGTGACGCATGGTTTATTTGCGTTAATGGCGGCAAGCCCGCTTTGGTTAACAGTTCTGTCAAAAGAAAAATTCACAGCGCTGAGGACGGGACAAATGAGAAAAAGACACACGCCAGCGCTTTTTCTTGTCATGCACCAACTGGCCCGGCTGATCCCCTCTTGGATCTGGCACTTATGTACGTCCAAATCTGTGTTAAGTGAAGCGAGCAGCTATTATTGGGACCATTTCTACCTTAATTAGTGTAAGTTTTAGTAAAAGTGTCCCAAAAAACGCAGGCATAGTCCAGTATCGGCAGAATGTTTTTGTATGCGAGCAGTCGGACAAAAGGAGTAGGAAGTCTCTAAGCTATCCTCAGAAAGGAAAACTTGCGCTTTACATTAACCAATATGTAGTTAATGTGCTTAGTCCAAGTGAAGTCATTCGCGGTCAAAAGTCCGAGATACTTATAATGTATCTCGGGAAAAGTTTCGATAGGATGAAGGTTTAGATTTCTTATCTAAAGCGGCGTCTTCAGTAGTGAACTGCACAGCTTTGTGGTCCGATATTCTGTCTACTCTCTGGCTATTTGTTTTGGCAGTAATTGATCCGCTAACAAAAAAGAGGTCGAGCATTGATTGAGAATTGCCCTGAAATATGGTATTTTCTTCTACATTCTGCAATAAGTCGAAGCCAAAAGCAATGCCCACATAGCTTCACCTGGGGGTCATGCTTTTTAACTGAATACCTTGACCAGTATACTTCACGCAAATTAAAATATCCTGATAGTAAAATATCATGATATTTTAATTTGCCTGAAGTAGACTGATAGTAAAAATGGGATCCGCCATAGTGGCTCAGTGGTTAGGGCGCTCGGCTACTGATCCGGAGTTCCCGGGTTCGAACCCGACCGCGGCGGCTGCGTTTTTATGGAGGAAAAACGCTAAGGCGCGCGTGTGCTGTGCGATGTCAGTGCACGTTAAAGATCCCCAGGTAGTCGAAATTATTCCGGAGCCCTCCACTACGGCGCTTCTCTCTCTCTTCCTTTCTTCTTTCACTCCCTCCCTTATCCCTTCCCTTACGGCGCGGTTCAGGTGTCCAACGATATATGAGACAGATACCGCGCCATTTCCTTTCCCCAAAAACCAATCATTATTACTGATAGTAAAATACGATTATCAGGTTTCACATGCGTGCACAAATATCGTTTAAGCTCCTATAATACGACAACGGTAGAGTTGGTGGGCCAGTACATTGCTCCAATAATATATCTAACGTTTCCATAGTACGTTGTGCAAAAAATGCACTCTACATTGGGTACATCCGGCATTGGCGAAATTCACAGGGATGATTTAAACCGAATGCTGGCATCTTCACCTCTACCATCACGATTCTTTCGGTACGAACTGTAGCCAGTGTTAATGAGCTCACTGTCAAACAATGTATTGTTAAGCCAAGTTTCTGTCAAAACCGCTATTTCAGGATCGTGCAAAAGCAGAAGGGTCTCCAACTCATTCGCCTTGTTTATGGCACTTTTGCAATTAACATTTAGTATTTTAGGGGTCTCAAGTCTCTTAGTCCAGAGCCAGTTTGATTTCTTTCTAAGCTTAAAGCGAGGAACTCTTGTTTCATCCGAACCATACAGCCCGCTATTAACTCTTAGCTTATCATTGATTAGCTTTAAAGCTTGGCGCCCTCTTTCCCCTCTTCTTCACAGCACTTCCACTGCTGTTTCTATATTTCCTTAATTCGTTTAGAAAAGTCCTCAGCTAATAATTTTGAGCTATTTTGTTTCGATTTTGAGCTGATATTGGTCTTTTTGCGTTAATAGCATGATCTCAATAGGGAATTTTTTTCAAAAAGTCGAGGAGTTTCAAAACGACTGGTCGCGCCTTATTATTTTTTTACCCACCCTGTGGCATCTTTCGATGATACTCAGTGTTGAACCTTGTTCCGGAAAAGAACACCATCAAATACTTCCTTTCCCAGTTCCTCGCGCCGCTGACGCGCCGCTGGTGTAGCTGGCGCTATCTATGGGAGCCCCACGTAACTTTTCCGTCACGCCAATGGCAACGACGATGGCACCGGCCTTTCTGAGTAACGGGGCCTTCACGCTTGCACGTAAAAAAGGAGGGCCCGCGGAGAGAGTAGGCAGAATGCGGCAAAAGCAAACGAAGCTTCGAGGCGACGCAACTTTCGGTTCGAACAACAATACATAACGTGTAGAACAAGCGAACAGAAGTGGTTGAAAGAAAGAGGAAGACGAAGACGTTGTTCGATCGACTGTCGATTCAGCTCTGTTTATTTACCTCATTTTCCATAATTTATCTACTTTTATTTGAATATTCGAGGACGGCAGCATCTTCAAAGTCGGTATTGTCCCTATGGGAAGAGTACGGCTGCTCCGGCGCCGGGACCACGCCATTCAAAGGAGTCTGGCTAGGAAGAGGTGGCCATGGCTTCCCAGGCTGTGGAGTGACCAGAACATGGAAACGACCACCCGTCCAGCGAGACCTCATCGTTCAGTGTGGATGAGTCAAGGATTGTGGACAGTGACGAGTCAGTGGCCGATATGGCTGACGTGGACAACGAGGGCTTCAAGTTGGTGAGTCATCGCAAGCAACGAACGGTAGGGATCCCGAAAGTGATTGAGCCCACAGAAAAGGGGTTGATATAAGAGAGAAGAATCCCATCTTATTTTTCGCGGCCATTCAATCACTGCTGGTATCAGCTCCGAATCGATGTCGGTTCACCATGCACGGGGCTCTTCAGCTGGATGTCTCGACGGAAGAGCAGGTTGACAAGCTCCTGCAGAGCTCTCAGATTTTTGGCATCAAAGTTAACGTGCGGTTGCCCCATTCCTACATGAAGAACACCTGTGTTATTAAGGGTGTACCAAAGTGGTATTCAGAACGCGACCTACTTGATTATCTGAAACCACAAGGTGTACTGCACGTGAAACGACTTGTGCGTCGTGTAGAGTCTCAAGGAAAAGAATAGGCTGCGAAATCTCCCAACTCTATCATGTTGACATTCGCTCCCAACTCAGAGCGCCCCGAAAAAAATGATCTGGGATTCACAAAACACGCAGTTGCAGATTTCACTGAAGCTCCTCCACGGTGTTTTAGATGTCAACGCTTTGGGCACGTGGCCAAAGTTTGCACAAAGGATCGACGCTGTAAGCTGTGCGGAGGCGACCACGACTATAAAACCTGCAAGGCAGATTTGGCTTGCGCCAATTGCGGTAGTGATCATCCAGCGAGTTTCGGAGGCTGCCCCTTCCTCCGTGTGAGCGCTCTGCACTGTCGGATATCCTTTATTGCTGGTCCAAAAACCCCACCGACTGAGACGCCTGTCCCATGATTAGACGAGTTCCCAGTGTTGGAGTCTGATGTTGTTGCGTTGCCCAAGAATGTCCCTAAGAGACCTGAGTCCAGCAAGACGCCAAGGCCCAGTGCGCGCGAGTCGGCTGTTCCACCTCCAGCAAAGAGTGTCCATGTTCCTGAGCGCCCAGATCACAGCCAGACTCCACGGCAAGGGGGAGCCTCATATGGACAAGTGACAAAAACCAGCTACTGCGGCCTAGAGTGTGTCCCCGTCGGCATCATTTGTCGATGTAAGTTAGTGCGTTGCGCAAAATAAGGAGCTCGAAAATCAACGTATGTCTGACCTTCTTCATGTTTTGTTCGGGTCCCTGCGTTCACATTTTCTAGCGATGGCGCCTGGCAACCTGAAGAACTTCCCTACAGCTGGTGCTTTCTTGTGAGTCCCTAATTACCACCTTCACAGCAAACTTCCTTGCGAACTAAAATGGATGGGGTTAAACCTCGTGGATCTCATATGCACCGAAAAGTGCCGTTTATATTGCAGTGGAATTGCGCTGGGATTTTAAGTCGGTTAGCTGAACTAAAACTATTCTTGATAGAGAGTTGTGTTCCAGTATTGGACCTGGAAGAAGCGTGCCTGCCAAGCGGGAGATGTTTGACTGGATATGTCGCCCATAAAAACTGCAGCATAAAGTCATTTCCTGCCGGAAGTGCTGCGCTTTACATAAGAAGGGAAATTCCACATGTTTCTCTAAGCGTTGCCGATCTTTGCACGGATGACATTGAGGTAGCGGCTGTGGGAATACAGCTCGGCTCTCGAACCCTTTCTATTGCATCCGTGTACGTGTCTCCGCGGAAGAAGGTAGCATTGGATTTGTTTCTACAGCAGCTCTGCGACCGTTGCCCAGCTCCTAGAATCATCTGCGGTGATTTCAACGCCCATCATGCCGTTTGGGGTGACAGGAACACGGATTCCCGTGGACGCAGATTGGACCTGTGTGTTGCCAATGACGGACGCCCCACTTTCTTCCGGCCTCCAGCCTCAGCGACAGCTATAGACCTGACGCTGCAATCACCTGACGTCCGCGTGACGCGTTGGTCAACAGCGCCTGACCGCATGGGAAGTGATCACTATACGATATTTGAGTTTGCTGCCGACTTTCGTATGCATGGTCCTAAAATTAGCAATGTGGTCAACTGGGACAAGTACAGAGAGCACCTAGAACGTGTTTCTGGTGATGATGTTGACAACATATCTAGTAAGCTAGCAGCAACTACGGCAGTCAAGTTACGTGATCATTTTCCGGCCCCGGATTTAAAACTCAGGAACCATTCCGCAGCGAGAAGGGCGGAGCGCCAACGCGTGCGGAAGAAGGACGACAGGCAACAGAAAACGACCTTCAATAGGCTGAATTCTGCCATTAGACGGCACACGAACAAACTGTAAAGGTCGCAATGGGCCTCATTCTGTGCTAGTTGGACTGCGTTCTTACCGATGACGAGAATATGGCAAGTTATTGGCAGCCTTGTTGAAGAATCTCGCCCTTCGAAGCCTAGAAAAACCTATTGCGTGCTTGGCAGAGGAATTCGCAGACGCGCTCGTACGCGCTAATTCTGGAGTAGATATATATACACCACCTGTTTCTTCCAGGTCTATCATGGACGTCCCGTTCACGCTTCGTGAGCTTCAGACTGCGCTCAGTTGCCTGCGGCGCCGGTGCGCACCAGGTCCCGACGGCATCACCAATAAAATGCTGAATATTCTGCCCTTGTAACTCAGAAAGGAGCTCCTCAACTTCATCAATCGAGTTTGGGAGACTGGCGATGTTCCTCCGTCATGGAAGGTGGCACATGTAGTTCCAGTACTGATGCCTGGCAAAGACATGACAGACCTTGCCTCGTATCGCCCTGTGTCATTGACCTCCTTTGTAGATAAGTTGATGAAGAAGCTGGTATATGAATGCTTATCGTGGTGGCTTGAGGACAGCAAGGCACTGCCAACACGTATGACTGGATTCCGCCGAGGTCTTAGTGCCCAAGATAGTGTCTTAGATTTGGTCAGTCACATTGAACACCAGAGAGCTTTCGGCCTTTCCACCTTAGCCATTTTTCTTGACGTTGCGAAAGCTTACGACAGCGTGCTTCAGAGCTCAATCCTAAACAGTTTGAAAGGCATAGGCATACAGGGCCAGACGTTAAGATTCATTTACAAGTTCGTAAGTGATCGCGCGGTTCGTGTACGGTTAGGGAGCACCTTAAGCACCCAAAGGGTTCTTTCACGAGGTGTGCCCCACGATCCTTAGCGTCGTAAGGGCTGGCCTTCAAGATTCGTTGAAAAAAAGTTGCAGGAAAGTGCGTATGTCACTTTATGCTGACGACATCTGTATTTGGATTACTGGCTACCAACACAAGCCATTAGCCCTGATAACTCGACAGGCTCCACTTTCGGCACAAGCTTACCTTTAAGGTGTGGCGTTGTCTCTGTCAGTGGAAAAATCCGGCTTTGTTCTGTTTCCATGTGTAAGAAGACGTAAAGCACGGTTGAAGATAGACCTCGGTCTCTCTTGCATCCGTCAATTCAACCACACGCGTTTCCTGGGCGTCATTATTGACTCTCGTCTACAGTGGCGAAAAGCTGTAGACGCGATTGTTTCATCTATATCTTCTCGTCTCAATGTGATCCGTAGAATTGCACCTACCTTCCTTCTTCAATGGTCAGACTTCATGAAGCGCTGGTGGTCAGTCGCATAGTGTATCAATTACCTTTAAATTCCCCCTCGGCATCACAACTTGAACGTCTCGAAGTTGTCCACAGAAAGGGCCTAGGAAGAGCCATTGGAATTCCCCAGGCGGCTGCGAATAAGGCAGTACTTCATGAGTCCCCATCGAAACCTATTAGCCTTATCGCTTCTCAGGGACTACTAATGCATCTTGGCCGCCTAGGAGAGACGGTAGCTGGGCGATCCCTTCTCCAGCGGCTCTGCAAGAGATATGAGTCGAAGGCTTACTTGGCACTCAGTACTCTTAGTCCTTTAGGCATTAATGTCCGAAGGCAAAGGAATCCGTTGAAACCCCCCTGGTCTTTTCCGACCCTCAACTGTAAAGTCACAATTCCCCACGTGAGCGCAAAGCGCAGCTCTCCTTTGGCAGAAATGCGTTCGCTTGTACTTGAACACTTGGAAACAGAGTATGCCTGCCATCTTCAAATTTTCACGGTGGTGGTGGTGGAAACTTTATTACATACAGGGGAGTTTAGGACGCGCAGGTCCTTGGGCCCCCGCACGGCACCACAGCACTCAAACGTTCATGTCCCGGAGGCTCATAACTCTAGCAGCCCGGCCTGTGGCGAGGGCTTGCTTGGTCGGGTCCTCGAAGCGCAGTAGGGTCTCCCAAGCCTCCCAAGTGGTAAGGTGCTCCAGGCCCCGCGGGGGAGGATCCTCCTAGCAGAGAAAAAGGATATGATCGAGAGGGGCTTTGGTGTGATGGCAGAGGGTACAGGAGGGGTTTGTGTGGACTTGATGATAGCGCGAGCGTATATAAGGGGAGGGTAAGGTGCGTGTTTGGAGCCGCCTCCAAAGTGTCTGATGGTAATTGTCGAAGGAGGGATGGGGGGGGAGGGGGGCGGTACAGCCGACGCTCGGCTTTGCAGGCCTGCGTCAGTTCACTGAAGGAATGCATGCGCTCCCGTGAGAATTGCAGATCGGAGGCCGCCGGTGCCCGGTTGAGAGAACCTCGGGCTAAAGCGTTGGCAGCCTCGTTTCCGGGATTCTCGGAGTGTGCAGACACCCACATGAGCTCCATGTGGCGGGGCGGGTGCGGGGCGAGGGAGTACTGCTGTCGTATTCTCTAAAGCGGCTGAAAGTGTTGCTATTGAGGTGGCTTTACGGAAGTTAGGGTCTTGTCCGGCTCAACCTGTTGTCATCCTAACCGATTCAAAATCTACCCTTCAGAGGTTATAGCACGGATTCCCTACTGACGCCTTGTCTATAAGCTCTCTGCGCTTGGTGCAGAATCTGCACAGCAGAGGCTTTACTATACATTTCCAATGGGTGCCCTCTCACATAGGAGTCAACGGTAATGAGGTGGCAGACAATCTCGCCCATAAATTCCATCAAAAAAGTACCTCAAGATGGGAAAAGTCTCTGCAGGAAAACTGTGCTCGATCACTTCAGTACCCTGTGGAGTGCGTCCCACAAGCCATGTGTGACCAAGGGACTGAGAAGATCTCAGGCGACCCTTCTATATCGAATTCGCACGGCCTCTGCTCGCACTCCTGCATGAATGCATGACTGGTATAGCATCGTCTCCGCTCTGCTCTTTATGTGGTGTGTGCGCGGATATCGAACATTTTATTATGTACTGCCCAGACTACAAGAAGGGAGGCTGCACGCCTTCTATTAACATTTCTGCAGGACACGGATCTTGTCTCTAAATGGTGACAGCAGGAACGGACTATGGCCTACTGTGATTGAATGTGTGCGTAGATGGTGTCTTCCGGAGTGGACTACGTTATGCTGTGAGTGAATGTGTGTTTGGATTGTGGCACTATATTGACCTGTGTTCTACTGTGACTAAATATGTACATAGATGTTGACTTCTGGAGTGGACTGTGGTGTGTACTGTGTGGATTGATTGTGTGCTTTGATGGTGACTGCGGGAGAGAATATGTGCTAATATAAGAGGCTGTGCGCATAGCGGGGTAGATGCGACAAGCTTTAGGACATTGTTAATATAGAAGGGACGCTGCGGTGGAGCAATTGCCGGCAGATAAAGCAAGGCTAACCCCATCTGTAGCATTCAGCACCTCAACTCAACTCAATAGAAGCAGTTGGTCTGGTTGGCGAATTCACTATTTGTGATAATCCAAATGTTGGTCCCGTGTGAACAAAATGGGTTTCGATGATTTGCTTTGACGATTTAGAAGTAATGTCAGACCACGTGATGGACGGAAAATTGAAGTCGCCAAACATAAGGATGAGGGTGTTTGGATTTTGGGTTAAGTTACAGCTTGCAGCGCTTCATGAAACTCAGTAACAAAGGTATTGTTAGCGTGTGGGGGCCGGTAACGAACTCCGAGGATTAAATGTGGGTGAGCGGCATTGCATCCGACAAATATGATTTATAGAGGGAATTCATTGGGACGTGAGTGCAGGGCAAAGAGGTATGAGAACCTAAGAAAACGCCGCCTCCTCGCCTGGTGAAGCGATCGCGCCTGAATATGTCGAAATGAGGTAAGTAAGATTGAACTTAACGGTAAGTACTATAAGCTACGCGTCGGATGTGTTGATAAGGCCTCTTAATGCGTCGCCCTTTGGCAGATGGCTTCTAATGTTGGTAGAGAGAATGATATTTGACTGCAGTTTTGAGGACGAGCTGAAGTGAGGTGCTATGGCTCATGTTGTATCAACCTCTCGGCTTCGTAATCAAAGTTATCAATTTTCTCACCAACTTTTAGAGTATCATGCCAGAGTTTATAATTGATAATCTTGGATTTGGCAAACTGTAGCATGTGTTTTCGGGAAAAACGTGTTCGAGTGGGGAAATCCTCGGCGATGCTAACACGCTAGATTCCTTGCAATCGCCATTGTAAAAACATGTGGAGCAAAACATGCGTCGGCCGGGAATCGAACCCGGGCCACCCGCGTGGCAGGCGAGTATTCTACCTCTGAACCACCGACGCCGACGTTCAGTTGGCGTGCTGCCCGTCTATTCATAGCGTAGATCGTTGCGTAAGTTTCCCTTTATGTAGGTCACTGGACCGGCTGGCGTCTCCTCTGCTGGGGAGTAACTGTCGTCACAAAGCGCGTGGCGAGCGAACCGTGCCAATAGTACAGGCCACTATGCGATAGATCAGTCACTGAACTTCTGTGGGATGTATTAATAATAAAAATTACCGGCGGCACTAAAGCAACTTAGGTGCGACAAATGGCAAGACATTAAAATTCGATATATAATCAGTCAAATTCCACTCTAATTCCATTCCAATTCTACGCTAACTTTATTCTATTCCTCTGCAGGTGGCGCAGCGGCAGATACTATAGTAGAACACAAATGAGAAAGAACAGCTGTTGGTATTGATTGGGAGGATAATTAGCGCGAGGAAAAGGACGTTAGAGGGACACAGAGAAGGAGCGCTGACTTGCAACAAATAGAAGTGCAATCAAATGTACATGCTCGAGGAGTCAGCCGCGCATGCCCAGTTATGTCCACTGATTTATGATGTGGCTAAATATCAAGGTAATCTGATCTAAGATGATTCAGGGGCTCATAAAGGATCAAAGGAGCATGGAAAGCAAATAAACAGGACGCTCCTCCCTCACCTTCGAACATCAACAACGAACAGGTTATTCAGCTTATAGCAACAGATTCTCTCCGTTGCAAAACAACCGACGTCTCAGTGACGCACTCATCGCTTCCCAACTTACGAATGAACGAACCCTAAAGAAGCTCCCCTGCTAGCTGCCCTTTAGAGCGGCCATCAACTTCCGTTTTTCCGAAAAGTTGATGACAATGGCAGTCTAGCCAATGCTTAGGCATGCAGGTTCTTAGCTGTGGCAGCTACAAGTTGGGGGCGGGGAGGGAGGGGGCGCTCTAGTGAAACTTTGCTCCCCCTAATGGAGGACCCACATACCTATGGCTGAGCCACTCTGGCCCGCGGTCTGCGACATCCTGTGTTACGGCGCTAGGCAATCATAACAGTAAATAGCATCAGCTTTTCAATGTTTCACTTTATTCCAATCCAGGTATGAAAAATCTAGAGATCATTATTTTTTCTTATGTTTAGAAGTTTTACAATGGACTACTTTTTGTGGTGGACAAAATCTGTGCGGGGTCCTTATGTGGACAGAGCTTCGGAAGTTATATCCGGCTACAGCACTGACTATAAAATAGGCTGCATAAATGCCAGGAACGCTGTACAAAGCTACAGAGAATTCTGGCAACACTGTACCGCACCGCCAATAATGTGCAGGAACGCATGCATAAACGAGTCTGGCCGCGGTGTACACATCCCGCGTAGACCATCTCTCGTCTAGCAAACTGAAGCTCCTCCGTCGATATATTTGAGGAACATTCGCAATTTTTAATCGGACCGGCAGTTTTAAGAAATTGAATGTGACGCCGATAGACAATGGTCAATATGTTTTACATATTTATTTTTTTAAACAAAGATAACCAGCTGCTATGAAGTAGTTATCGCAATGGCGAGAATCGCATCTATCAGCGCCTGTTTCGAGCACTGTTAAAACGTTCGCTAAGTGCGAACAAAAGAAAGACCACGAAGAAAGCTTCGAGGGTTACTGCGCAGCAGAGCATCTAACGGGCAGGACTAAGCTTTAACATCTCTGCCTTAAGCACGGACTGACTGGATGCCAGAAAATCAGAGGTGTTGGTTGTTTGGTTTTTTTTTTTTTTTGGGGGGGGGGGAGGAAATGGCGCAGTATCTGTCTCGTATACCGTTGGACACTTGACCCACGTCGTAATGGAAGGGATAAAGGAGGGAGTGAAAGAAGAAAGTGCTGCCGTAGTGGAGGGCTCCGAAATAATTTCGACCACCTGGGGATCTTTAACGTGCACTGACATCGCCTAGCACACGGGCGCCTTAGCGTTTTTCCTCCATAAAACCGCATCCGCCGCGGTCGGGTTCGAACCCGGGAACTCCGGATGAGTAGTCGAGCGCCCTAACCACTGAGCCACCGTGGCGGGTGAAAATCAGAAGCATTAAGTTTAAATTAAACACATTCACACATAGTCATCAATAGTCTTTTGATTTTTGGCCCATTGTGATTATGACAGCACTTTTTTTTTTGAACGTCTGGTCCTCCTGAGCCATTCCGTGAAAGGGAAGAGGTCTCCTCTCTCCCGCGGCTTAACCGTTTTGCGTATGCTGCTCGTATCATTCGATGCCGAACGAGCAGTCCCGGTGCGAATCTCAGAGGAGGGGCGGGGGGTGAGGGGATGGACGCCCGTATTCTTGATCCCTAAGCAAAGGAGGGGTCAGGGTGCCTCCCGGTCCCCACCCCCCTCCGCGATTTACGCCTCTAGCGGAAGACTAGGATACTAAGCATTAGGCATGATGAAACAATGACAGAAAAATAAAGTGCTTTAAAATACAGGTAACAACACAAGGTAAGAAGTGGATTAGTTCAATGGGAAAGAAGTAGACAGTAGAACAATACAGAAATGGGAAGAGGCTAATCAGGAAGATCGTTCTATGTTAACTCAAGATGCGGCGCCCTATTCTCTGAAGCTAGATCAGGGTGCCTTGGAACGCGAAGCTCGAGAAGGAAATTTAACCAAGAAGATGACACATGCGCAGTGCCTGGTAAATCTGTAGAAATAGTTGAACACCCAATTCTAAAATGCGGCAATATTCACTGGGATGTCGATGCAGACTCACCCATTCTCCTTGAGGCCTTGGGATTCAGCGATAACAGAGGTAAAGTGAATGAATCAGCTGCAGAAAAAGCGATTGGAAGATTGGCGGCTCAAAAGCAGAATGCTAGCATAAGCTTAGAAGCGAACGATTCGAAATCGTACTTAAAGATAACGGAGAATTCCTAGTCTGATTTATTGTGCATAGCACTGACACCGTTAAAGACATATATATAAAAAAACCAAGCATGATGGCAATTTCTACCACACCCATTTAGGAAATGTTCCGTCCGTCCGGCCATCCGTCCATTTTCCATCCGTCAGTTCAGGATCTGCCCACTGGAGACAAATGCAGGGTTATTTTATTTGACGCATTAAGATGAAGGCGACTCCATCTGCTGCCACAGCGAATTCCGCGCAAAAACATCGAATTGCGAGACCACGAGAGCATCGAGTTCATATTTCGGGGGTCGAGAACAACGCACCACTAAAAAAATCAAAGATCGTCCAAAATGTGCGAATAAAAAAACAAAGCGCCCAACGTGGGGCTCGAACCCACGACCCTGAGATTAAGAGTCTCATGCTCTACCGACTGAGCTAGCCGGGCGACACGTACAAATCTCCCAAAATAAGTAGGCAACGAATGAGAACAATAAGTGAACGTTGCGAGAGTGGGTTGACAGAGTGATAGCAGTTGGTTTGGAGGAGGAGTAGGAGGAGGAGGAGCAGGAGGAGGAACAGTAGAAGGTAGGCAGCGCTTTGGAATCTGGCCTGGCATTTCCGCCATCCTTAGAAGGTGCTAAGCGGAGTGAAGCGTTGGTTTTCACCACCTTTTTTTCTGATCTCTCACGCTCTCGTACCATATAATTCAATGAGCCGAATGCTGCGCTCGATATCTCGCTGCAAACATGGCGATCAAATGCTGCAGAAGACGAAAAAATAACTGGGGGACAATTAAGCTCCTCCTTTAACGGTGTGATGTGAGAGGGGTTCCTACCACGCATACACCGACAATCTTTCCTCTTTCACAATCCCAGTGATTACATAAAACAACACACTGTATAAATTCAATGCCCCGCTTTAACCAAGCCGTACGAGCGTGCCGGCGTGGTGTAGCGGTAGTGTGACTCGCAACGCGAGGGCCCGATGGTCAGGGGCAGAGGTGGGCAAATGCCCTCTTTTTTAATTTTCCTCCCTCACCCTCACTTTTGCATCCATGGCCCTCCCTCCCCCTCGCCCTCATTCTGAAAAGTTTTGCGGCCCTGTCTCGCCCTCACCCTCACTTCGAAAAATTTGCTGGCCCTCCCTCGCCCTCATCCTCACATCGTCAGCCCTCCCTCACCCTCACTAAAAGACACTTTAAAATTCTAGTTATATTTTCTAGTCCGCTACTTCTGGCGATATCATTGAGTAATAAACATGCAAGACAAGCCCTCAAGGCTCTCTTGAACGAGAGGCTAGATGCTTATTCTGTTGTGTGTGTGCGGGTGTCTGTGTGTGAGCTGTTTCAGCTAATACGCGAGACAAAACCGATCCAGTTACGAGTTGGGCCCTAAAATATCACTCTGGCTTTAATACTGGCACGCACTGCATGCATACATATGCCCTGCACTTGTAACATTTCATTGTTATCTTTATTTATTTAGCTTATACTGCAATCCCCACTGAGGATTTTAGCAGGGTGGGATAGACAAGTAAACACAACGTAACAACACAGGCAATGAACACAAAAACAAAGTAGAATAAGGTAGTTTGAAAATTTTGGTAAATAAGCATACATAAAAGATTTTTAAACAATACTGGAAAGAAATGTCGACATAGACAATTTCAAAACGTGGCAATTGGTTAAGAGATTCCCTTAAATTACTGTTCGTGGAAAGAAAGGATACTTAAAACGATTATTGCGCTTGGCAAATGGCGTTACTGTGCGGCTATGTCTTTGCCCAGTGGCGTAACCAGATGAAAAAGAAATTATTCTCGTGAAATCTGTCTTATACCGGCCGTTAATAAATTGAAAGACAAATTTTAGTCGTGACGCATGGTTTATTTGCGTTAATGGCGGCAAGCCCGCTTTGGTTAACAGTTCTGTCAAAAGAAAAATTCACAGCGCTGAGGACGGGACAAATGAGAAAAAGACACACGCCAGCGCTTTTTCTTGTCATGCACCAACTGGCCCGACTGATCCCCTCTTGGATCTGGCACTTATGTACGTCCAAATCTGTGTTAAGTGAAGCGAGCTGCTATTATTGGGACCATTTCTACCTTAATTAGTGTAAGTTTTAGTAAAAGTGTCCCAAATAACGCAGGCATAGTCGAGTATCGGCAGAATGTTTTTGTATGCGAGCAGTCGGAGAAAAGGAGTAGGAAGTCTCTAAGCTATCCTCAGAAAGGAAAACTTGCGCTTTACATTAACCAATATGTAGTTAATGTGCTTAGTATAAGTGAAGTCATTCGCGGTCAAAAGTCCGAGATACTTATAATGTATCTCGAGAAAAGTTTCGATAGGATGAAGATTTAGATTTCTTATCTAAAGCGGCGTCTTCAGTAGTGAACTGCACAGCTTTGTGGTCCGATATTCTGTCTACTCTCTGGCTATTTGTTTTGGCAGTAATTGATCCGCTAACAAAAAAGAGGTCGAGCATTGATTGAGAATTACCCTGAAATATGGTATTTTCTTCTACATTCTGCAATAAGTCGAAGCCAAAAGCAATGCCCACATAGCTTCACCTGGGAGTCATGCTTTTTAACTGAATACCTTGACCAGTATACTTCACGCAAATTAAAATATCCTGATAGTAAAATATCATGATATTTTAATTTGCCTGAAGTAGACTGATAGTAAAAATGGGATCCGCCATGGTGGCTCAGTGGTTAGGGCGCTCGGCTACTGATCCGGAGTTCCCGGGTTCGAACCCGACCGCGGCGGCTGCGTTTTTATGGAGGAAAAACGCTAAGGCGCCCGTGTGCTGTGCGATGTCAGTGCACGTTAAAGATCCCCAGGTAGTCGAAATTATTCCGGAGCCCTCCACTACGGCGCTTCTCTCTCTCTTCCTTTCTTCTTTCACTCCCTCCCTTATCCCTTCCCTTACGGCGCGGTTCAGGTGTCCAACGATATATGAGACAGATACCGCGCCATTTCCTTTCCCCAAAAACCAATTATTATTACTGATAGTAAAATACGATTATCAGGTTTCACATGCGTGCACAAATATCGCTTAAGCTCCTATAATAAGACAACGGTAGAGTTGGTGGGCCAGTACATTGCTCCAATAATATATCTAACGTTTCCATAGTACGTTGTGCAAAAAATGCACTCTACATTGGGTACATCCGGCATTGGCGAAATTCACAGGGATGATTTAAACCGAATGCTGGCATCTTCACCTCTACCATCACGATTCTTTCGGTACGAACTGTAGCCAGTGTTAATGAGCTCACTGTCAAACAATGTATTGTTAAGCCAAGTTTCTGTCAAAACCGCTATTTCAGGGTCGTGCAAAAGCAGAAGGGCCTCCAACTCATTTGTCTTGTTTATGGCACTTTTGCAATTAACATTTAGTATTTTAGGGGTCTGAAGTCTCTTAGTCCAGAGCCAGTTTGATTTCTTTCTAAGCTTAAAGCGAGGAACTCTTGTTTCATCCGAACCATACAGTACGCTATTAACGTTTAGCTTATCATTGATTAGCTTTAAAGCTTGGCGCCCTCTTTCCCCTCTTCTTCACAGCACTTCCACTGCTGTTTCTATATTTCCTTAATTCGTTTAGAAAAGTCCTCAGCTAATAATTTTGAGCTATTTTGTTTCGATTTTGAGCTGATATTGGTCTTTTTGCGTTAATAGCATGATCTCAATAGGGAATTTTTTTCAAAAAGTCGAGGAGTTTCAAAACGACTGGTCGCGCCTTATTATTTTTTTACCCACCCTGTGGCATCTTTCGATGATACTCAGTGTTAAACCTTGTTCCGGAAAAAAACACCATCAAATACTTCCTTTCCCAGTTCCTCGCGCCGCTGACGCGCCGCTGGAGTAGCTGGCGCTATCTATGGGAGCCCCACGTAACTTTTCCGTCATGCCAATGGCAACGACGATGGCACCGGCCTTTCTGAGTAACGGGGCCTTCACGCTTGCACGTAAAAAAGGAGGGCCCGCGGAGAGAGTAGGCAGAATGCGGCAAAAGCAAACGAAGCTTCGAGGCGACGCAACTTTCGGTTCGAACAACGATACATAACGTGTAGAACAAGCGAACAGAAGTGGTTGAAAGAAACAGGAAGACGAAGACGTTGTTCGATCGACTGTCGACTGAGCTCTGTTTATTTACCTCATTTTCCATAATTTATCTACTTTTATTTGAATATTCGAGGACGGCAGCATCTTCAAAGTCGGTATTGTCCCTATGGGAATAGTACGGCTGCTCCGGCGCCGGGACCACGCCATTCAAAGGAGTCTGGCTCGGAAGAGGTGGCCATGGCTTCCCAGGCTGTGGAGTGACCAGAACATGGAAACGACCACCCGTCCAGCGAGACCTCATCGTTCAGTGGGGATGAGTCAAGGATTGTGGACAGTGACGAGTCAGTGACCGATATGGCTGACGTGGACAACGAGGGCTTCAAGTTGGTGAGTCATCGCAAGCAACGAACGGTAGGGATCCCGAAAGTGATTGAGCCCACAGAAAAGGGGGTTGATATAAGAGAGAAGAATCCCATCTTATTTTTCGCGGCCATTCAATCACTGCTGGTATCAGCACCGATTCGAAGTCGGTTCACCATGCACGGGGCTCTTCAGCTGGATGTCTCGACGGAAGAGCAGGTTGACAAGCTCCTGCAGAGCTCTCAGATTTTTGGCATCAAAGTTAACGTGCGGTTGCCCCATTCCTACATGAAGAACACCTGTGTTATTAAGGGTGTACCAAAGTGGTATTCAGAACGCGACCTACTTGATTATCTGAAACCACAAGGTGTACTGCACGTGAAACGACTTGTGCGTCGTGTAGAGTCTCCAGGAAAAGAATAGGCTGCGAAATCTCCCAACTCTATCATGTTGACATTCGCTCCCAACTCAGAGCGCCCCGAAAAAATTGATCTGGGATTCACAAAACATGCAGTTGCAGATTTCACTGAAGCTCCTCCACGGTGTTTTAGATGTCAACGCTTTGGGCACGTGGCCAAAGTTTGCACAAAGGATCGACGCTGTACGCTGTGCGGAGGCTACCACGACTTTAAAACCTGCAAGGCAGATTTGGCTTGCGCCAATTGCGGTAGTGATCATCCAGCGAGTTTCGGAGGCTGCCCCTTCCTCCGTGTGAGCGCTCTGCACTGTCGGATATCCTTTATTGCTGGTCCAAAAACCCCACCGACTGAGACGCCTGTCCCATGATTAGACGAGTTCCCAGTGTTGGAGTCTGATGTTGTTGCGTTGCCCAAGAATGTCCCTAAGAGACCTGAGTCCAGCAAGACGCCAAGGCCCAGTGCGCGCGAGTCGGCTGTTCCACCTCCAGCAAAGAGTGTCCATGTTCCTGAGCGCCCGGATCACAGCCAGACTCCACGGCAAGGGGGAGCCTCATATGGACAAGTGACAAAAACCAGCTACTGCGGCCTAGAGTGTGTCCCCGTCGGCATCATTTGTCGATGTAAGTTAGTGCGTTGCGCAAAATAAGGAGCTCGAAAATCAACCTATGTCTGACCTTCTTCATGTTTTGTTCGGGTCCCTGCGTTCACATGTTCTAGCGATGGCGCCTGGCAACCTCAAGAACTTCCCTACAGCTGGTGCTTTCTTGTGAGTCCCTAATTACCACCTTCACAGCAAACTTCCTTGCGAACTAAAATGGATGGGGTTAAACCTCGTGGATCTCATATGCACCGAAAAGTGCCGTTTATATTGCAGTGGAATTGCGCTGGGATTTTAAGTCGGTTAGCTGAACTAAAACTATTCTTGATAGAGAGTTGTGTTCCAGTATTGGCCCTGGCAGAAGCATGCCTGCCAAGCGGGAGATGTTTGACTGGATATGTCGCCCATAAAAACTGCAGCATAAAGTCATTTCCTGCCGGAAGTGCTGCGCTTTACATAAGAAGGGAAATTCCACATGTTTCTCTAAGCGTTGCCGATCTTTGCACGGATGACATTGAGGTAGCGGCTGTGGGAATACAGCTCGGCTCTCGAACCCTTTCTATTGCATCCGTGTACGTGTCTCCGCGGAAGAAGGTAGCATTGGATTTGTTTCTACAGCAGCTCTGAGACCGTTGGCCAGCTCCTAGAATCATCTGCGGTGATTTCAACGCCCATCATGCCGTTTTGGGTGACAGGAACACGGATTCCCGTGGACGCAGATTGGACCTGTGTGTTGCCAATGACGGACGCCCCACTTTCTTCCGGCCTCCAGCCTCTGCGACAGCTATAGACCTGACGCTGCAATCACCTGACGTCCGCGTGACGCGTTGGTCAACAGCGCCTGACCGCATGGGAAGTGATCACTATACGATATTTGAGTTTGCTGCCGACTTTCGTATGCATGGTCCTAAAATTAGCAATGTGGTCAACTGGGACAAGTACAGAGAGCACCTAGAACGTGTTTCTGGTGATGATGTTGACAACATATCTAGTAAGCTAGCAGCAACTACGGCAGTCAAGTTACGTGATCATTTTCCGGCCCCGGATTTAAAACTCAGGAACCTTTCCACAGCGAGAAGGGCGGAGCGCCAACTCGTGCGGAAGAAGGACGACAGGCAACAGAAAACGACCTTCAATAGGCTGAATTCTGCCATTAGACGGCACACGAACAAACTGTAAAGGTCGCAATGGGCCTCATTCTGTGCTAGTTGGACTGCGTTCTTACCGATGACGAGAATATGGCAAGTTATTGGCAGCCTTGTTGAAGAATCTCGCCCTTCGAAGCCTGGAAAAACCTATTGCGTGCTTGGCAGAGGAATTTGCAGACGCGCTCGTACGCGCTAATTCTGGAGTAGATATATATACACCACCTGTTTCTTCCAGGTCAATCATTGACGTCCCGTTCACGCTTCGTGAGCTTCAGACTGCGCTCAGTTGCCTGCGGCGCCGGTGCGCACCAGGTCCCGACGGCATCACCAATAAAATGCTGAATATTCTGCCCTTGTAACTCAGAAAGGAGCTCCTCAACTTCATCAATCGAGTTTGGGAGACTGGCGATGTTCCTCCGTCATGGAAGGTGGCACATGTAGTTCCAGTACTGATGCCTGGCAAAGACATGACAGACCTTGCCAGTATCGCCCTGTGTCATTGACCTCCTTTGTAGATAAGTTGATGAAGAAGCTGGTATATGAATGCTTATCGTGGTGGCTTGAGGACAGCAAGGCACTGCCAACACGTATGACTGGATTCCGCCGAGGTCTTAGTGCCCAAGATAGTGTCTTAGATTTGGTCAGTCACATTGAACACCAGAGAGCTTTCGGCCTTTCCACCTTAGCCATTTTTCTTGACGTTGCGAAAGCTTACGACAGCGTGCTTCAGAGCTCAATCCTAAACAGTTTGAAAGGCATAGGCATACAGAGCCATACGTTAAGATTCATTTAAAAGTTCGTAAGTGATCGCGCGGTTCGTGTACGGTTAGGGAGCACCTTAAGCACCCAAAGGGTTCATTCACGAGGTGTGCCCCACGATCCTTAACGTCGTAATGGCTGGCCTTCAAGATTCATTGAAAAAAAGTTGCAGGCAAGTGCGTATGTCACTTTATGCTGACGACATCTGTATTTGGATTACTGGCTACCAACACAAGCCATTAGCCCTGATAACTCGACAGGCTCCACTTTCGGCACAAGCTTACCTTTAAGGTGTGGCGTTGTCTCTGTCAGTGGTAAAATCCGGCTTTGTTCTGTTTCCAGGTGTAAGAAGACGTAAAGCACGGTTGAAGATAGACCTCGGTCTCTCTTGCATCCGTCAATTCAACCACACGCGTTTCCTGGGCGTCAATATTGACTCTCGTCTACAGTGGCGAAAAGCTGTAGACGCGATTGTTTCATCTATATCTTCTCGTCTCAATGTGATCCGTAGAATTGCACCTACCTTCCTTCTTCAATGGTCAGACTTCATGAAGCGCTGGTGATCAGTCGCATATTGTATCAATTACCTTTTAATTCCCCCTCGGCATCACAACTTGAACGTCTCGAAGTTGTCCACAGAAAGGGCCTAAGAAGAGCCATTGGAATTCCCCAGGCGGCTGCGAATAAGGCAGTACTTCATGAGTCCCCATCGAAACCTATTAGCCTTATCGCTTCTCAGGGACTACTAATGCATCTTGGCCGCCTAGGAGAGACGGTAGCTGGGCAATCCCTTCTCCAGCGGCTCTGCAAGAGATATGAGTCGAAGGCTTACTTGGCACTCAGTACTCTTAGTCCTTTAGGCATTAATGTCCGAAGGCAAAGGAATCCGTTGAAACCCCCCTGGTCTTTTCCGACCCTCAACTGTAAGGTCACAATTCCCCACGTGAGCGCAAAGCGCAGCTCTCCTTTGGCAGAAATGCGTTCACTTGTACTTGAACACTTGGAAACAGAGTATGCCTGCCATCTTCAAATTTTCACGGTGGTGGTGGTGGAAACATTATTACATACAGGGGAGTTTAGGACGCGCAGGTCCTTGGGCCCCCGCACGGCACCACAGCACTCAAACGTTCATGTCCCGGAGGCTCATAACTCTGGCAGCCCGGCCTGTGGCGAGGGCTTGCTTGGTCGGGTCCTCGGAGCGCAGTAGGGTCTCCCAAGCTTCCCAAGTGGTAAGGTGCTCCAGGCCCCGCGGGGGAGGATCCTCCTAGCAGAGAAAAAGGATATGATCGAGAGGGGCTTTGGTGTGATGGCAGAGGGTACAGGAGGGGTTTGTGTGGACTTGATGATAGCGCGAGCGTATATAAGGGGAGGGTAAGGTGCGTGTTTGGAGCCGCCTCCAAAGTGTCTGATGGTAATTGTCGAAGGAGGGATGGGGGGGGGGGGGCGGTACAGCCGACGCTCGGCTTTGCAGGCCTGCGTCAGTTCACTGAAGGAATGCATGCGCTCCCGTGAGAATCCCAGTTCGGAGGCCGCCGGTGCCCGGTTGAGAGAACCTCGGGCTAAAGCGTTGGCAGCCTCGTTTCCGGGATTCTCAGAGTGTGCAGACACCCACATGAGCTCCATGTGGCGGGGCGGGTGCGCGGCGAGGGAGTACTGCTGTCGTATTCTCTAAAGCGGCTGAAAGTGTTGCTATTGAGGCGGCTTTACGGAAGTTAGGGTCTTGTCCGGCTCAACCTGTTGTCATCCTAACCGATTCAAAATCTACCCTTCAGAGGTTAGAGCACGGATTCCCTACTGACGCCTTGTCTATAAGCTCTCTGCGCTTGGTGCAGAATCTGCACAGCAGAGGCTTTACTATACATTTCCAATGGTTGCCCTCTCACATAGGAGTCAACGGTAATGAGGTGGCAGACAATCTCGCCCATAAAGCTCTATCAAGGATTCCATCAAAAAAGTACCTCAAGATGGGAAAAGTCTCTGCAGGAAAACTGTGCTCGATCACTTCAGTACCCTGTGGAGTGCGTCCCACAAGCCATGTGTGACCAAGGGACTGAGAATATCTCAGGCGACCCTTCTATATCGAATTCGCACGGCCTCTGCTCGCACTCCTGCATGAATGCATGACTGGTATAGCATCGTCTCCGCTCTGCTCTTTATGTGGTGTGTGCGCGGATATCGAACATTTTATTATGTACTGCCCAGACTACAAGAAGGGAGGCTGCACGCCTTCTTTTAACATTTCTGCAGGACACGGATCTTGTCTCTAAATGGTGACAGCAGGAACGGACTATGGCCTACTGTGATTGAATGTGTGCGTAGATGGTGTCTTCCGGAGTGGACTACGTTATGATTTGTGAGTGAATGTGTGTTTGGATTGTGGCACTATATTGACCTGTGTTCTACTGTGACTGAATATGTACATAGATGTTGACTTCTGGAGTGGACTGTGGTGTGTACTGTGTGGATTGATTGTGTGCTTTGATGGTGACTGCGGGAGAGAATATGTGCTAATATAAGAGGCTGTGCGCATAGCGGGGTAGATGCGACAAGCTTTAGGACATTGTTAATATAGAAGGGACGCTGCGGTGGAGCAATTGCCGGCAGATAAAGCAAGGCTAACCCCATCTGTAGCATTCAGCACCTCAACTCAACTCAATAGAAGCAGTTGGTCTGGTTGGCGAATTCACTATTTGTGATAATCCAAATGTTGGTCCCGTGTGAACAAAATTGGTTTCGATGATTTGCTTTGACGATTTAGAAGTAATGTCAGACCACGTGATGGACGGAAAATTGAAGTCGCCAAACATAAGGATGAGGGTGTTTGGATTTTGGGTTAAGTTACAGCTTGCAGGGCTTCATGAAACTCAGTAACAAAGGTATTGTTAGCGTGTGGGGGCCGGTAACGAACTCCGAGGATTAAATGTGGGTGAGCGGCATTGCATCCGACAAATATGATTTATAGAGGGAATTCATTGGAACGTGAGTGCAGGGCAAAGAGGTATGAGAACCTAAGAAAACGCCGCCTCCTCGCCTGGTGAAGCGATCGCGCCTGAATATGTCGAAATGAGGTAAGTAAGATTGAACTTAACGGTAAGTACCATAAGCTACGCGTCGGATGTGTTGATAAGGCCTCTTAATGCGTCGCCCTTTGGCAGATGGCTTCTAATGTTGGTAGAGAGAATGATATTTGACTGCAGTTTTGAGGACGAGCTGAAGTGAGGTGCTATGGCTCATGTTGTATCAACCTCTCGGCTTCGTAATCAAAGTTATCAATTTTCTCACCAACTTTTAGAGTATCATGCCAGAGTTTATAATTGATAATCTTGGATTTGGCAAACTGTAGCATGTGTTTTCGGGAAAAACGTGTTCGAGTGGGGAAATCCTCGGCGATGCTAACACGCTAGATGCCTTGCAATCGCCATTGTAAAAACAATGTGGAGCAAAACATGCGTCGGCCGGGAATCGAACCCGGGCCACCCGCGTGGCAGGCGAGTATTCTACCACTGAACCACCGACGCCGACGTTCAGTTCGCGTGCTGCCCGTCTATTCATAGCGTAGATCGTTGCGTAAGTTTCCCTTTATGTAGGTCATTGGACCGGCTGGCGTCTCCTCTGCTGGGGAGTAAATGTCGTCACAAAGCGCGTGGCGAGCGAACCGTCCCAATAGTACAGGCCACTATGCGATAGATCAGTCACTGAACTTCTGTGGGATGTATTAATAATAAAAATTACCGGCGGCACTAAAGCAACTTAGGTGCGACAAATGGCAAGACATTAAAATTCGATTTATAATCAGTCAAATTCCACTCTAATTCCATTCCAATTCTACGCTAACTTTATTCTATTCCTCTGCAGGTGGCGCAGCGGCAGATACTATAGTAGGACACAAATGAGAAAGAACAGCTGTTGGTATTGATTGGGAGGATAATTAGCGCGAGGAAAAGGACGTGAGAGGGACACAGAGAAGGAGCGCTGACTTGCAACAAATAGAAGTGCAATCAAATGTACATGCTCGAGGAGTCAGCCGCGCATGCCCAGTTATATCCACTGATTTGATGATGCGGCTAAATATCAAGGTAATCTGATCTAAGATGATTCAGGGGCTCATAAAGGATCAAAGGAGCATGGAAAGCAAATAAACAGGACGCTCCTCCCTCACCTTCGAACATCAACAACGAACAGGTTATTCAGCTTATAGCAACAGATTCTCTCCGTTGCAAAACAACCGACGTCTCAGTGACGCACTCATCGCTTCCCAACTTACGAATGAACGAACCCTAAAGAAGCTCCCCTGCTAGCTACCCTTTAGAGCGGCCAACAACTTCCGTTTTTCCGAAAAGTTGATGACAATGGCAGTCTAGCCAATGCTTAGGCATGCAGGTTCTTAGCTGTGGCAGCTACAAGTTGGGGGCGGGGAGGGAGGGGGCGCTCTAGTGAAACTTTGCTCCCCCTAATGGAGGACCCACATACCTATGGCTCAGCCACTCTGGCCCGCGGTCTGCGACATCCTGTGTTACGGCGCTAGGCAATCATAACAGTAAATAGCATCAGCTTTTCAATGTTTCACTTTATTCCAATCCAGGTATGAAAAATCTAGAGATCATTATTTTTTCTTATGTTTAGAAGTTTTACAATGGACTACTTTTTGTGGTGGACAAAATCTGTGCGGGGTCCTTATGTGGACAGAGCTTCTGAAGTTATATCCGGCTACAGCACTGACTATAAAATAGGCTGCATAAATGCCAGGAACGCTGTACAAAGCTACAGAGAATTCTGGCAACACTGTACCGCACCGCCAATAATGTGCAGGAACGCATGCATAAACGAGTCTGGCCGCGGTGTACACATCCCGCGTAGACCATCTCTCGTCTAGCAAACTGAAGCTCCTCCGTCGATATATTTGAGGAACATTCGCAATTTTTAATCGGACCGGCAGTTTTAAGAAATTGAATGTGACGCCGATAGACAATGGTCAATATGTTTTACATATTTATTTTTTTAAACAAAGATAACCAGCTGCTATGAAGTAGTTATCGCAATGGCAAGAATCGCATCTATCAGCGCCTGTTTCGAGCACTGTTAAAACGTTCGCTAAGTGCGAACAAAAGAAAGACCACGAAGAAAGCTTCGAGGGTTACTGCGCAGCAGAGCATCTAACGGGCAGGACTAAGCTTTAACATCTCTGCCTTAAGCACGGACTGACTGGATGCCAGAAAATCAGAGGTGTTGGTTGTTTGGGTTTTTTTTTTGGGGGGGGGGGGGGGGAGGAAATGGCGCAGTATCTGTCTCGTATACCGTTGGACACTTGACCCGCGTCGTAATGGAAGGGATAAAGGAGGGAGTGAAAGAAGAAAGTGCTGCCGTAGTGGAGGGCTCCGAAATAATTTCGACCACCTGGGGATCTTTAACGTGCACTGACATCGCCTAGCACACGGGCGCCTTAGCGTTTTTCCTCCATAAAACCGCATCCACCGCGGTCGGGTTCGAACCCGGGAACTCCGGATGAGTAGTCGAGCGCCCTAACCACTGAGCCACCGTGGCGGGTGAAAATCAGAAGCATTAAGTTTAAATTAAACACATTCACACATAGTCATCAAAAGTCCTTTGATTTTTGGCCCATTGTGATTATGACAGCACTTTTTTTTGAACATATGGTCCTCCTGAGCCATTCCATGAAAGGGAAGAGGTCTCCTCTCTCCCGCGGCTTAACCGTTTTGCGTATGCTGCTCGTATCATTCGATGCCGAACGAGCAGTCCCGGTACGAATCTCAGAGGAGGGGCGGGGGGGGGGGGGGGAGGGGATGGACGCTCGTATTCTTGATCCCTAAGCAAAGGAGGGGTCAGGGTGCCTCCCGGTCCCCACCCCCCTCCGCGATTTACGCCTCTGGCGGAAGACTAGGATACTAAGCATTAGGCATGATGAAACAATGACAGAAAAATAAAGTGCTTTAAAATACAGGTAACAACACAAGGTAAGAAGTGGATTAGTTCAATGGGAAAGAAGTAGACTGTAGAACAATACAGAAATGGGAAGAGGCTAATCAGGAAGATCGTTCTATGTTAACTCAAGATGCGGCGCCCTATTCTCTGAAGCTAGATCAGGGTGCCTTGGAACGCGAAGCTCGAGAAGGAAATTTAACCAAGAAGATGACACATGCGCAGTGCGTGGTAAATCTGTAGAAATAGTTGAACACCCAATTCTAAAATGCGGCAATATTCACTGGGATGTCGATGCAGACTCACCCATTCTCCTTGAGGCCTTGGGATTCAGCGATAACAGAGGTAAAGTGAATGAATCAGCTGCAGAAAAAGCGATTGGAAGATTGGCGGCTCAAAAGCAGAATGCTAGCATAAGCTTAGAAGCGAACGATTCGAAATCGTACTTAAAGATAACGGAGAATTCATAGTCTGATTTATTGTGCATAGCACTGACACCGTTAAAGACATATATATAAAAAACCAAGCATGATGGCAATTTCTACCACACCCATTTAGGAAATGTTCCGTCCGTCCGGCCATCCGTCCATTTTCCATCCGTCAGTTCAGGATCTGCCCACTGGAGACAAATGCAGGGTTATTTTATTTGACGCATTAAGATGAAGGCGACTCCATCTGCTGCCACAGCGAATTCCGCGCAAAAACATCGAATTGCGAGACCACGAGAGCATCGAGTTCATATTTCGGGGGTCGAGAACAACGCACCACTAAAAAAATCAAAGATCGTCCAAAATGAGCGAATAAAAAAACAAAGCGCCCAACGTGGGGCTCGAACCCACGACCCTGAGATTAAGAGTCTCATGCTCTACCGACTGAGCTAGCCGGGCGACACGTACAAGTCTCCCAAAATAAGTAGGCAACGAATGAGAACAATAAGTGAACGTTGCGAGAGTGGGTTGACAGAGTGATAGCAGTTGGTTTGGAGGAGGAGTAGGAGGAGGAGGAGCAGGAGGAGGAACAGTAGAAGGTAGGCAGCGCTTTGGAATCTGGCCTGGCATTTCCGCCATCCTTAGAAGGTGCTAAGCGGAGTGAAGCGTTGGTTTTCACCACCTTTTTTTCTGATCTCTCACGCTCTCTTACCATATAATTCTATGAGCCGAATGCTGCGCTCGATATCTCGCTGCAAACATGGCGATCAAATGCTGCAGAAGACGAAAAAATAACTGGGGGACAATTAAGCTCCTCCTTTAAGGGTGTGATGTGAGAGGGGTTCCTACCACGCATACACCGACAATGTTTCCTCTTTCACAATCCCAGTGATTACATGAAACAACACACTGTATAAATTCAATGCCCCGCTTTAACCAAGCCGTACGAGCATGCCGGCGTGGTGTAGCGGTAGTGTGACTCGCAACGCGAGGGCCCGATGGTCAGGGGCAGAGGTGGGCAAATGCCCTCTTTTTTAATTTTCCTCCCTCACCCTCACTTTTGCATCCATGGCCCTCCCTCCCCCTCGCCCTCATTCTGAAAAGTTTTGCGGCCCTGTCTCGCCCTCACCCTCACTTCGAAAAATTTGCTGGCCCTCCCTCGCCCTCATCCTCACATCGTCAGCCCTCCCTCACCCTCACTAAAAGACACTTTAAAATTCTAGTTATATTTTCTAGTCCGCTACTTCTGGCGATATCATTGAGTAATAAACATGCAAGACAAGCCCTCAAGGCTCTCTTGAACGAGAGGCTAGATGCTTATTCTGTTGTGTGTGTGCGGGTGTCTGTGTGTGAGCTGTTTCAGCTAATACGCGAGACAAAACCGATCCAGTTACGAGTTGGGCCCTAAAATATCACTCTGGCTTTAATACTGGCACGCACTGCATGCATACATATGCCCTGCACTTGTAACATTTCATTGTTATCTTTATTTATTTAGCTTATACTGCAATCCCCACTGAGGATTTTAGCAGGGTGGGATAGACAAGTAAACACAACGTAACAACACAGGCAATGAACACAAAAACAAAGTAGAATAAGGTAGTTTGAAAATTTTGGTAAATAAGCATACATAAAAGATTTTTAAACAATACTGGAAAGAAATGTCGACATAGACAATTTCAAAACGTGGCAATTGGTTAAGAGATTCCCTTAAATTACTGTTCGTGGAAAGAAAGGATACTTAAAACGATTATTGCGCTTGGCAAATGGCGTTACTGTGCGGCTATGTCTTTGCCCAGTGGCGTAACCAGATGAAAAAGAAATTATTCTCGTGAAATCTGTCTTATACCGGCAGTTAATAAATTGAAAGACAAATTTTAGTCGTGACGCATGGTTTATTTGCGTTAATGGCGGCAAGCCCGCTTTGGTTAACAGTTCTGTCAAAAGAAAAATTCACAGCGCTGAGGACGGGACAAATGAGAAAAAGACACACGCCAGCGCTTTTTCTTGTCATGCACCAACTGGCCCGGCTGATCCCCTCTTGGATCTGGCACTTATATACGTCCAAATCTGTGTGAAGTGAAGCGAGCAGCTATTATCGGGACCATTTCTACCTTAATTAGTGTAAGTTTTAGTAAAAGTGTCCCAAATAACGCAGGCATAGTCCAGTATCGGCAGAATGTTTTTGTATGCGAGCAGTCGGACAAAAGGAGAAGGAAGTCGCTAAGCTATCCTCAGAAAGGAAAACTTGCGCTTTACATTAACCAATATGTAGTTAATGTGCTTAGTATAAGTGAAGTCATTCGCGGTCAAAAGTCCGAGATACTTATAATGTATCTCGAGAAAAGTTTCGATAGGATGAAGGTTTAGATTTCTTATCTAAAGCGGCGTCTTCAGTAGTGAACTGCACAGCTTTGTGGTCCGATATTCTGTCTACTCTCTGGCTATTTGTTTTGGCAGTAATTGATCCGCTAACAAAAAAGAGGTCGAGCATTGATTGAGAATTGCCCTGAAATATGGTATTTTCTTCTACATTCTGCAATAAGTCGAAGCCAAAAGCAATGCCCACATAGCTTCACCTGGGGGTCATGCTTTTTAACTGAATACCTTGACCAGTATACTTCAGGCAAATTAAAATATCCTGATAGTAAAATATCATGATATTTTAATTTGCCTGAAGTAGACTGATAGTAAAAATGGGATCCGCCATGGTGGCTCAGTGGTTAGGGCGCTCGGCTACTGATCCGGAGTTCCCGGGTTCGAACCCGACCGCGGCGGCTGCGTTTTTATGGAGGAAAAACGCTAAGGCGCCCGTGTGCTGTGCGATGTCAGTGCACGTTAAAGATCCCCAGGTAGTCGAAATTATTCCGGAGCCCTCCACTACGGCGCTTCTCTCTCTCTTCCTTTCTTCTTTCACTCCCTCCCTTATCCCTTCCCTTACGGCGCGGTTCAGGTGTCCAACGATATATGAGACAGATACCGCGCCATTTCCTTTCCCCAAAAACCAATTATTATTACTGATAGTAAAATACGATTGTCAGGTTTCACATGCGTGCACAAATATCGTTTAAGCTCCTATAATACGACAACGGTAGAGTTGGTGGGCCAGTACATTGCTCCAATAATATATCTAACGTTTCCATAGTACGTTGTGCAAAAAATGCACTCTACATTGGGTACATCCGGCATTGGCGAAATTCACAGGGATGATTTAAACCGAATGCTGGCATCTTCACTTCTACCATCACGATTCTTTCGGTACGAACTGTAGCCAGTGTTAATGAGCTCACTGTCAAACAATGTATTGTTAAGCCAAGTTTCTGTCAAAACCGCTATTTCAGGGTCGTGCAAAAGCAGAAGGGCCTCCAACTCATTTGTCTTGTTTATGGCACTTTTGCAATTAACATTTATATTTTAGGGGTCTGAAGTCTCTTAGTCCAGAGCCAGTTTGATTTCTTTCTAAGCATAAAGCGAGGAACTCTTGTTTCATCCGAACCATACAGTACGCTATTAACGTTTAGCTTATCATTGATTAGCTTTAAAGCTTGGCGCCCTCTTTCCCCTCTTCTTCCCAGCACTTCCACTGCTGTTTCTATATTTCCTTAATTCGTTTAGAAAAGTCCTCAGCTAATAATTTTGAGCTATTTTGTTTCGATTTTGAGCAGATATTGGTCTTTTTGCGTTAATAGCATGATCTCAATAGGGAATTTTTTTCAAAAAGTCGAGGAGTTTCAAAACGACTGGTCGCGCCTTATTATTTTTTTACCCACCCTGTGGCATCTTTCGATGATACTCAGTGTTAAACCTTGTTCCGGAAAAAAACACCATCAAATACTTCCTTTCCCAGTTCCTCGCGCCGCTGGTGTAGCTGGCGCTATCTATAGGAGCCCCACGTAACTTTTCCGTCACGCCAATGGCAACGACGATGGCACCGGCCTTTCTGAGTAACGGGGCCTTCACGCTTGCACGTAAAAAAGGAGGGCCCGCGGAGAGAGTAGGCAGAATGTGGCAAAAGCAAACGAAGCTTCGAGGCGACGCAACTTTCGGTTCGAACAACAATACATAATGTGTAGAACAAGCGAACAGAAGTGGTTGAAAGAAAGAGGAAGACAAAGACGTTGTTCGATCGACTGTCGACTCAGCTCTGTTTATTTACCTCATTTTCCATAATTTATCTACTTTTATTTGAATATTCGAGGACGGCAGCATCTTCAAAGTCGGTATTGTCCCTATGGGAAGAGTACGGCTGCTCCGGCGCCGGGACCACGCCATTCAAAGGAGTCTGGCTCGGAAGAGGTGGCCATGGCTTCCCAGGCTGTGGAGTGACCAGAACATGGAAACGACCACCCGTCCAGCGAGACCTCATTGTTCAGTGGGGATGAGTCAAGGATTGTGGACAGTGACGAGTAAGTGGCCGATATGGCTGACGTGGACAACGAGGGCTTCAAGTTGGTGAGTCATCGCAAGCAACGAACGGTAGGGATCCCGAAAGTGATTGAGCCCACAGAAAAGGGGGTTGATATAAGAGAGAAGAATCCCATCTTATTTTTCGCGGCCATTCAATCACTGCTGGTATCAGCTCCGATTCGAAGTCGGTTCACCATGCACGATGCTCTTCAGCTGGATGTCTCGACGGAAGAGCAGGTTGACAAGGTCCTGCAGAGCTCTCAGATTTTTGGCATCAAAGTTAACGTGCGGTTGCCCCATTCCTTCATGAAGAACACCTGTGTTATTAAGGGTGTACCAAAGTGGTATTCAGAACGCGACCTACTTGATTATCTGAAACCACAAGGTGTACTGCACGTGAAACGACTTGTGCGTCGTGTAGAGTCTCCAGGAAAAGAATAGGCTGCGAAATCTCCCAACTCTATCATGTTGACATTCGCTCCCAACTCAGAGCGCCCCGAAAAAATTGATCTGGGATTCACAAAACACGCAGTTGCAGATTTCACTGAAGCTCCTCCACGGTGTTTTAGATGTCAACGCTTTGGGCACGTGGCCAAAGTTTGCACAAAGGATCGACGCTGTAAGCTGTGCGGAGGCGACCACGACTTTAAAACCTGCAAGGCAGATTTGGCTTGCGCCAATTGCGGTAGTGATCATCCAGCGAGTTTCGGAGGCTGCCCCTTCCTTCGTGTGAGCGCTCTGCACTGTCGGATATCCTTTATTGCTGGTCCAAAAACCCCACCGACTGAGACGCCTGTCCCATGATTAGACGAGTTCCCAGTGTTGGAGTCTGATGTTGTTGCGTTGCCCAAGAATGTCCCTAAGAGACCTGAGTCCAGCAAGACGCCAAGGCCCAGTGCGCGCGAGTCGGCTGTTCCACCTCCAGCAAAGAGTGTCCATGTTCCTGAGCGCCCGGATCACAGCCAGACTCCACGGCAAGGAGGAGCCTCATATGGACAAGTGACAAAAACCAGCTACTGCGGCCTAGAGTGTGTCCCCGTCGGCATCATTTGTCGATGTAAGTTAGTGCGTTGCGCAAAATAAGGAGCTCGAAAATCAACGTATGTCTGACCTTCTTCATGTTTTGTTCGGGTCCCTGCGTTCACATGTTCTAGCGATGGCGCCTGGCAACCTGAAGAACTTCCCTACAGCTGGTGCTTTCTTGTGAGTCCCTAATTACCACCTTCACAGCAAACTTCCTTGCGAACTAAAATGGATGGGGTTAAACCTCGTGGATCTCATATGCACCGAAAAGTGCCGTTTATATTGCAGTGGAATTGCGCTAAGATTTTAAGTCGGTTAGCTGAACTAAAACTATTCTTGATAGAGAGTTGTGTTCCAGTATTGGCCCTGGCAGAAGCGTGCCTGAAAAGCGGGAGATGTTTGACTGGATATGTCGCCCATAAAAACTGCAGCATAAAGTCATTTCCTGCCGGAAGTGCTGCGCTTTACATAAGAAGGGAAATACCACATGTTTCTCTAAGCGTTGCCGATCTTTGCACGGATGACATTGAGGTAGCGGCTGTGGGAATACAGCTCGGCTCTCGAACCCTTTCTATTGCATCCGTGTACGTGTCTCCGCGGAAGAAGGTAGCATTGGATTTGTTTCTACAGCAGCTCTGCGACCGTTGGCCAGCTCCTAGAATCATCTGCGGTGATTTCAACGCCCATCATGCCGTTTGGGGTGACAGGAACACGGATTCCCGTGGACGCAGATTGGACCTGTGTGTTGCCAATGACGGACGCCCCACTTTCTTCCGGCCTCCAGCCTCAGCGACAGCTATAGACCTGACGCTGCAATCACCTGACGTCCGCGTGACGCGTTGGTCAACAGCGCCTGACCGCATGGGAAGTGATCACTATACGATATTTGAGTTTGCTGCCGACTTTCGTATGCATGGTCCTAAAATTAGCAATGTGGTCAACTGGGACAAGTACAGAGAGCACCTAGAACGTGTTTCTGGTGATGATGTTGACAACATATCTAGTAAGCTAGCAGCAACTACGGCAGTCAAGTTACGTGATCATTTTCCGGCCCCGGATTTAAAACTCAGGAACCTTTCCGCAGCGAGAAGGGCGGAGCGCGCTCGTGCGGAAGTAGGACGACAGGCAACAGAAAACGACCTTCAATAGGCTGAATTCTGCCATTAGACGGCACACGAACAAACTGTAAAGGTCGCAATGGGCCTCATTCTGTGCTAGTTGGACTGCGTTCTTACCGATGACGAGAATATGGCAAGTTATTGGCAGCCTTGTTGAAGAATCTCGCCCTTCGAAGCCTGGAAAAACCTATTGCGTGCTTGGCAGAGGAATTTGCAGACGCGCTCGTACGCGCTAATTCTGGAGTAGATATATATACACCACCTGTTTCTTCCAGGTCAATCATGGACGTCCCGTTCACGCTTCGTGAGCTTCAGACTGCGCTCAGTTGCCTGCGGCGCCGGTGCGCACCAGGTCCCGACGGCATCACCAATAAAATGCTGAATATTCTGCCCTTGTAACTCAGAAAGGAGCTCCTCAACTTCATCAATCGAGTTTGGGAGACTGGCGATGTTCCTCCGTCATGGAAGGTGGCACATGTAGTTCCAGTACTGATGCCTGGCAAAGACATGACAGACCTTGCCTCGTATCGCCCTGTGTCATTGACCTCCTTTGTAGATAAGTTGATGAAGAAGCTGGTATATGAATGCTTATCGTGGTGGCTTGATGACAGCAAGGCACTGCCAACACGTATGACTGGATTCCGCCGAGGTCTTAGTGCCCAAGATAGTGTCTTAGATTTGGTCAGTCACATTGAACACCAGAGAGCTTTCGGCCTTTCCACCTTAGCCATTTTTCTTGACGTTGCGAAAGCTTACGACAGCGTGCTTCAGAGCTCAGTCCTAAACAGTTTGAAAGGCATAGGCATACAGGGCCATACGTTAAGATTCATTTACAAGTTCGTAAGTGATCGCGCGGTTCGTGTACGGTTAG
Organism: Amblyomma americanum; assembly: GCF_052857255.1. Taxonomy (NCBI): domain Eukaryota; kingdom Metazoa; phylum Arthropoda; class Arachnida; order Ixodida; family Ixodidae; genus Amblyomma; species Amblyomma americanum. The sequence goes on along the minus strand of NC_135500.1, from coordinate 75,417,387 downwards.
GGAGCACCTTAAGCACCCAAAGGGTTCTTTCACGAGGTGTGCCCCACGATCCTTAACGTCGTAATGGCTGGCCTTCAAGATTCGTTGAAAAAAAGTTGCAGGCAAGTGCGTATGTCACTTTATGCTGACGACATCTGTATTTGGATTACTGGCTACCAACACAAGCCATTAGCCTTGATAACTCGACAGGCTCCACTTTCGGCACAAGCTTACCTTTAAGGTGTGGCGTTGTCTCTGTCAGTGGAAAAATCCGGCTTTGTTCTGTTTCCAGGTGTAAGAAGACGTAAAGCACGGTTGAAGATAGACCTCGGTCTCTCTTGCATCCGTCAATTCAACCACACGCGTTTCCTGGGCGTCATTATTGACTCTCGTCTACAGTGGCGAAAAGCTGTAGACGCGATTGTTTCATCTCTATCTTCTCGTCTCAATGTGATCCGTAGAATTGCACCTACCTTCCTTCTTCAATGGTCAGACTTCATGAAGCGCTGGTGGTCAGTCGCATAGTGTATCAATTACCTTTAAATTCCCCCTCGGCATCACAACTTGAACGTCTCGAAGTTGTCCACAGAAAGGGCCTAAGAAGAGCCATTGGAATTCCCCAGGCGGCTGCGAATAAGGCAGTACTTCATGAGTCCCCATCGAAACCTATTAGCCTTATCGCTTCTCAGGGACTACTAATGCATCTTGGGCGCCTAGGAGAGACGGTAGCTGGGCGATCCCTTCTCCAGCGGCTCTGCAAGAGATATGAGTCGAAGGCTTACTTGGCACTCAGTACTCTTATTCCTTTAGGCATTAATATTCGAAAGCAAAGGAATCCATTGAAACCCCCCTGGTCTTTTCCGACCCTCAACTGTAAGGTCACAATTCCCCACGTGAGCGCAAAGCGCAGCTCTCCTTTGGCAGAAATGCGTTCGCTTGTACTTGAACACTTGGAAACAGAGTATGCCTGCCATCTTCAAATTTTCACGGTGGTGGTGGTGGAAACTTTATTACATACAAGGGAGTTTAGGACGCGCAGGTGCTTGGGCCCCCGCACGGCACCACAGCACTCAGACGTTCATGTCCCGGAGGCTCATAACTCTGGCAGCCCGGCCTGTGGCGAGGGCTTGCTTGGTCGGGTCCTCGGAGCGCAGTATTGTCTCCCAAGCCTCCCAAGTGGTAAGGTGCTCCAGGCCCCGCGGGGGAGGATCCTCCGGGCAGAGGAAAAGGATATGATCGAGAGGGGCTTTGGTGTGATGGCAGAGGGTACAGGAGGGGTTTGTGTGGACTTGATGATAGCGCGAGCGTATATAAGGGGAGGGTAAGGTGCGTGTTTGGAGCCGCCTCCAAAGTGTCTGATGGTAATTGTCGAAGGAGGGATGGGGGGGGGGGCGGTACAGCCGACGCTCGGCTTTGCAGGCCTGCGTCAGTTCACTGAAGGAATGCATGCGCTCCCGTGAGAATCCCAGATCGGAGGCCGCCGGTGCCTGGTTGAGAGAACCTCGGGCTAAAGCGTTGGCAGCCTCGTTTCCGGGATTCTCGGAGTGTGCAGACTCCCACATGAGCTCCATGTGGCGGGGCGGGTGCGCGGCGAGGGAGTACTGCTGTCGTATTCTCTAAAGCGGCTGAAAGTGTTGCTATTGAGGCGGCTTTACGGAAGTTAGGGTCTTGTCCGGCTCAACCTGTTGTCATCCTAACCGATTCAAAATCTACCCTTCAGAGGTTAGAGCACGGATTCCCTACTGACGCCTTGTCTATAAGCTCTCTGCGCTTGGTGCAGAATCTGCACAGCAGAGGCTTTACTATACATTTCCAATGGGTGCCCTCTCACATAGGAGTCAACGGTAATGAGGTGGCAGACAATCTCGCCCATAAAGCTCTATCAAGGATTCCATCAAAAAAGTACCTCAAGATGGGAAAAGTCTCTGCAGGAAAACTGTGCTCGATCACTTCAGTACCCTGTGGAGTGCGTCCCACAAGCCATGTGTGACCAAGGGACTGAGAAGATCTCAGGCGACCCTTCTATATCGAATTCGCACGGCCTCTGCTCGCACTCCTGCATGAATGCATGACTGGTATAGCATCGTCTCCGCTCTGCTCTTTATGTGGTGTGTGCGCGGATATCGAACATTTTATTATGTACTGCCCAGACTACAAGAAGGGAGGCTGCACGCCTTCTTTTAACATTTCTGCAGGACACGGATCTTGTCTCTAAATGGTGACAGCAGGAACGGACTATGGCCTACTGTGATTGAATGTGTGCGTAGATGGTGTCTTCCGGAGTGGACTATACGTTATGCTGTGAGTGAATGTGTGTTTGGATTGTGGCACTATATTGACCTGTGTTGTACTGTGACTGAATATGTACATAGATGTTGACTTCTGGAGTGGACTGTGGTGTGTACTGTGTGGATTGATTGTGTGCTTTGATGGTGACTGCGGGAGAGAATATGTGCTATTATAAGAGGCTGTGCGCATAGCGGGGTAGATGCGACAAGCTTTAGGACATTGTTAATATTGAAGGGACGCTGCGGTGGAGCAATTGCCGGCAGATAAAGCAAGGCTAACCCCATCTGTAGCATTCAGCACCTCAACTCAACTCAATAGAAGCAGTTGGTCTGGTTGGCGAATTCACTATGTGTGATAATCCAAATGTTGGTCCCGTGTGAACAAAATGGGTTTCGATGATTTGCTTTGACGATTTAGAAGTAATGTCAGACCACGTGATGGACGGAAAATTGAAGTCGCCAAACATAAGGATGAGGGTGTTTGGATCTTGGGTTAAGTTACAGCTTGCAGGGCTTCATGAAACTCAGTAACAAAGGTATTGTTAGCGTGTGGGGGCCGGTAACGAACTCCGAGGATTAAATGTGGGTGAGCGGCATTACTTCCGACCAATATGATTTATAGAGGGAATTCATTGGGACGTGAGTGCAGGGCAAAGAAGTATGAGAACCTAAGAAAACGCCGCCTCCTCGCCTGGTGAAGCGATCGCGCCTGAATATGTCGAAATGAGGTAAGTAAGATTGAACTTAACGGTAAGTACTATAAGCTACGCGTCGGATGTGTTGATAAGGCCTCTTAATGCGCCGCCCTTTGGCAGATGGCTTCTAATGTTGGTAGAGAGAATGATATTTGACTGCAGTTTTGAGGACGAGCTGAAGTGAGGTGCTATGGCTCAAGTTGTATCAACCTCTCGGCTTCGTAATCAAAGTTATCAATTTTCTCCCCAACTTTTAGAGTATCATGCCAGAGTTTATAATTGATAATCTTGGATTTGGCAAACTGTAGCATGTGTTTTCGGGCAGAACGTGTTCGAGTGGGGAAATCCTCGGCGATGCTAACACGCTAGATGCCTTGCAATCGCCATTGTAAAAACAATGTGGAGCAAAAGCAAAACATGCGTCGGCCGGGAATCGAACCCGGGCCACCCGCGTGGCAGGCGAGTATTCTACCACTGAACCACCGACGCCGACGTTCAGTTGGCGTGCTGCCCGTCTATTCATAGCGTAGATCGTTGCGTAAGTTTCCCTTTATGTAGGTCATTGGACCGGCTGGCGTCTCCTCTGCTGGGGAGTAAATGTCGTCACAAAGCGCGTGGCGAGCGAACCGTGCCAATAGTACAGGCCACTATGCGATAGATCAGTCACTGAACTTCTGTGGGATGTATTAATAATAAAAATTACCGGCGGCACTAAAGCAACTTAGGTGCGACAAATGGCAAGACATTAAAATTCGATTTATAATCAGTCAAATTCCACTCTAATTCCATTCCAATTCTACGCTAACTTTATTCTATTCCTCTGCAGGTGGCGCAGCGGCAGATACTATAGTAGGACACAAATGAGAAAGAACAGCTGTTGGTATTGATTGGGAGGATAATTAGCGCGAGGAAAAGGACGTGAGAGGGACACAGAGAAGGAGCGCTGACTTGCAACAAATAGAAGTGCAATCAAATGTACATGCTCGAGGAGTCAGCCGCGCATGCCCAGTTATATCCACTGATTTGATGATGCGGCTAAATATCAAGGTAATCTGATCTAAGATGATTCAGGGGCTCATAAAGGATCAAAGGAGCATGGAAAGCAAATAAACAGGACGCTCCTCCCTCACCTTCGAACATCAACAACGAACAGGTTATTCAGCTTATAGCAACAGGTTCTCTCCGTTGCAAAACAACCGACGTCTCAGTGACGCACTCATCGCTTCCCAACTTACGAATGAACGAACCCTAAAGAAGCTCCCCTGCTAGCTGCCCTTTAGAGCGGCCAACAACTTCCGTTTTTCCGAAAAGTTGATGACAATGGCAGTCTAGCCAATGCTTAGGCATGCAGGTTCTTAGCTGTGGCAGCTACAAGTTGGGGGCGGGGAGGGAGGGGGCGCTCTAGTGAAACTTTGCTCCCCCTAATGGAGGACCCACATACCTATGGCTCAGCCACTCTGGCCCGCGGTCTGCGACATCCTGTGTTACGGCGCTAGGCAATCATAACAGTAAATAGCATCAGCTTTTCATTGTTTCACTTTATTCCAATCCAGGTATGAAAAATCTAGAGATCATTATTTTTTCTTATGTTTAGAAGTTTTACAATGGACTACTTTTTGTGGTGGACAAAATCTGTGCGGGGTCCTTATGTGGACAGAGCTTCTGAAGTTATATCCGGCTACAGCACTGACTATAAAATAGGCTGCATAAATGCCAGGAACGCTGTACAAAGCTACAGAAAATTCTGGCAACACTGTACCGCACCGCCAATAATGTGCAGGAACGCATGCATAAACGAGTCTGGCCGCGGTGTACACATCCCGCGTAGACCATCTCTCGTCTAGCAAACTGAAGCTCCTCCGTCGATATATTTGAGGAACATTCGCAATTTTTAATCGGACCGGCAGTTTTAAGAAATTGAATGTGACGCCGATAGACAATGGTCAATATGTTTTACATATTTATTTTTTTAAACAAAGATAACCAGCTGCTATGAAGTAGTTATCGCAATGGCGAGAATCGCATCTATCAGCGCCTGTTTCGAGCACTGTTAAAACGTTCGCTAAGTGCGAACAAAAGAAAGACCACGAAGAAAGCTTCGAGGGTTACTGCGCAGCAGAGCATCTAACGGGCAGGACTAAGCTTTAACATCTCTGCCTTAAGCACGGACTGACTGGATGCCAGAAAATCAGAGGTGTTGGTTGTTTGGGTTTTTTTTTTGGGGGGGGGGGAGGAAATGGCGCAGTATCTGTCTCGTATACCGTTGGACACTTGACCCGCGTCGTAATGGAAGGGATAAAGGAGGGAGTGAAAGAAGAAAGTGCTGCCGTAGTGGAGGGCTCCGAAATAATTTCGACCACCTGGGGATCTTTAACGTGCACTGACATCGCCTAGCACACGGGCGCCTTAGCGTTTTTCCTCCATAAAACCGCATCCGCCGCGGTCGGGTTCGAACCCGGGAACTCCGGATGAGTAGTCGAGCGCCCTAACCACTGAGCCACCGTGGCGGGTGAAAATCAGAAGCATTAATTTTAAATTAAACACATTCACACAGTCATCAAAATTCCTTTGATTTTTGGCCCATTGTGATTATGACAGCACTTTTTTTTTGAACGTCTGGTCCTCCTGAGCCATTCCGTGAAAGGGAAGAGGTCTCCTCTCTCCCGCGGCTTAACCGTTTTGCGTATGCTGCTCGTATCATTCGATGCCGAACGAGCAGTCCCGGTACGAATCTCAGAGGAGGGGCGGGGGGGGGGGGGGGGGGGGATGGACGCCCGTATTCTTGATCCCTAAGCAAAGGAGGGGTCAGGGTGCCTCCCGGTCCCCACCCCCCTCCGCGATTTACGCCTCTGGCGGAAGACTAGGATACTAAGCATTAGGCATGATGAAACAATGACAGAAAAATAAAGTGCTTTAAAATACAGGTAACAACACAAGGTAAGAAGTGGATTAGTTCAATGGGAAAGAAGTAGACTGTAGAACAATACAGAAATGGGAAGAGGCTAATCAGGAAGATCCTTCTATGTTAACTCAAGATGCGGCGCCCTATTCTCTGAAGCTAGATCAGGGTGCCTTGGAACGCGAAGCTCGAGAAGGAAATTTAACCAAGAAGATGACACATGCGCAGTGCGTGGTAAATCTGTAGAAATAGTTGAACACCCAATTCTAGAATGCGGCAATATTCACTGGGATGTCGATGCAGACTCACCCATTCTCCTTGAGGCCTTGGGATTCAGCGATAACAGAGGTAAAGTGAATGAATCAGCTGCAGAAAAAGCGATTGGAATATTGGCGGCTCAAAAGCAGAATGCTAGCATAAGCTTAGAAGCGAACGATTCGAAATCGTACTTAAAGATAATGGAGAATTCATAGTCTGATTTATTGTGCATAGCACTGACACCGTTAAAGACATATATATAAAAAAAACAAGCATGATGGCAATTTCTACCACACCCATTTAGGAAATGTTCCGTCCGTCCGGCCATCCGTCCATTTTCCATCCGTCAGTTCAGGATCTGCCCACTGGAGACAAATGCAGGGTTATTTTATTTGACGCATTAAGATGAAGGCGACTCCATCTGCTGCCACAGCGAATTCCGCGCAAAAACATCGAATTGCGAGACCACGAGAGCATCGAGTTCATATTTCGGGGGTCGAGAACAACGCACCACTAAAAAAATCAAAGATCGTCCAAAATGTGCGAATAAAAAAAAGCGCCCAACGTGGGGCTCGAACCCACGACCCTGAGATTAAGAGTCTTATGCTCTACCGACTGAGCTAGCCGGGCGACACGTTCAAGTCTCCCAAAATAAGTAGGCAACCAATGAGAACAATAAGTGAACGTTGCGAGAGTGGGTTGACAGAGTGATAGCAGTTGGTTTGGAGGTGGAGTAGGAGGAGGAGGAGCAGGAGGAGGAACAGTAGAAGGTAGGCAGCGCTTTGGAATCTGGCCTGGCATTTCCGCCATCCTTAGAAGGTGCTAAGCGGAGTGAAGCGTTGGTTTTCACCACCTTTTTTTCTGATCTCTCACGCTCTCTCACCATATAATTCTATGAGCCGAATGCTGCGCTCGATATCTCGCTGCAAACATGGCGATCAAATGCTGCAGAAGACGAAAAAATAACTGGGGGACAATTAAGCTCCTCCTTTAAGGGTGTGATGTGAGAGGGGCTCCTACCACGCATACACCGACACTCTTTCCTCTTTCACAATCCCAGTGATTACATGAAAGAACACACGGTATAAATTCAATGCCCCGCTTTAACCAAGCCGTACGAGCATGCCGGCGTGGTGTAGCGGTAGTGTGACTCGCAACGCGAGGGCCCGATGGTCAGGGGCAGAGGTGGGCAAATGCCCTCTTTTTTAATTTTCCTCCCTCACCCTCACTTTTGCATCCATGGCCCTCCCTCCCCCTCACCCTCATTCTGAAAAGTTTTGCGGCCCTGTCTCGCCCTCACCCTCACTTCAAAAATTTTGCTGGCCCTCCCTCGCCCTCATCCTCACATCGTCAGCCCTCCCTCACTCTCACTAAAAGACACTTTAAAATTCTAGTTATATTTTCTAGTCCGCTACTTCTGGCGATATCATTGAGTAATAAACATGCAAGACAAGCCCTCAAGGCTCTCTTGAACGAGAGGCTAGATGCTTATTCTGTTGTGTGTGTGCGGGTGTCTGTGTGTGAGCTGTTTCAGCTAATACGCGAGACAAAACCGATCCAGTTACGAGTTGGGCCCTAAAATATCACTCTGGCTTTAATACTGGCACGCACTGCATGCATACATATGCCCTGCAGTTGTAACATTTCATTGTTATCTATATTTATTTAGCTTATACTGCAATCCCCACTGAGGATTTTAGCAGGGTGGGATAGACAAGTAAACACAACGTAACAACACAGGCAATGAACACAAAAACAAAGTAGAATAAGGTAGTTTGAAAATTTTGGTAAATAAGCATACATAAAAGATTTTTAAACAATACTGGAAAGAAATGTCGACATAGACAATTTCAAAACGTGGCAGTTGGTTAAGAGATTCCCTTAAATTACTGTTCGTGGAAAGAAAGGATTCTTAAAACGATTATTGCGCTTGGCAAATGGCGTTACTGTGCGGCTATGTCTTTGCCCAGTGGCGTAACCAGATGAAAAAGAAATTATTCTCGTGAAATCTGTCTTATACCGGCCGTTAATAAATTGAAAGACAAATTTTAGTCGTGACGCATGGTTTATTTGCGTTAATGGCGGCAAGCCCGCTTTGGTTAACAGTTCTGTCAAAAGAAAAATTCACAGCGCTGAGGACGGGACAAATGAGAAGGAGACACACGCCAGCGCTTTTTCTTGTCATGCACCAACTGGCCCGGCTGATCCCCTCTTGGATCTGGCACTTATGTACGTCCAAATCTGTGTTAAGTGAAGCGAGCTGCTATTTTTGGGACCATTTCTACCTTGATTAGTGTAAGTTTTAGTAAAAGTGTCCCAAATAACGCAGGCATAGTCCAGTATCGGCAGAATGTTTTTGTATGCGAGCAGTCGGACAAAAGGAGTAGGAAGTCGCTAAGCTATCCTCAGAAAGGAAAACTTGCGCTTAACTTTAACCAATATGTAGTTAATGTGCTTAGTATAAGTGAAGTCATTCGCGGTCAAAAGTCCGAGATACTTATAATGTATCTCGAGAAAAGTTTCGATAGGATGAAGGTTTAGATTTCTTATCTAAAGCGGCGTCTTCAGTAGTGAACTGCACAGCTTTGTGGTCCGATATTCTGTCTACTCTCTGGCTATTTGTTTTGGCAGTAATTGATCCGCTAACAAAAAAGAGGTCGAGCATTGATTGAGAATTGCCCTGAAATATGGTATTTTCTTCTACATTCTGCAATAAGTCGAAGCCAAAAGCAATGCCCACATAGCTTCACCTGGGGGTCACGCTTTTTAACTGAATACCTTGACCAGTATACTTCACGCAAATTAAAATATCCTGATAGTAAAATATCATGATATTTTAATTTGCCTGAAGTAGACTGATAGTAAAAATGGGATCCGCCATGGTGGCTCAGTGGTTAGGGCGCTCGGCTACTGATCCGGAGTTCCCGGGTTCGAACCCGACCGCGGCGGCTGCGTTTTTATGGAGGAAAAACGCTAAGGCGCCCGTGTGCTGTGCGATGTCAGTGCACGTTAAAGATCCCCAGGTAGTCGAAATTATTCCGGAGCCCTCCACTATGGCGCTTCTCTCTCTCTTCCTTTCTTCTTTCACTCCCTCCCTTATCCCTTCCTTTACGGCGCGGTTCAGGTGTCCAACGATATATGAGACAGATACCGCGCCATTTCCTTTCCCCAAACACCAATTATTATTACTGATAGTAAAATACGATTATCAGGTTTCACATGCGTGCACAAATATCGTTTAAGCTCCTATAATACAACGGTAGAGTTGGTGGGCCTGTACATTGCTCCAATAATATATCTAACGTTTCCATAGTACGTTGTGCAAAAAATGCACTCTACATTGGGTACATCCGGCATTGGCGAAATTCACAGGGATGATTTAAACCGAATGCTGGCATCTTCACCTCTACCATCACGATTCTTTCGGTACGAACTGTAGCCAGTGTTAATGAGCTCACTGTCAAACAATGTATTGTTAAGCCAAGTTTCTGTCAAAACCGCTATTTCAGGGTCGTGCGAAAGCAGAAGGGCCTCCAACTCATTTGTCTTGTTTATGGCACTTTTGCAATTAACATTTAGTATTTTAGGGGTCTGAAGTCTCTTAGTCCAGAGCCAGTTTGATTTCTTTCTAAGCTTAAAGCGAGGAACTCTTGTTTCATCCGAACCATACAGTACGCTATTAACGCTTAGCTTATCATTGATTAGCTTTAAAGCTTGGCGCCCTCTTTCCCCTCTTCTTCACAGCACTTCCACTGCTGTTTCTATATTTCCTTAATTCGTTCAGAAACGTCCTCAGCTAATAATTTTGAGCTATTTTGTTTCGATTTTGAGCTGATATTGGTCTTTTTGCGTTAATAGCATGATCTCAATAGGGAATTTTTTTCAAAAAGTCGAGGAGTTTCAAAACGACTGGTCGCGCCTTATTATTTTTTTACCCACCCTGTGGCATCTTTCGATGATACTCAGTGTTAAACCTTGTTCCGGAAAAAAACACCATCAAATACTTCCTTTCCCAGTTCCTCGCGCCGCTGACGCGCCGCTGGTGTAGCTGGCGCTATCTATGGGAGCCCCACGTAACTTTTCCGTCACGCCAATGGCAACGACGATGGCACCGGCCTTTCTGAGTAACGGGGCCTTCACGCTTGCACGTAAAAAAGGAGGGCCCGCGGAGATTGTAGGGAGAATGCGGGAAGAGCCAACGAAGCTTCGAGGCGACGCAACTAACTGTCTTTCGGTGCGCTCAACAGTACATAACATGTAAAACAAGCGAATAGAAAGGATTCGCCAGCGGAAAAATGGGAGAGAATTTGATCTGAGGAAAGGAAAGAGCGCAGTAACTGTCGATGGACCATTGGTGACCATTGATCAGCGATCACCATTGAAGCGCTGGTAGCCGTTACGAGTTTGTGGCCTGTGGCCATCGTAGAAACAGCTTTTATGTCAATTTAACTTTCTTTACTGAAATCTCCATCTAACAATCTACTCCGCGATGCATAACTAGAGTATTTATGTTGTTGGTTTAGTTTCAATGCGATCGCGTTTATGTGGTCGTTTTACGAAAAACGCAAGGTTTCTCGGTTTGTTTGGTCTAGGGGCTCGAGACGTCATCAGCCCCCAAATATGAAAATCTGTGGACTAGAATGTTCGAGTAGGTTCCATAGGATTATCATACGGAATTATACTAACCTGATGTAATAATGCATCTTAATTCGCCCATTAACCAACTTTATTCTACCCATTACTTTTCCTGAACCAGCTTAACCCACCCATTCATTCCCACTAATCCACCTGCTAATGCCAAATAATCGACTTTAATCCATTTACTGGGGTGGGCCTGCTTCTAAAATTATGGGGGTCCTTTGCCATTATCGTGGGTGGGCCCCCTTGCGAATCACATTTTCTTTAAGGGCTGGTTCGCATGCAAGCGACTGAGCGAATTGAGCGATTGGGCAGCGCGTCGCAGCGAAAATTTACAACTTGTCGGAACCTCGTCGCTCTAACCTCTCGAGCCACCGCGAAGGCGGGAAACAAGTTTTTCGCCGCGGTGGGAGGAATCGCGAGCGTTATCGCTTGCATGTGAAACAGGCTTGAGAATCTGGTTAAAAGGGCATCTTAAGTTTTTGTTCTTCTTGTTCTGCAGAGTAAAACCAATCCTATGAATGTTCAGGTGTTTATTTGCGGATCGTATGCGTTCCGCATTAGCGACGAAATTTTATGGCGCCGAAAAAGTTGGTTTTAGCAAGGTTATTTAAGAACCGTTTTGCGCCCAGTTCCACTCATCCGGCGAGCAAAAGCACTACCTGGCATGCGAAATGCAAGGAGCGGCACAACATTGCACTGCAATAACCAGAGCTCCTTCATCTTAACAGTCGCGAGACTTTCCATAGGGTCCATGTATTAAAAAGAAAACCGGCAGTCTGAGTGGGCCAAAATGAAGCAGTTTACAGTTTGCAGCGACTACCGTATCATTAGCGTAAACTGTCTCCAAATTACTAACTTCGAAATTATTGATAAACCCTTCTTTGCTATTCAAGAAAATCTGTGAAACAGATGCAGTAACGAAACTTCACGGGCATAACAGTTCAAAAGATGAGCTCAGACGTAAAAAAAAAAGCTGAAAATAAGACGTTTCTGAGCAAATAAGAATATTGACAGCTTTTGCTGGTCGCTTTCAGACGGAGCCGCCATCCACAAGCCTCTGCAAGTCTGCAGTGACGCTCCACTAAAGCCTTCTAGAACACTGCAGCTCCACCCTTATTCAGGACCGCCGCCCTGAATCCCCCCTCGACAAGAAGTAGTCCGTAGCCAAAATTTTCCTGATACTTAAATAAGAAGCTAATCACAAGAAAAAATTATTAGGTAAAAAATTTTGACCCCTCTGGCTTGTTCGATATAGTCAAACAATAAGAAAAGTTGATTTCGTTCACTGTTCTGATTTGGAGAGCGAGGTAATACAGGGCGACGCGGACATCGTTCGTTGTTACCCGAATGTTGTTGTTTTTGAAGCCGAAGATTCACTACGCCAGGTTTTCAAGACGGTATTGTAGTTCCATTTATCACCTTGAAAAGCTTTAGAGGCCAAACCGTGGAGCATAGTCACGTAGGCCACGGTGGCGCGTATATGCCAAACCAAGATGGTGGACCCCCCCTCCCCCAAATCTCTCGAAAGTCAAAGTCAAAGTCAAAGGTTGAAGAGCAAGACATCTGCGAATGCTTGGCTGAAAAGTGATTTTAGCGTCATGGTCTTCCCCTGGCAACTCCACATGCCGTCTGCACCGCCTAGACCCCTTACTTCAACTCGCTCCTCCGTCCGGCCTCCCCTGCTGCGATGCTACGCTGTTGCGTCGCTTGTGGCTGGGAGTGGCGTTCACAAATGCTTACTCCCACTTAATCGCAATGGCAGACTCTCCTGCGTGTGATACATGTGGGTGCGACGAAACTATAGAACACCTTCTTTTTAACTGCCCTGGGTTTCAGCGTGCGCGTGCACTCCTGGCTGCAACACTCCGCCGTTTAGATCCTCGGCCTCTTACTGAAGCCAAGATTCTTGGTCCTTGGAGTAAGCCTTCATCGTAGAGGACAGCTTTGAAGACACTTTTCAAGTTCTTGAAGGACTCAGGACTGAGTGCAAGGTTGGGAACTATCAGTGTGCGGCCTGTGTACGCTGCAAGTTATGGCCAACGGACATGTGGAAAAGTGATCATCTCCCTTTGTTCTCTCCCCATTCCATCTCTCCCTCCGTGCAGGGTAGCATACCGGGCGCTGCCTAGTTAACCTCCCCGCCTTTCCGTTTGTCTTTCTCTCTCTCTGAAGAGCTGGGACAACTTGCGATGCTGTATGACGGTGTCGGCATGCAGAAGGAATTTCAGTAAACAAGCCCATTAATCATGGAGATAGATATTAGGCTTGACAACGTCAGTAGAGAGCTGTGTACCAACGGCGAGCCTGTGGGAGTAGAAACCGGTTTTGCGATGGAGGAGGAAGAACATCCTGCCGTGGTAGCGCGCCGCAACGCGAAGCTTCAACGTTTCAATGAGAATAGGAACAAACGCCGTGCCGAAGAGACAGAAGAAGAACGTGCGGCACGCGCCGAGAAAGGACGGAAGAGTTCTACTGCGAAGAAACAGCAGAAAGTTCTTCAGGCGGTACCTAACGCGACGCAAAATCGGAGTTTCTTTCGCTTAATTCTCACCAGGTTTAACCAAACCTAAACCACAGCAATTTTTTTAAAAATTGTATCCTACTATAGCCGCTTTTTAAAGCGGATTTCCCCAACTGGTATGATCTAAGAGCCTGATGCCAGGAAGCGCCCGCGATTGCGTGTCGCAGGAAAAAGTTCTCGTCTCTCGGCGCAAACCTGGCCACCGCGACAATGACAAACCAGTGCAACATGACAGCCCCCTGTCCGACCATAGACTAAATAGAGTTTCTCAATTTACCTAGAGGGAAAGCTGGCCCACCGTCTATCCGAGCACTTCATCCAACGCGGACGGGAAGACGAGGTTTCTTACTTGGCTTGGCTAGCGTTGGGCCTAAAACGTGTATTCTGCCTCCGAATCGAGAGCAGCGTTGCTGTGCTCCGCGATGCTGTCCTCTGCACGCAGATGAAATTACTTCACCAGTGCGCTTTTCACTTCAATAAAATTCACGCATATATTAATCTGGTATGAAAACTTTCACAGCGTTTCATCGAGATTTGCCCCCCTCGCGTCGGGTTATTGTTCTGCGCATGCGCAGTGGAGCCCCGCAATTCCCCCATGCCCTTAATCGATATGGTCCCCGTATTGTAAAACTCGCTGCGATGTCGCTACTGCAGCGAAGGAGCCAATTCACCCTTTAAGGAGCCGGACTGTGCCATCGGCTGTAAGCCTCGGGAGAACCGTTCGGTGCCAGCGGGTTTGAAGACGTTTTTCTTCAGGTTGCACACTGGTACGTTGCAGGTGAAAACATGGATGGAGGAGAAGGGATTGTCTTTAAGATTGGGTGCTGACTGCTTGCTACGTCGCAAATTAGATTCAATAGAACACGTCTTTATTGATCGCTGGGTTGCGCCGCTCTTTTGGGACGTGCTCCAGCGTACTATAAAGATTTACTCGTGACGCCGTATGGGATACGATTGCTGGACGTTCAGCCGGATCTTTACAAATACGATGTGATTTTCCTTCTTGGCCTGCACAGCATTTGGCGAAGCACGATGGCTGTACGACACTGCGATGAAGATGTGCGGTCTGTCCGAGATTACTTCAAAGAAAACATATTTAAGCTGCGTGAAGCCTACAAGGAGCTATGTTTTGGAGATGAAGTTATCGAGTTGATGGGAGAGTTTTTTCTTTGAAACAGTTTTAATTTTCTCCCCTGAGTGAATCGCGTGTCCACTCTTGGTGTTTGAGAATGTAGCGCAGAACATGTTTGTGATCTGTTGTAAACTGTCGAAACAGGCAATAAAAAAAAGGGGGGTGTATAGCTCAGATGGTAGACCGCTCGCTTAGCATGGGAGAGGTACGGAGATCAATACCCCGCACCTAGAGCACATCTTTTTATTTTTTTCGCGTGTAATCAAACACGGTGCTAACCGAAGGTGCTTGTCGCGACCTCTTTTTTTTTTACTCAGCGCATCACTTCGTCGTCGTTTCGCGTACTTCTTGTGCATTGTCAGCACATACGAAGATATACACGCCCGTAAAGTCAACTCAAAACAAGTGGCGGCCGCTAGACTATGCCTGGCTAAGCCTGACCTTGCCCTCGTGAAGCCAGGTAGTCGATCACGTAGTCAGGTCGGCCCGAGAAAAGAGGCAGGAGCGAGGGGAAACGAGAAATGACAACGCGACACAGTCGTTCCAGGAACAGTGTGAAGAGCGGGCGCGACGTCGGAAAACCTTGAATCACTCTTTCGGACACCGAAATAAGGCGAAAAAGAGTTAGTTGACGGCAGATGCCGCAGCATTTATTGCAAATATAAGCATGTGCATTTTCAAAGCATTTCTATGCAGTGTGATATCCAGTGACTCAACAGTGAGATGGTGCTCAAAGCCTCCTAACGGCAGCCGTTGGCACGATAGGCGGGCCGCTGGCTGCAGTTTCACGCTGCCAGTGCAAACCCGGCTGAGGTCTGTGCGCGTGATTTTCCGCTAGTGTGCGTCGTATGACCAAGTATGAGCAAAGGAATCACACTCCTTTAGAGTGGGCATTTACGCGACGTTGCAGCTCGCAGGGACGCTATATCATGTCCACACGGGCTAAGTGGTTGCAGCAGAAGAGCGTCGTCCAGGCTAAGTCGAGGAACTGATTTTGTATCCCGCCACCGCAATAGCATATGTAGTATGCATCTTGTGTGCGCGAATAAAAGTCACATACTACTATAGCTACTACAATATGTGTGTGTGTGTGTGTGTGTGTGTGTGTGTGTGTGTGTGTGTGTGTGTGTGTGTGTGTGTGTGTGTGTGTGTGTGTGTGTGTGTGTGTGTGTGTGTGTGTGTGTGTGTGTGTGTGTGTGTGTGTGTGTGTGTGTGTGTGTGTGTGTGTGTGTGTGTGTGTGTGTGTGTGTGTGTGTGTGTGTGTGTGTGTGTGTGTGTGTGTGTGTGTGTGTGTGTGTGTGTGTGTGTGTGTGTGTGTGTGTGTGTGTGTGTGTGTGTGTGTGTGTGTGTGTGTGTGTGTGTGTGTGTGTGTGTGTGTGTGTGTGTGTGTGTGTGTGTGTGTGTGTGTGTGTGTGTGTGTGTGTGTGTGTGTGTGTGTGTGTGTGTGTGTGTGTGTGTGTGTGTGTGTGTGTGTGTGTGTGTGTGTGTGTGTGTGTGTGTGTGTGTGTGTGTGTGTGTGTGTGTGTGTGTGTGTGTGTGTGTGTGTGTGTGTGTGTGTGTGTGTGTGTGTGTGTGTGTGTGTGTGTGTGTGTGTGTGTGTGTGTGTGTGTGTGTGTGTGTGTGTGTGTGTGTGTGTGTGTGTGTGTGTGTGTGTGTGTGTGTGTGTGTGTGTGTGTGTGTGTGTGTGTGTGTGTGTGTGTGTGTGTGTGTGTGTGTGTGTGTGTGTGTGTGTGTGTGTGTGTGTGTGTGTGTGTGTGTGTGTGTGTGTGTGTGTGTGTGTGTGTGTGTGTGTGTGTGCAGGCATTTATGCAATATGTATTGAGGTGGGTAGTGTTAGTAGTGGGGCTCCAACCCCATAGCAGGCCACCGGTGTTGGGGGATTGCGCTTCGATCCCACCGCTGCCACCAGTTGTTAGATACGGGCCCCTGGCTCGCCTGTGCCATCTCTCGCCAAGGTCGGTGTCCCCGGGTTCCGGATCGGGAGACTGCTGTTGTGGGGGTGACGAAGAGATGAGAGGGTCTTCGAGGTGAAGAAGAGACTGAAAGGGTTTATTTACATTTTTACATAGTTCGAAAGAGTGAATCCACCTGCACTCGTGGCGCTGCAACCACGTCGACGGCCCTTTGAAGCCTCTGTCGATTGATGCTTCTCAGTGGCTTGAATATTCTTGGCATGTTGGCGTCTCCAAACGTAACAGTAGGTAGGTAGGTATGTATGTAGGTATGTATGTATACGTATGCATGTGTGTGTGCGTGTGCGTGCGCGCGCGCAATCGACAGCCAATTCATGCGGATCTTCTAATCAGCCATCGCTTAATTACACAAAAAAAGGAAGGGTAAACAGTGAAGTTGCGCATTTCAAGGCAGGCTCGATGTGTTATTTTTATCATTTTGCAGCCCGTCGAACTGAGGAGCGGCCGCTCACTTAGGCACAGTCAGCGCGCACGTATCGTTCATTCAAAACACGGTTGGGAGCGCTGGAATGGGGTCGCTCATGAGAGGCAGTCATGTGTTTTTTTTATTTCGCAGGCTAGATTTAAATGCCAGAAAGAAGGACCATGTAGGATTTGCTTTGCTACAAAGAAATCCGCACTGGTTCTTTCTTAACGCACAACTTAATGAAACGCACGGGGCCCGTAAAGCAAATATTAAAAAATTGGATAATTAAGCCTAGTATTAATTAAGTGGAAATAAAAAATACTCTGATGGGCGAGGCAGGACTGAAACAGTATCTGGTTGATTTGTGATCGATTTATGCGCCGTATGGATGGTGCGTCTTTCGAGGCGAAAGTGGTGTGGAATGTCGTGAAACAAGATCAGGCCGTCCTTCGAGAAACACGGGTCACAGGAGCCCACTGCGCACTGGCCGATGAAACCTCGGGCGCAATCGTGGGCTGCCTCGTCCCCATTGTTGTTCGAGTGGGCCGGAACCCAAAACAGCTCGATCTCCCTTGCGGGGGTGTGGTGGGTGCTTCTGAGGTTTTGGATGGAGATGGGGGAGACGCGGCCCCCCGCAAAGTTGCGCATGGCTGCTTTTGAATCGCTGCAGATAATGTCAGCTGAGGTGTGGGCTATGGCTAATGCAACTGCCGCTTCGGAGGAGGAGGTGGGCGGGGCGAACCGGCCCCGGTCACTGCGCCTACCACGTACGCTTTGTGCAGTGCTAGATATTCCGCCGCGTCCACGTAAGCGGGCGCATGGTAGTCCTTGTACTTGGCGTGTATACGGCGCGGGCTCTCGTCTAGCGCCTTCCCACGTGGTGCGTAGGGTGCACGTTCTTGGGTAGGGTTTGGACAGTGAGCATTCTGCGTACTTCGGGAGCAGTTGTTCCGAGACTTCGGTTAGGCGGGGTTCGGCGTTGATCTTTATATGGTGCAGGATGGCCCTACCTGCCTTGAATCGCGTGAGACAGGCGTATTTGGAGATGAGGTGTGCCTCGCACAGTTCGGGTAGTGTGTTGTGTACGCCAAAAGGGCTAGCAATCTGTCGGTAGGCGTGTTGTGCCTAAGGCTTGTAAGCATGACGGATGAGGCATTCTATCTTGATATTAATTCTCCGCTTGATCACGACCGGCTTTATCGCTTCAAAGCCGGTCGTGGCTTGATAGAGATGCAGGTACGGTAGAATGTACACGAACCTACTGAGAACGAATGCCTGGATCAGTCGGCAGAGGTCGTTCTCACTCATACGTCGTCTCTTATTGGCTATTCGTCGTATGCGCCGGGTGGTTTCGTTGACCGTGGCGGTCAGTTTGTCTATTCTTTCGTTATTCTTGATAAACGGTTGCTGTAGCTCCACCTATCAATAAAGTCGCCTGATATTGTATCAAGGTATTAAAGGACTAACTGCCCCTTCCTCTGCTAACAATGTCAGGAGACGGGGTAGCGGGGTTGAGCAGCAATAAAAGTTTTTCCAAGAACTCTCGGCCCGCAAGCTTTTGTTCTCGACGCCGATGTTCAGTTGGCGTGCTGCCCATCTATTCATAGCGAAGTTCGTTGCGTAAGTTTCCCTTTATGTAGGTCACTGGACCGGCTGGCGTCTCCTCTGCTGGGGAGGAACGGTCGTTACAAACCGCGTAGTGAGCGAACCGCGCCTAAGTGCAGGCCATTAGATTAGGCCATCAGTAGGGTAATCTTCCTTGAGCAGCAATAAAAGTTTTTCTAAGAACTCTCGGCCCGCAAGCTTTTGTTCTCGATAGTACATCTATTCCTGTGGCACAAGCTGCGCCGCCATCAGATGAGAAAAAATTATTATAAATGGTTGAATCCCTCTTTATCTCCTTGTAAAAATTAGTGGCGCAAAAGCAGAACTTGCGTCGGCCGGGAATCGAACCCGGGCCACCCGCGTGGCAGGCGAGTATTCTACCACTGAACCACCGAAGCCCATGTTTAGTTGGCGTGCTGCCCGTCTATTCATAGCGCACATCGTTGCGTAAGTTTCCCTTTATGTAGGTCACTTGACTGGCTGGCGTCTCCTCTGCTGGGAGGAACTGCCGTCACAAAGCGCGCAGTGAGCGAACCACGCCACCAATACAGGCCACCAGATTAGGCCATCTTATGACACTATGCGGTAGATCGGTCACTGAACTTGTGTGGGACGTATTAATAAAAAAAATTACCGTCGGTACTCAAGCAACTTACGTGCGACAATTAAATGGGAAAACATTCACATTCTATGTATGGACCTCCTTCACCCCGCGACGTCACGAAGATGCGGTGGCGCTGATGTTAGCAACGACTTTTGCATGGTAGGCGAAACAGGTTCCGCTTGCCCGTGCCTACCGCTGCTGCCGCAGGTACCGGCGGCTGCTTCAAGCCTGTGCACTGCAGAAGCAGCATGTATTGACCAGCTGCGTCACTGCTGGATCCGCGTAGTAGCATAAAAAATATTAAATTAGCCTCGATAGGTTTCTCGCGCATAAATGCCGCATTCGGAAACTGGCTAACAGGCATTGGGCCACAGTAGTAAAGCACGAAGTCTGGGAGTCGATAGGCACTGCCACTCAATTTGCACTGAATAGCATGCAAGTTACTGCGTTCATTCACCTGAACTTCAGGATAGTAGGCTGATAATTGCTCAAGGAAAAAAAAGACATATGCAGCTGCACACGTACTGATCACCTTGAGCCGGAGTGCACGGTGCGCCGACAGGTTCACTCGCCCCCAAGGAATGCGTTTTTTTGTTAATAGCACACTATGTTTTAATGGCGCGTTTTATGACATTTACTATTTACTGGAAACTGTTTCTTTATATGACGACGTAATTATTTCATTCGAGTAGAAAGAAGTCTGGTAAGTTGTGTCAATCTTGTGCGGTCGCGTTGGTGTGCTTAGAATAGCGTACCTTAAGTGTGCTAAACGCCATATGCGTTTTCATTGCATCATGCATGTGTCATGTTTCATGAGGTAGTACATGATCGCGAAGCTTGTTTGGAAAGAAGCAGCCGCAGGCGTGCTACTAACAGACACGTGGCGAGATTGAGAGGGGACGCGGCAATGAAAAGTGTTTTCGTTATTCATGCATGCGATATGTAACTAAACTTGGTGCAAATATGAAATTCCTCCGTTAGTTTCAGTAATTCCTTTTATTTATAGCTATGCCTGGTGAAGTTCTGGGTGGTTATAATTAACACCGTCGTCAAGTCCCCCCAAGGTCTCAAATAATTGAGCAGATAGTGCGCAGTTTTTTTATGCCAGCATGTACATAAAGCCCTGTTCTGTACGATGACGCGATTAGTTCTTTTTCTATATGATCAGTACTTATGCATGCATAGTTACATGAAAACGTTTCTTACAAGAAATAACTAACACAGTACTGCACGTGTAGGGAAAAAAATCGAGATTTATTACGCTCCTCAACGTCTCCGGAATAGTTTGTGACAAATGGAATCATTTGATTTTCATGCGAATTACGAAGGTGAGTGATCCAGTCGCCAAAAATGTGAGAGGTCACAAAACGAACCTTAAAGTTTATTCCCTCGTTTATGGCATCTTCGCTTTCGCTTTGGTCAAAGAAATGCGGCACTGAAATCAATGAAATTATCTCACAATTTTTGACGACCACACTTCTAAAAAGCGTAATTTATAAATTTGTACTCAATATTTTGCAATAATTTTTCGTCACGAAACTAGACTTCAGGGCTAGGAAAGAAAATAATTCTAGAAATCAAAAATTTTCACCAAACCGACCAGCTTAACAAGAGGACAAGTCGGCCTGGCTGGTGCGTGGTCATGCGGCTAAAAACAGCGCTAAGCGAGACAGGAGATCGGGGACACGACGCTGTCCCCACTTTTCCCACAGCGCGACACGTACGTATGTCAGCAGACGATGAGCACATGTCTGCTCCGACGAAACAAGGCCAGCACTTCCCCTCACTATTGTCCCGAAGTAAAATCATTCCGGCTAGTGCAGAGTGTCAAAACTTGTTTTATTCAATGCCTAGCGCATAAATAAACGGCAGGAAAGCTTTCTACATGTTTACTACTAACCATATATACAATACACAGTGGCAAACTATTTCTCTTTATAGGCCGCACGTGGACAACGCGAGCTCGTGTACTTCAACAAATTACTAAGTTGGAAGCATCGACCATTGCTATGATTCACAGAAACTGGAAACGCGCCTACAAGCCTTGAAAACCCGCGCTCAACACCTATCCGCGACGCCACTCCCCGAGCTTTTGCCTACCACGAGCTCGCTATTGACTGCAGCGCCACCTCGTTTGTTTACAAACTTGCAGAGGTCTATAATGATCCAATTCCACTCTTATTCCATTCCGATTCTATACTAATTTTATTCTATTCCTCTGTAGGTGGCTTGGGTGTAGGATTTGGAGGGAGCTTAGCGCGAAAAAGAAACAAGGACATGAGTGGGACACAGTGAACGATCGAGAGCTACTTGCAAATGAAAGAAGTGGAATCTAATTTACCTGCTCGAGGAGTCAAACGCGCATGCCCAGTTAACGACTGATTTGAGGAGGCGACTAGATCGATATCAAGGTAAACAGAGTTAAGATATAATTTGGGAGCTAAAAAACGATTTGGGCCTGCAAACACACCTCACTTCTACCTCAGTTGCAGATTTTAGGTTCGATCCTTGTATAGACGCTTTACAGCGCCGTATCATGGGGGCTGCCATCTTTGGTCACGTGAGCACGCCGCCATTGCACGCCTCCTGACTGCTCCGAGCGCGCCTCGTCGCGACGGCTGCCGCGTCTGATGGTTCGGTTCCAACAGGCTGTGTTTCGGCTGATACGGTTGTAAAATAGTGGGAAGGAGACAGTATGGTTTGGCCAAAGATTCGAGGGACACGTGAGAACTCTAATTTGATCTCTTGTGGCCTTGAAAACGGTGTCCGGTTTCATAGCCAGCCGATTGATGGATTTCCTGATACTTGTCTTTGCGTCCGCAGAAGGCTTTGCTGAATGTTTTTTTATTGTTATTATCTTAAACGGCAAGGTTTAATGCTTCTGCGGCAGCGCAGGTCGTTGTAGTATTCTGTACATGCACGCAGACACCGCTCTAAAACGCTCGCATGCACATCGTACGCATTTGTTTGCAGCCTGTTAACGGTGCTTAGGAAACCGAAAATATTTTCTATTGGTTTGTTAAGCACACAAAGGTGACAAAAATAAATAGACACACAAATGTTAACTACCATGTATAGCAGTACCATTCATCAAGCAGCCTTCACAATCTGGCACGCAATCGTTTCGAAGCATTCCGCGATATAATTGTTATAACGCGCACAGCAACGCATTCACTACACGAAGTTCATAATTATGTCAGTCTCACATATGAAATTGCGGTACGCTCCACTCTCGATATGCGGACATGAAAATGCTCGAGGTCTCGTTGGTGGTAAGTAATCAGCTTCTCTCTGAGCGCTGGCCTGCGGGGTAACTTTTAGTGGCTGTCTCGCATGGACCGCGAGGAAGTGGCAATCATCCAGCCCAGCAGCCGTAACGCAAATGCTGTATTCCGAATCTGGTCCACGAAAAGCGCTCTACTTGGAGCGAAGTTCAAGAGTAGCACCAAGACGGCATACAATACACGGACGGTAAGCGTTGTCCGTTCGTACGGCTGTGCAGCGCACGATCTACAGTAACGGCATGTAGGAGCATAAGTCGTCCTTCTTTTCCGTACCTGATCTGGCCTCCGGCGCTGCTGTTACTACAATTGCCGAACACCTTGACTTACGAGCAATGGGGCCTCACTACACACGTAGGCGCAACTGCACAGCAACTGAAAGCACGAAGTGACGGTTTCGGTGGCGGAACACTTTGATCATGAAGCAATGTTGCGCACTTACCCTCGCAGATTTTCCAAGATCGTAACCTTTCTTTCTATATTGGCCATCTAGCACTGGCGGACGTGTTTGTCGCGTTCGCCCGTTCGGAAATGATGCATGGCAAACGGGCGCGAACAGGGGCAGTACTTCCTTGTGCAGTTCGGTTCCGTGAGGCTCGCAAACGATCGCATCCTGCACCTTTAACTCTCGGTCGCAATTCTTGCAATCCACAATAAAGCACGTATTTCCTCTGCCTTTCCCCATCTTCGCAGAAAAAACACTTCGGCAGCCACCCGCGATATTTCCATTACTGCATCGAGGCGTACACTCCGGCGACTTACGAGGTCCGTAATGGCGCCGTGTTCCGAGCGCGTCTGTGGCGCCATCTGGTCTCAAACGGAAGAACTGCGGGCTGTAAACGGTGTGGCGGCTGGACAGGTACAGGGGTGGCACGCAGGAGCCTCCTATAGCTGCCGCCCGTCATAATGGTTGGATAGCTAGCTAGGGCCTATTATTAGTTCTGCCGTGTTTGCCGAATATGTAAATTTGGGATGTAGCGAGCACATCGCCAAAAATTGTTTGTACCATTTCTATCGCAGCCAATTCCGCGAGTTGTTCGTACTTTTTTTTATAATCGTGCCGGTAACACAAAACTGACTAAATGCTCGTGCAGTGTTGCAAACTCGCAACATACAGATTTCTAAATTATAACGAAGCTAAGAAATTTATTAACGCTTTTTCATTGTACTGGCTGCATTATGTGTAACTCAGGTGATGTAGAAAGTGGAGCTTATTTTCCGATCTCTTTAGAACTTGGTCGCTTAAGGGCAGAGACAATGTGCGTTGGAACCACAAGCTTGTACAGGTCGAAGTTTTCAGAACACGGAAGCCGCGGCCACGTACTTTGTCAGTGCCTGGAAACGTGCCTGACATGGGTGCGCTGTGGAGGTGGTGCGGGGAAGTGGACAACAGATACTTAATTCCGTCCATGACTGCGTGAGCATTCTAAGCATTCTAACTCGCGGCTTCCGCGTTCCGAAAACTCCTGCTGTCATCCACCGTTATAATACGTGGTTTTCAAGGACAGCTTTACAAGGAACTCATTTCAGCCCATAAATAATTTTCACAACCTCACTCGCCACTATCCGTGCTTAAAATACATGGCGGGCAAGAGTTGTGATGTGTTCTGCACGCATGGACGGCACATTCATTTTTACTAGCTCGACTGTGCGAGTCAGTTGTTGAAGCCATTCCTTGGGCGGGTACCAGGCTGGTTGATTCGGCTGAATGAAGTTATTCAGTCTCCACTTCTCCTGAGGAGGCGCGCAAATAATCCGAATTATCACAGGTACTTTCAATCCAAGTAATCGCTCCCTGCTTCATTCGACCACAGCCTGACCATAGTACCGATTAGGGAGCCCAGGTGAAAATCTTCAACTGGAAATTCAATTGGGAGTAACTGGTTTCAACTGGGAGTAACAGGTCCCAGTTGGATACCAACTGCATGGTACCAGTTGGAAACCCGTTGGAGACCAACTGGTACCAGTTGGAAGCCAACTGGTTCCACTTGGAAACCCAGATGGAGCCCAACTGGTCCCAGTTGGGGACCAAGTGGGAGGCAATTGGTCAAGTGTGCCACCAACTGGGAAACATCAATTCCCAGTTGAGAGCCAAGCAGTAGGAACTGGGGACCAACTGGGATGTAAGTGGTTCCATTTGTGGTTCAAGTGGGAAGCGAAAATTCCCAATTGAGGGCCAACTGGGAAGAACTAGTCGTGGGTTAAAACCAAATGGTAAGTTTTTTTACTGCTTGGAGGGACGTCGAGAAGGAAATAAATGCTGCTGCGGCTCAGCACATTGCACAGTCATTAGGCGCAGAAGTGAACGTAATGCGAAATTAGATTGAAACTGGCTTATTGGCGAACATCATTCCGATTGCACTGTGTGCACTGCATGTGAAAACGCCCGTAGGCGCTCTCCTGGCGAATAACACCACTTCCCTCAAAACATGTGTCGACACGCATATGCTGCGAAAATATCGTGTTCACGCATTACTGCTTAATTTTTTGTTTTATTAAGTCTGTTCTCTTTGTCTCAACCCGTTGTCACATAGGCGTTTCGGACATGGTAACATTATATTTATTTATTTATTTATTTATTTACAATTGCCGAACCATCCCAAAACGAAGTTCCAAGACCGTGACTTCCGCGACATGCCGTGTCTTCAGCCATCAGCGGACCGGGTGCGGGTGTAATTCTCGACGCCGCCATCGCGTTGACGTTCGTAACGTATTTTGTCAATAATAGCACAAACTATGCATGACAATTGCAGCTATGAGAAAAGTAATTCATTACAATTTAAAAATTATTAACTTATTTTTTATGCTAGTGAAAACAGAGTAGTAAGTAAAAAAAGTTGCCGAAACAAGCGTCAGTTTCGCACACGCCGTCCGTGCTAGGGTAGCCATTGCGGCAATGGTCGCTCGGATGGCATGTGCAATTTTTCATCGTGTTCCGCGGGAACGTTGTGTTTGAAGAACCTCGACATAGAATTAAGTTCTCGCCTACTATTGTTGGCAAGATTGTTCAGCAGTTCTTTCCTTGATGGTGCTGAAGGAAGACAGTTTGCTTTGACTACTCGGCGAAGTGGACCCGTCAATACCAATTAGGACTACAAGTCGTTTTCACCGGATGGAATCATGCCCTTTCCAGGTGCGTACTCAGTTCGCTCATTTAAGTGTATTTTATGCTATTTTTACGTTCGTAATGAAAAAAGTATAACGCATTTAGTGGTACATTATATTTTATGCTAACTCGTTTGGTTGTTTTTTCCAAACTCGCTGTTCATTGAAACAAAGGCTGGTGATGTATGCAACTGATCTCTACTATACGAGAAGTGGGCATGCGCTCGGATCGTGTGCCGAAGTGCATGTGGAAGCGAACTCCGCTCAGCACGATTGCGTCTTAATGCTGCAGAGAGCACCCCTGGACGCCTCATAGACTTGCGGGGGTAAAGAGCGTAAATTTTATTTGTACTTGCTGTGTGCGATTCTCTTGTCTGTCACCTATAAAAATGAACTATTATGTTTTGTTTTGCAGCAACCCTGTCCTATTGGGCTCGACAGAAGAGTATTAATGCCACCTCAGCTGTCTTAAAACATGACGAACGGGCTCAGCGAGAAGATTCAAGATTCAGTGAAGGTGCAAAGGGCAATAAACATTGACGCACTCAAAACTTATCTTCAGTGTTTTGAACTCCTGTGACAACCATGTACACTCGCTTACTCAATTGTATTTGAGCTAGCTAGAGTGTTTGGACGTCCCGACGCTCCCATGGAGACGTCTGTGAATGGTCTGCATTAGGCCCCCGCTGCATCTGGGATTGCAACGGGTCCCAGATGCATCTGGGATTGAAATGGGTTCCAGTTGCATCTGGGATTGCAACTGGTTCCAGATGCAACTGGTCTCAGATGAAACTGGTCCCAGTTGCAACTGGAAATCTGTTCCTTAAACCAGATGGACTAGGACCAGTCGGAAACCAGTTAGAAATTTTCACCTGAGAGATATTTGAGTGAACGCCTCTCATTCGCGCGTCTTGCTCCATTTCGATTGCGAAAAGGTGCAGCCTTTGCTTCAAATGCGCGTCATCTGGGTGTTTCAACAAGACACATAAAGTGGCTGTATCCGAAGCCCCGGGTCTACTTTGTTCGTGCTGAAATTTCGCGCGGAAATCGCATTTTGCGGCCTGCTTCGTACGGCTCAGTATGAATGTAACTCTTGGTGTCGACGAGCCATGTCCACGGAATAGTGTGCTCAGCTGGCTCAGTATAAAGGACGAAGTTGAGTTTAATCACTGATGATGTCTGAACATGGCCAACAGTGATAAGCGATAATCGATCGCACTCACTGGATAAGTTTCTCCAGTGACTCTAGCAGAGGTAAGGTAGATGTGGCCATCTGCCGGGAGTGCAGAATGATTGTTTGTAAGGATTCTATCTTTCCCCATCAGATGGCAGCTGCAGTTTAAAAGCCGTAACCATGGCCGTAGCTTACAACTTTACAACTGCTAAATTTTGTCAAGGACCGAGCTCACCGATGACGGCAGTTGGCCAGTTTTTACCCCAATGTAACAGGCAAGTGCCATGTGATACGTGGTGTGAAGATTTTCAAAAATTTCCCCGCCTCAACCGCTGGCTCATTTGCGGTGAAACTGCACGCGGAGCTTGCGTATTATGGTAACTTTTGTATCGTAGCAAGTTTTACAACGATAATTACTTAGTTGAGCCGTGAATGATGCGAAAACGTAATCTTCTACGTAGAGATCGGCGAACCAAAGCCCGCAGACGACGTTTTTTTCGCTGAAGAGCGGCAGTGCCGTCATCTGTTGTAGCAATAAAAAACGTCACGACAAGACCACCGAGGTGAGCATTGCAAACAATATTCTTTGAAAGGTGAAATCAGTCGTTCTAATACATTTCTGCCGCTCAATTAGCCGAAGATGTTGTAAGCGCTTCAGTTCAAGCAGACGAAACGGCCGGAACGGCATAGTTAAACGGTCCGCGCTTCTCGCAATGTTCGCCTCGGCGGCCTTGTGACAATTTCCACTGCAAAAACCGATGGCGCCAGAGCCGCTCTTCAGAGAAAAAAACGTCGTCTGCGGGTTTTGGTTCACCGATCTATACGTAGACGAATACGTTTTCGCATCACGCTAAGTAAGTACCGTTGTCAGACTTGCTACGATACAAAAGTTACCATAACACGCAAGCTCTGTGTGCGGTTTTACCGCAAATGAGCCAGCGGTTGAGGCGGGGAAATCATTGAAAGCCTTCACGGTAAAAACACACAATACTGTATACGTAGAAATCCTATAAGTGAATTTCCATGCTATAGTCAAGAGTGAATAATCACAGAACAGGAAGAATTTTGCACATGCGCCAAGTAAACGCGCAGGTTAATGTAGACTGACAGTTGAACACTTGATAAAAAAACGTCCAGCATATCCCGTCAAATTCTATTAACTTTTGAACCGTTTGAATCAGTTTGAATAGCGTGCTAGCTCGCGCCGCTGAACAGAATGGACGTATGCAGCTATGACGTACAGTGTGACGCAATACTGTTGCCCCCTGGCGACGCGGTAGCAAAGGAGCGGAAATAAACCAGCGACGCCGACGCTGCCGCAGCAGCTGAGCGAGCCAGGTCGGCCAGGTCCAGCCAGCTGACAAGCTCTGAAAGACAGCAACAAAAGTCGAGCCAACATGGCGACGCATAGCGCGGACAAAGAGTGAACGGCTCCGGAATCGCTGCTTTGTTTTCGGTTCTCTCACCTCCTTCCTCCGATCCCTGCCGTCGTGCAGCATCAGCCGATGCAGTGCTAGAGGACCGCGTGCACTTGCACCACAGGAAAGCAGCGTCGGAGTAGACGGCATCATTATGCTCGAGCTCGACGTCGTACCCGAGAAGTCGTTAGGCAACGAAAGCTGGGAGCTGGTGCTCGGTGAGTACTACGCCCGTCGCGGGACCTTGCGAGTGCGCCTTCGTCCCAGTCCCACAGGACTTGGGTAGCCCCCGTATGTGTGCGTGTGTGTGTGATTTGTGCGACTCAGTTCGGAGTGCCTTTCGCTCCGTCGTCTGCTGTTCGTTTCTCTGTGCCTTCCCCGAGTGCGTGCGGCTACCCCTCGTCGAAGCGAGAAAAAGTCTGCGGCGTAGTGAGCACCGCACACGCGGGCACGTTTATCTCGGACTCCGTGCGTCCATGCTCATCCACTGACCAGCGCGAATCAGAAAAGCTGGTGGCGTTATTGTAAACACGCCCAGCCTAGGGTGCACGCGTTTTCACGGCGCCCGTCTCCGCATCCGTGAACGGCCGATCGCAACAGCTAGCTTGCAGACGGCTCGCGCTGTTCACACCCAGATGAATCGTCCGCGGACGACGCGTGAGGGATGCAAGGGTGTATTGCGTGTGCGTGTTTTTTTTTTCTTATTGTTTTGCGCCCCCCCTCAGCTGGCTGTCTGGCCAGGGGGCCTTATTTTCTCCGGAGAAATCGCGCCCGTCGGCGGCCGAGTGGTCGACCTTGCGTGCTTTTCGTGAAGCGCTGGCCAGGTTTTCGTTTCCCTCGCAGAAAGAAGTGGCCTGGGCGCGGTGTGTGAGTCAATCGCCAGCAGCTCCAGCTGACCGCAGGAGAAAGAAAGCGGCGGCGCGCGGTGAAGCCCGGTTCGCCTACGGGCGCGCTCGTGCGATGCGCGGGGAGAACCGAGACCCGCCGTAGACGACGAGCGGGCCTGCAGGAGCGAGCAACAGCCTGAAGCGTGTGTGCGCGGGGTTACGTCACAGCCGATAGCGACGAGCCTTCCTCGGCACTGGAAACGTCGTCGCGAGCGGCAGGGAAAACAGCTGTTCGTGCGCGCTCCGAAACACGTCACCGCGCGTGGAGAGGCAGAGAGGCGGGCGAAACAGCTGCCGTTGACCCTCGGCGATCGCATGTCTCTCGGGGCGGCAAGCAGACGGACGTCGAGTGCGCGGCCCACTGTCGCGTCCGTTTCCGTCCCCGCTGCAAGGAGCGATCACCGTCGTCGCCGTCATGCTCCGCAGCGTCGTCGCCGAAGATGCGTCTCTGCCAGTGCTGCGCGTCGGGGCGACCGGAGTGGCCCACGGAACGCTGCATATGGGTGCTGCCGTCATTGTCGCACTTTCGCTTCGGCTATCTAGTGTCACGTGCACCGACCTCTGTTTTTATCTTTGCTGCTTCGGGCTGCGCTCGCGCGAAGCGCCTGGCGCTGACAGGTGTGCTTCCATGGCAATACCTTTATTCCGTCGGGTCCCATTCATTGCATAATCGGCAATTATTGATGCCATGCTTGTCTCGCACTTCATTATGATGTTAGCTCAGCGTTGCCTCACTTGCACATGCCTGTCGCTTCCCATCGAGTCCCCCCCCCCCCCCCCCCCCCCCTTTGATGTTAGGAAGTTTCTCTTTCCCCCGTTTACTGGCATTAAATGGCCTCTATGCTTGTACAGTGCTTACAGCACTGCCGCTGACACCAGAAAAGCTCTTCATTGTCTCTAGCGGATAACTGACGGAAAGCAAACGCCCGCTTCCTTCCTCATTGCTGTTGTTTTGTGTATGTTCCTTTGTGTTTTGTTGAATGACATGTCTGTCTAGTGGAGGCAGTGCTTACCAGTAGAGACTCCAGATGGGCAGCATAACAGTTCTGGATTCTCCGTGAGGAGCCGTGTACTTCAGCTACCTGGTGTACTTTTCTTATCAATTTCAAAATGCCAAGGGGCTCAGCTTATATAGATCACGTAGTTCTAATGGCAGACCGCTATTGATGCCTCAGGAAAAAAAATCTATTGCATTAGAATTTTTGTTGCACAATCTGATGTAGTCAGTTGTTTCACGGCATACTGCCTGGTCAGAAAGCATAGTTGAAGAAAGGAAGGAAGGATTGTGAACAAGGCAGGCACGGTGCTCCCAAAACATCAATTTTTATTAATGACGCTGGTCAGTGACCTGCAGACTTTTCCTGTAATTCTTATGGCATTTCTTACAAAGCATGATTTTTTAGACTGCAATCTTAAGTTGAGAAGTTTGCCTGTTGTGCAAAACTGATGACTTGTTCTCTGCTCTGGGTGAATGTGTACTGGCATCCTCACAGTGTCCTGCTTATGTGGCGTCCATGTATGCCATCCATGGAATGCTTGGTCTGCATGACATCTCTGCTTACCATGATGCTAAAAAGTGCAAAAGCCCTTTGGTGTGTTTCAACAGGCCACACACCATCGCCTTTAACATGGTGTATGATTGCATTAAGAATGAATGGAGAACTTGTTGAATGAGTATGGTGTTAGGAACATATCCTAGTGCAAGAAGACACCAGAGGAACATTTGTATTGTTCAGTCTTTTCTGGTGTTTTGTTTCATGCTTTGTATACATAAAGCTCATAGTTGATGCCACGCGAGTTAACTCTTTGTCTGAATGTTGTAAAAGCAGTGCAAAAATGAACAAACATGACGAGAAACAACATTGATCATATTGCAGGCGTTCCTTTCTACGTTCTTGTCATGTTGGTCAGTTTTTTTTATTCTTGCATGTTTGTTCTTACATTGCTCTTTCACTGTTCCAACATGAAAAACCACCCAGCCCAAACCACTGTCATTTTGTGCCTCGCTGCTTTGTGGCATTTCCTGACTGTGATGTTGGTCATGTTTCCTGGTGCAGGCATGGCATTCAGTCAAGTGGTTCACATTCTTCAACAGCAGTTCCGCGTTATCAAGGGTGTCCAGATAATCTACAATGAGCAGGTGCGTGCAGTGTTGTTCATCTCAAGAGGAATGGCACTGCACCTTCTGAAAATGAATGTTATGGAGGGCTGCCAAGATAAAGCACAATGACAGCAACAAGAAACCCATTCATTGGTGCATCACAAGGTAGTGGCCCTATGCATAGGCAGTGCTGTAAGTACCTTTAGGCTGACAAAGGCAGACCAGGTGCAGGACAAGGAATTATTTCTGGTGATGCAATTTTCTATCCTTGCGAACATGGTTGCTGTGATTTGTCCATGGGCACGTTTGCCAGAATAGTGCATTTTTTTGTTTCAGTTGCAGCGAGAATTAAAAGTTGCCTGTGCCCTTATATGTTGCTCTTTCGTTTGATCTTGCTGGTACCCTATGTAAGCCCATTGACATTTTGCTCATTTCCTAATATGAAAAGAAAACCCTGTTCTTTTTGTATACCTGAGTCTCGGTGTGTTATCTGTGCCCAGTGCTTAACAGTGGCATTTCGCACAGTGAGGTTTTTGCTCGTGTTCAGAGTTGACGACACGACACGTGGAGAGGAAAATTGAATGTACGTCGCGAAGTGGAGAATGATGAAGTTGAGCAAATTGGTTCAAATTTGTTTAGCTGACTCTTGTGTTTCTCTTAGTTGCCTTAGTGGCGGGCAGCCAGTGGCAACAAATTAATTACGTTTGAAATGAGGGAAGAAACAGAACATTGGCTGTGGTTGTGGTGGGGTGGCCAATGAAGAAAATCTCGCCGGACATTTCTTGTGTACCTTGCAGCAATATGGTCAAGTTCAAAAGGCATTGGTTGCGTGCAGTTCTTGAGAGTGAGGAAGAAAGGTGCTGTTAGCACACATTTCTGTGCGCTACAAATAGTGATGTATGTGCACGATTTGAGTCGCAGTGGTGCAAGTGCACATTTTAAAAAGTAGGGATTTTAATGACCATTTAACGAGGTCTAAGTGTGCTGTTAAGGTTACATACTGTTCAGACAATCTGCCCAGTCCCTAGCTGTGATGTGCTTGAATTTATATGCTGTAATACCAGATTCGTAGAATGAGGCTTCTGACATTTATAGTGGCCATCTGTGCTGCATTTTTATTTGACTGATGAAGTCAGTGAAAGCAGAAGGAGAGAAGCTTTACGCATGCACACAAGATCAGTGCAAACTAGGCATTGTCTGACTTCGTCTACTGTTGCCAACAAAGTGTGGCTAGACTGCGGTTTTCACCCCTGCTCGGTGCAGTGTCCCCTGGAGAGTGACCTTGTCATCCTGCTCTCTGAAGATGGCATTCGGCTCAGCTTTGACTCAAGCTCACAGAGACTCAAGGTGGGTTAGGCACAGCATGTTCCACTTGCCTGCTTCGCCTATTGATGCCTGTCGTTTGTGCCTTGATGATTTGCTGGCCTGTCTGAGTTACTTTTTCTTTCAACAGGTGATTGAGGTCACTGACATGTCCAAGGTCAAGCTGACCTACTGGTGAGCACAGTCTTTTTTTTTATATATGCATAATTTGGTGAAGACAGTAGGATGTTGCACATGCAGTGGAGTGTTTTCAATTGGAACTTGCTTAATTTGAAGAGCTTCTTTTGTTCCATTAACTTGAAGATTGGATTAATTGAATAGAATTTAGCACAATTCAAAGAAATTTTATAGTATCTCAGTCACGTTTGAAATATGTACAGAGGGTCTACTTTACACGAGTTATAAGCATTAAGAGGTGGGTCATTCTTTGTAAGCTAAACTTGTTGCAAGCTAGCTACCCAGTGAGCACATGTAAACTTACTGAAGCCTATTTTTGGCTAACCATTTAAAAATCATCATCGTGCTATGCTACTAACATTCTCCCTTCCCACAGAAAAAGGTAATTTAGGATTGACTGATTAAATTGGCTTGAGCCATTCAGAACTCTTGCAGACATGATGCGTAATGCTAAAATACCTGGCTGGAATGGGAATGCTAGTTTTCTACTTTGAAGAAGGTCTTTCAGTGGAATATAGTCTAGTACTACGAAATGTAAGTAGTTTATCTTTTTGTACATATGAATGCTTGAACCACTCGCTAAATCTCGGCACCCCCTATTCTAGAGTGACCTTAGTAGCGAAAATAAGTATTTTTGTTACCTAGAAAGCTTGGAAAGAAAAGCTTTTGCAAGATAATTTGACCATTGTGTGGATAAGTTGGGATACCTGTTGAGTATATTCATAAAGGTGTGTCAGTGCCCAAGGATAGCTGGCTAGAGGGATGCCCTAAATTAATATCAGGACCAGGTGAACTTTCGCAAACACTTGACGTGTTGACACAGCCACAGATCACCATGGCTACATGCTTGGCTATGTCAGGCATCGCATTGAAGCAACCTTTGCACCAGCTAGCTTTTATTTTGAGTACATCAGCATCTAGTCGTGGGGATTGCGTTTAGTTTACCAACTGCTGGTTGGACTCAAAAAACATGAGCATATGTTATAGGTTTATGAACCATGCCTGGATAACATGATCCAGAGACTAATTTTATTCCATTTTCTATTTTGTGACTGTTGTGATTGGCTCAGGCGGCACCATAGCCCGCAGTCGCTCTTCGTTCTTGGCTCGAGCTCAGCAGTAGGGATGTGTCGTCGCTTCGGCCATTGACGAATTGTGACAAACACCAAAATGGAGTGGAATTGCTGTATGACAATGGGCCTGATAGTGCTGCTGTATCGCACTGTTCAGAGGGTGGTGTGCTGGTTACAGCTACTCTGTGGCATCAGCACCATGTTACAGTCCTAAATTATCATCACCAGTGTTATCATAGTCATCCACATCGTCATCCTGGCTGCGTTCGCTCCAAGACAGGGCTGTGCTACTGTAACATGAGGTGTTATTATTGAGTGTGTTTACCTTGGCACTTCTCATGCCTGTGGTGTGCTCTGAGATGATCAGTGTGTTCTTTTTCTTTTTTATCCGACTTTATTATGGCAGCATAAAAAGGGTGTTATTGTCCAACTTGAAATTGTGCAGACAAAATGCTTGAATTTATGTCATTGAGGCTGCGCTAGAATTAATTGCAAATTTTTCTGAAGGCATCACTTGTAGTTTTCAAAAATTGAAAATTGGATGCATGCATGAAAATAGGCCATGCTGAGCAAAGAATTTAATTTTGCAATTGCCCAGGGTTTCATGTCTTCATGTGCTTCAACCAAAAATTTACTTTATTGGATTCATTAGTTTGCCACAGTTGTTAGCCTTTGGTTAAGACAGCTGTAAGTGCAGAAATGGGCACGGCATCTGTGAACGCTAGCAACCACTGGTGATGTTTAGGTGCTCACTTGTACACAGCTTGAAGTTAGCTGTGCTCACTGAGGTCAGTGAACTGTATGGGCGTTCAAGATATGCAATGAACTTCTTTAATTTGAACTCTCTTAATTCAAGTGACTAGTTTATCCCCACCAACATCAGGTGTATCGAAAAAAGGTCCCCTTAATTCCAGCGCTCCAAAATTCACACATTGTTTTAGTCCCCTACGAGCTAAAATTATGAAGAGTTTGGTGTATATGCCGACCCAAATATGCAAGTCATGAGCTCTTGCTTTGGGAGAAGGGGCATGGTGGTGTATGGTGTTTAATGTCCAAAGTGACTCAGGCTATGAGGGATGCCGTAGTAGAGGACTCCGGATAATTTCGACCACGTGGGGTTCTTTAAAGTGCACTGACATTGCACAGCACACAGGTCTCTAGCATTTCGCCTCTATCGAAGTGATACCGCCGCGGCCGGGATCGAACCGACGTCTTTCGGGTCAGCAGCCAAGCACCATAGCCACTGAGCCACCGCAGCGGTTTCTTTGGGAGAAATGTGTGCGCAAACAACGGCAGTTGGTCGCTGAAGTGTGGAGGTGGTGGTGATGTGCCATTGATATGTCTATCGTGCAGCGGAAGCACCTTCTGCTCACCCGAGGTGCTACCCACCAGGCAGCAGATCGATGACTGCTTTGGCGCCACCCACCCAGGAGGTAATGGCAGCCATATTGTTTTTTGCAATGCCTCCCCTATTTTCAGTGCCAATCTCATCACTCGCTCTGCATTGGGGCTGTTTTGAACAGCTCAGTTCATTTAATTGCCATGATGTGAACTGACTTATGGGGTGCTGTGGCATGCGTCATGCTGCCAGCGGATGGCATACCTGGAAAATGCTCCTATGAAGGGCCGCCTTCCAAAGAAAAATTGAGAGTAAGAGTGTGTGTGTCTCGCATGGTATGGCACTACTCATGAGGCACCCCTTCTCTTTCCCTCTCTTGAGGAGCAGGCAGGAAGAAGGGCAACTAATGTGCGAGAGTATGAAAAGGGAATGGTAGAGGGCATGATTTGCTGATGCCAGCTCATTTGGCTGATACTGAAACTGGGGAGGCACTGGTTTTTTCTCACTGTCTTTGAACCAGAGTAGTGCATTTGTAACTTGTCAGGGGCCTTGCTGTTGTAATTAATTATACTCTGAGCGAGTAAAACACAGAGGCAGCTGGTGATTTGTCTTATGATTTTGCCTGACACTATCCTTTACGACTTCTGTCCGATTTTTGTTTTTGCATTTTTGACACAAGCAGTGAGAAGAGTTGATTATCCTGTACAAAGCAACTCATTATTACTTTCTTGAAATTGCAATGATATTTCAACTGTGGAGGTTAAAAAAAATGTAATTCCAGCTCCTAGCATTTTTAGACTGCAGGTCCTGCCCTAAATGGGCGATTTGCTGTAGCACCCACTTTTGCAGGATCACATTAACTTTTGTATATGTTCAGTTCTGTTGTGAAGGGCTTTCAACATCGATTATTGGATTCTGTGAACCAAACACAGTTGAAGCCAGAACTTACCCTGTTGGCTGTCTCATTCCTTTATTATGCCTGGAGGCCGTGCCTTGAGCTGGCTGTCTTCTTGGACACCTCTGTTTTGCTACGATTCAAAATTTGGCATGATACTGCAACAGTTTTGAAGAGGTTCGCTTATGTCGGGCCATGTCGACCGATTTAAAGGGACACTGAGGAGAACCTTATCAAAATTTTTTTGTTAGGAATATCTGATAGTTCGGCATTTCATGGCTTTGTTGATGCTTGTCCGGGAGTGAAAGATGCATTTATTTAAAAGAAATTTGGTTTCGAAGTTGAAAATTTTTCCCGCCGTTCTGATTCAAACTCGAGAACTCTTATGACGACATGGAGAACTCTTATGACGACACAGAACGGAGTGACATGAAACGTGACGTGAACGGAGACTCCGTGATTTCCGGAGGCTAGCGGTGCGGTGCGCAACCTTCCTTTGCAAGCCTCAGAGATTCGTGACATCCATGAAGTAAGGAAAATTCCCCCATGGTGGCGTCTCTTGTCCTAGGAAGTCATCACGCTTGTACTTGCGAGATTGGCCTGTGGCGGCGATACCTGTATTTTGGTTCTTGCTATTTTCTACATTACAAGAGCTTTGTTTTCAGGAAGAGTGGCGTTTTTGTGATCAGGAGCTGGTATTCTATGGATACAAGCCAACTTCAATTTCTCCTCAGTGTCCCTTTAATGTCATGATTCTTTCGTTTTCTGAATAGGTGGTGTGCCGATGATGATGTTACTCTTATTAGTAGGTCTCCTCGATTTGGCTACACATCCTGCACTAGTTCTCAAAAGTTCTGTGCTAGTGCAGCACGAGTTCTTGCAGCGCGAGTGTAACCTGACACTAATGCGCTCGGTGCAAGGGTCAAATCGGGCATAGAATTGGGGAAACGATTGTTTGCTGAGGCAAGCTGGATTGTACAGCCGGCCAAATCTTTAGCTAGCTTGTGTGACAGCCACTTTTTCTGCTCTCCTGCACTTTGCAACGAAGCAAACTTGCGGAAAGCTCAATATTAAGCACGGGCTTAGTGAGCCTGTGTTTAGATTTGATATTTTCGCGAGTTTGCTCCACCATAAGCTGCAGGAGCACAGGAAACACGGGCATCACGTATGCCAGAAAAGGTATTCTTAGAAATGATGAGCTTTAATAATTGCCCTCGTGTTCTTAATTGTAATCGGTTGAAGGGTATGTGTTGTCCAGCACTTTCAAGGTGTGTGTGTATATCATTAACATGCTACCAGTGAGTGCATCAAAAGGACTAAGTGCAATCCTTTGTATGTGAAGGTAACCTAACAGATACCTCTTTAGTCCCCTGCTAGGAGCAGTCCAGGTTGCAGCATAACAAGCGCAAAAGCGGATATGTAAATTATTCTTGCTGTTGGTAGACTTCTCAGTGCAGCGGTATAGATATTGCAAAATGCTTTGATGGAATGAGGGTTGCCTTCTTCAAACACGCATGTTTCTTGGAGTTTGCTTGGGGCATTGTGGCAGTGTTTTCAGAATCTGCTGCTGAGGGTCTGACTCTGTGCAAATTGTTATGCAAGAGCCAGAATCTGGTGTGGACTAACATCATGCATTGGCTTATTATTTATGGGCCAACTGAAACGGAATTTCACTTTGACTTGAATGGCTCTTAATGGGCTGCCTATTGTGACACTAATTGTGACAGTTTCACGCTTGTTAGAAAACCAGGACTGTAGTTCCCAAGTTACAAGAAGAGCTTGGCTGAAGCCGGACCTCTTACGAATGGCTTGGTGTCAAGGCTGTAGGCTAAAGTAGACCTGTTTTCACCCTGTTCTCTCATGTGGCAATGC
Source organism: Amblyomma americanum (assembly GCF_052857255.1). Lineage (NCBI taxonomy): Eukaryota > Metazoa > Arthropoda > Arachnida > Ixodida > Ixodidae > Amblyomma > Amblyomma americanum. The sequence goes on along the minus strand of NC_135500.1, from coordinate 75,379,741 downwards.
GTGTTCTATTTCGCAGAGTATGATGCCAACCAGCAGATGTTTGTGCTGCACTTCCGGGGCCTGTCCTTCTCCTTCCTGGCTGATCCCAAGGTGCGCATGGCTGCTGCGTTTGTTTAGGGAAGCCCAAGAGTAAGCCTCCACAATGAGAAACGCTGTAGACTCCTATTAAGACTAGCCCTGTTAAGACAAATTCTGAGGTATGATGAACAAGGCAGGTAAAAAAATCTGCTTAAGATGAACTGCTTTGTGTGCCCTTCAGTTAAGACAAACTTTCATAGCAACCACGGTGCACAATGGCGCTCAGGAAGCGCCTCACTGGCACCACAGTCGAGGATAAAAAATATATGAAATGCATCAGGCAAGAAAGCGCACCTGCACAAGATGGCTTACATGTGCCTTCGCGCAAACCTGCGGGGAAACCGTCTCGCGGGAGCATGCTTTCTTGTGGGAAAGCATTCTTACTGGAGCAGAAAATGCAGGGCACCACCCCTACACTGCGCTGCCTGCACTGGTGCAGAGAGATCTGACATGGTCGCATTTCGCCATCACGCGCGTCTCACATGCTGTGCATTGCCTTCCACAATGTGCTCCCAGTCGCTGACTTTGTACCGCATTTTCAGTTTATGTGGCCTCGCAGCACACTGCACAGAGATGCTCAAGTATCGGCGCCATGCGAATTGCCTGTGGCGTATGGAAAGGCACATGGTGTGCCTGATAATGCGGTTAGTAGCAGCTCTGCTGCATGAGAAGCACTAGGGGCGGGATGGAAAGCAGAAATCGGAAAGTAAATGCAGACACAAATAGCAGTCGCTGTTGGATACATTGAAAAAAGAAAACTAGAGCAGTGGCATTTTCAATTAGGATAACATGAACTTGCTTCATGCTCTTATTCTGCAGCTTATATATATTGCAGGAAATGCTCCATTTGCAATTATCGTCTCTCTGAAAAGCTATTTTATTCACCGTTTTCATGGTAACATAATGTATAGGCGTTTCGGGGAAGCTGGTCACTAATTTTTAAAAGTAGGGTTTTAAAGGTAACGAGAAGCTTTCTGCGACATAGTAATATATCAGTGTTACAGGTGGACATCAAAAAAACAGACTAATGAGACGCAAATCAGATGCGAGTTTTGACGGACAGGGGAAATGCTTGTGTCCCTCCTTCCCTTCTTGAGTCCCCTTTTGCTGCTAGTGTTCTTTTAGTGGTTTCGAATCAGCGAGGCAACATTCAAACCAGCTCATTTCTCTTCTTAGACTTATTGCTTTCGCAATGCACTTCCCCAGTTGCCTTGAAAAAGTGTGTTAATTTGAAGTTGCCAGTTAGTGCAATGGTATGTCTAACCAGATCCTTTGTGCTGTTTTTTTCTTCTTCCGATTATAACTGTAGTGAACCAATTTCGACAGTCCTCTCTGGTGCTTCCACTGCATTCGACGGCACTGGATCTGTATCCTGCAGCCCCCTTTGGGTGCATGAGCATGTGTAGTTTCTCACACAGTTTTCTTTTTCTTGGGCAGTGCAAGTTGGACACAGCCCTTGGCTCCTCCCCTACGGGTCAGCTACCCAATGGGAGCTCGCCGCTGGTTTCTCGCATGGCCATCTACTACGGCAACAGCCTCGTTGATACCAGGTCAGTTCAGGGTGCATCATCCGTCAATTAACTCCTTGCTTCGGGCAATCTGCAAAATGGGTTTTTAGTTTTCCAGGGGTGTGCAAATATTCAAAGTTTTGGTTATTAATCGAATATGTTTCTTACTCGCTTGATATTCGATTTGGGAAATGGATTTTTGAAAATTTCCAAACTTTCGGCAGCGATCGAGTACTGTCGACTTTCGTAATTCCTACCATGGCGTAACCATCTGGGCAAGCTATCCAAATATCGAGCTCAAAGTATCAGGGAAATGGTCAAGAGAATCCTCTTCACCTTCTTTTGTGTTGCTTATTGCATGCCCCAGTCAAATTCTGTAGATTATGCCATTGATTCTCGTGCGAATTTTCACAAGTGGGCTTATGCACAAACCACACTTGATGAGAACAAGATGGCCTTTGTTCGGTCATCCATAATACGCTTGACACTTAACGTCCACACCCATGGCCCTCGTCCTGTCACAGTCTCATCTCGACTCAGTCAGCTCGTTTCAGTCAAATGTGCTGTACAGGAAAGCCCACTTGTGGACTCTTGCACGGGGCCTCCTGTCACTGGCCGACAGCTCAGTCCTGTAAATATCCCACTTAACGTACGGTGCATAATAACGGGTCTTACAACGATAAGAGGGCCCCTGACGCTATGCCAGAAAAATAGCCCAGCTGCGTAGTTTCACTTTCTGAGCTTCATCCCCAGCCTGCACCAGCGATGGCATCTTCTCTGCTGCAGATACACCAGGTGACCAAACCCAACTGTGTGCCACTTTTGGACTCCGATTGGTGCATCACTGATCCTTTGCCGGCAGTCTCACCGTTCCGATGCTCAAGTGCATCCCCTGTGCTTCTGCTTTGTTCTCCCACCACACTAGAACTGAGTGCTTGTCACGGGTTTTTTGCTGTTTTGGCGATGAAGCCTACTCGGAAGGCTTCTCCACATTTTCACTGATTTTTCTTTTTTTCTTTCTGGGGAGGGGATTGGGGGCATTTCTCTTGGCCCTTTGAAGTCTGAATTGATTAGACTTATCTAGCCATCACATTTTATATCCACTGCCATGTCAGTTCATGGATTTTACGTTCTCACTCATTTTGCACAATCACATTTCAGGTTGCGTACAGCTGTGCTCTGATTTTTTTTTGACGTGGTGCAAAGTCAATCTAGCTTTGTCTAATTTTGGTTGCAAGGGCCGGAAACTGTATTGAAAAAAAAAAAAAGGACAGCATTGTCTTTTTTTCTATGAAATTTTTTTCCATACTAGAGAGATATTTGATTTGATATTCAAAGCCATTTGTCTTTCATAATGTTAGATTTTGTTCGCATTGGAAAATTTTATATTCACACACACTTAGTTTTCATGAACGCCAGCTGTAGCTCTCACACTACCCCTTTGTGCTCTTAAACTCCATACACTGGCCCCAACATCATTGTTTGCAACACAGAAAAGAATTTGGTACCCACAGGCAACTGGAGATCCAGCTTCAGATGCCATGTAGTAATGCCACAAGTAACTTTAGATGCTGGCCGGTTGAGCTGCCGTCACTGCGGGCGGGCGCAAAGCTCAGTAAAGCGAAACTGAAACTGACGGGGCCACTCGTTCTTCATCTTCATCGTGCCTGCTGTTGTGTGCATGTCAGAGGTGCGCAAACTGCTCTGCAGCTTCGAATTCATGTTTTGAGTGGGGCTATTTCGACGGTCTCTTGTGACGTGTGTCATACCTGAATGCATTCGAATTAACTAGTGCAAGACCCATAGCATACAAATTAACAAGCGTGCAATGCCGTACAGTTCACATGGGTGCTAGCCAGGACCGAGCAGGCAGTTCAATTTCCAGATTCCCGAATTAATGGGGTTGAATCAGCGAGCTTTTGCTGTAGATATTTTACTAGATTTGTGATGATACTCTGAGAAATAAACAAAATTAACGGTGATTACATGAGTGGTAGTGCACAGGATTGAGTGGTATGTATGGAGACAATGCAGATCAATGTTAAAGCCGCTGCTGGGTAACACAGGTATAGGCAGATCACACTTGCTTGCCTTTAATGTACAAGGTCTTGTTCAGACTACAACCGATCACAAACTGCACACGCAAAGCCAGTGGAGGGGGTTTGGTGAAGTCTCTCTGCAAGGTCCAAGTTGTTCTTGAGCAGTGGTGAGCGTCATGGCGAAGCAGCATACACCTCATGCTCACGGACCCTCTGGATCCTGGTGGTAGCAACGCGTAGCTGCTGTACACTGTCTTGCATTCTTTGCTGGCTGTTTTTGTACTTCTCACTGATGCACCCTTGGATCTTGTTGCCTCAGACGAGCGACTTCGGAGCACTGCCACTCTTTCCCTGAACACATGGATGACGCCAATGCCGCAGTGGGCTCTGCATGCTTGCAGCCTCAGGTGGCTCTCTTACACGCTGCGTCCCTGGCTTGAGCTTCTGCCTGACATTGTTTGTCCATGTTACTGATGCGAGATCTCTTCTCCCGAAGTGAACGGCCAGGCTGACTGCCCACGTGAACACTTTCCACTTTCAGTGCAGAAATATATTCTTGGCCCATGCCAGATCCGACCTTCCTCCAGGTTTCCAGTCCTCAGCGCACCCCACCCCGTTAAAAGCAACACACGGGGACTGAAGGAACATAGCAGGGCCGCAGCCATGTTCTGGAGACGAGGTTTCGATCGGCTCCTTTTGAGAATCGGTTGTGGTGGGAATCGAAGGGGAAGTGCTTCTCCACAGTAGCTGCAACTGCCATCCGCCTGTGTCGATGGCAGCCCACCCGCCTGCAAGATGCCACACCTGGTCAGACAACAATGCAACGAAAGGAACTGTTTTGCAAACACTTTGCAAGCATGAAAGGCGCAAAAGCAATCAGTCACTGCAAATTGTGCACTTTGGTCGGTTTGTTGTCACTAGGAAATTCGCCTGGGTGCTGGACAGATTGACTCATATTGACGAACACTCTGTGTCACTTGTTCTTATTGCTGAAAGCTGTCTCACCGACACTGCCGGTCATGTTTCCCTGCCTTTCGTGCAATGGGACAGGCTGTTAGGGAACAAGTTGGTTAGGCAGGGTGGCTTCTCAGCGTGTTCTGTTGTGTTTCCGTATTGTGACATGACCACGATAACCTATCAGTGTATACCGGCCAACTTTTTTCAGTGTCTCCTTAATGCTGGCTGTATTTCTAGACGTTTAAGGCAGTTCTTTTCTTTAAATTTTCGTCCTGAATGACCTGCCGATGCACGGTGGTTGACTGTTACATATGCCTCCCATAGGCCCCCGCCCCTGCCCCTGTGCTGCTTTGGAAACCAGAGCTTCCTTGAGAACCTGGAAGTGCTCAGGGAAGGGGACACCACCCTGGGTGTCCGGCTGACTCTGCTCACTGAAGGTGACTCGCTTTGCTTATGCTTTTGTGCATGCCTGAAATATTTTTCTATCAGTTGCAGTGTCTTTACTGCCCAAGTTCAACGACAGCTGTTGTAATGGTGTAGCAATTATCTCCTGCGATGTAAATTTCCCAAGCCCTCCACTTCAACACCTCTTTCTTCTTTCACTCCCTCTTTTATTCCTTTCCTTAGGGGCAGTTCAGGTGTCTGCTGATATGTGAGAGAGATGCTATTTCCTTTCCCCAAAAAAACATTTTTTTTTTTCTCCTGTCTCCACACACAGGAATTGAGAAGTTTCTTTAGCACATGCTATACCTTGTATTTATTGCTTTGGAAAACTTTTTTCTTTACTATATGTGCAATAGTTGCAAGCCTCATTAATCCTGCTTTTGCAACCTTGTCTCATCTGATCACAGCCTCGTGTGGTCATAAGAGCAAATGGAAACACCATGCTTGTAGGCTTGTGATATAACTTTGAACATTAGGTCAAGCACTGCAGCACACTGTATTCTGTTCGATCGAAATTTGATCCTAATGTTTGGTGTTACAAATCTCACTTCATCTGAAACGTGTAACATTTCCGGAACACTTCTTTCGTGTGGTTTTGAATACCTTATATTGCCCATTCAAGGTGACCCTCTTAACTGCAGCCAAAAAGGAAAAAAGAAAAGTTGAAACATTTAGACTTCAGCATGCTGGGCCGCAGTTCCGTTGTTTAATTCCCTGGAGGTGGAGCATTTTGTTCACAATTGCTCTTGGTGCCTTTGTTGCGATATCATGTTTTGGGGGTTGAGACCCGAGAACAGGGAACTCTGTTTAACAATATTGTTTTGTTGTGCTGGTATTTTTGTAATTTATTTATTTCAGATTATTTGTCTGCCTGGCAGGTAAACATTATTTTTATTCATTTGGGGTGGTCTGTTTTATAATTTGAAAGTTGAGTTTTAAAGCTTTAGTGCACTTTTTTCTTGTGTAATATTCTTGTGTGTAAGAAATACACGTTGTTTTGAAATTGCATATTATGCAATTCAGCTTCTTTTGCGTGCCAGAATTATTTCAAGTCTCAAGTTCAAGATTATTCGAAGAAAATTGCGATTTGTTTTGAACCAAAAAACCAACAACCCCATAAGCGCCACATGCATGGCATGCTGCTGGCATGAGTGCTTGAATGGTTACTGATGGATGCAAAGTTGACATGCAAGGATAATGTGTTGCTGCTGTTGCACCACCAGCTGCAGCATTGCTTGCTTTGCCCTAGCACTAGGCTGTAAACTGAATTTTTCTGTCAAGCTGGAAAGCCCGACAACTGTTGCTCTTGAAAATTAACCCTCAAGGCAAGATTCCAGGTTATGCCTGTGAGCTGCATCCATTGATGATGCCTTAATTAAAGCTCCCAGTTTTCCACGATTCCTCGAAAAATCGCGGATGTAAGCATTTTTTGTGGAATTGTGTGTTAGCAGTCACATCCTCATTTTTTATGCCTCTGCTGTTAGGGACATTGGTAAGAACGGCATTATGATAAAAAACGAAAATTTTACCTTGTTTATATCTGAAGAGAGATACTATGATAAGAGCATGAGTCCCGGTCCACGGAGCTTCCGGGCCGCAGGTTGCCAGGAGCCGAACGGCCTGGGCAGGGGAACGGTGTCATCATGTGTGGGCAGCATCTCGGGTCAGTCGGATCATAGGTACTGGCTGCGGCAGCATCGTCATTTCATTGTGTCTTCTGGTCGGGGCGAGGCACTAGGCTGGGGTGAGCGGCGAGGTCGGTTCAGGTCTGAAAGGCTGGGGCACGGCCGGGTGACGCAGGCCAAGAACTCATGGCCAGCGTTCATGGCTGACGCAGGACTCTGAAGCTCCGGGACCAGGTTGCCAATGATTCCCCAGCACCTCACACCGAATGTTACGTGGCAGCCAGCCAAAGAATGAGAAGAGAAGACTGATTAGCAATGAGATAATTTTAATGGCCGCTGGCCTAGCGGGCCCATGCCACTTCCAGCCTTGTCTTCTTCGTCACAATATGAATATAATGCAAGACGGAAGTTTAAGAACTCGGGTGAATTTTAAAAGAAATATTATTACAGATACAATGCAATCTGAAACTATATTCATGCCAACCATGGGCCGTTGGTCCTGCAAAGAAATGCAGATGACACGCCAAGATACAGAGGCAGCAGATATGTCGATGCTATTTACAAGGGAATTCTTGAGATGCGTGCACCCCAATAGTGAGAACCAGAGTCTTCAATACTGCGATGCACAGAGCCTCCTGCTGAGTAGCAGCTGCCGTGCGCCCGCTACTTGGTGTTTCGAGCTGCCCAGTCCTTCATCCGTTTGCCCTTTATTGCTTTCCCTAGTCCATTGAACTTTTTCAGTGCCTTCTATTTCTCAGCGACCCACACCGTCTTCTACTTTGCACGTGTGCACAAAAGCTGGCTTCACCAGATGGCTTTCAGAGCCCAGTAGCAAAGGTCGTGTTAGCTACTGTGAAAAGCTGGGAAAAAGAAGAAATAATTGACACTATAGTATTCATACCTTGGTTCAGAATATAAAGTGAGGTGCATCTTGAAACATATTCGATGTCTCTCATGGAATTTCGATGATTCTTTGTTCTAAATTTGCGGAATTTAAAATTTTGTGCCTAAAATTTTGTGCCACAGTTAAGGCTCTTAACTCTTTCGTTACCGCAGAAATATGGACGATTTGGAGTGTACTGAAAAAAATTTTTTTTCACAAGAAGTAACAAACCCGGCGTATATTGCAATACATGAAATTGTAGCTTATTAGTTACACTTTTGAATGAAACAAACAGCAGAGTCGTGTGTGCAAAAGTACCTGAACATTAGTCAAACGTGGCAAAAACACAGAAAAAGTATACCGAAAAAAGAAAAATTACCGGCTGCACTATGCGAGAACTTGATTAGAGAAAAAGTGGAATATACAAACTGTTTCACATGTTTATAGCTGTCATTCCTCCAAGTGTCAGCTCTGAGGGAAAATTATTGCACTTTCCACGGCCGGTCAAGTCAGCGGTCATGACTTTGGTGCCACTGTAAAAATCAATCACGTGAAGGTGTGACTCAGAGGTAGACTTGACAGGTGCTGCACATAACGTTTGATCTTTGTTCATGTTTTGTTCGCTAATAGCAGAGCTTGCAATTCCTTTTTTTTTTTTTGTTGATGAATGGGCTCTATGGGAGGATTGGGGCGTGGACTTCTACCTCATCCATACTCTAAAATTTGTTGCATGAGCTGCTTCCTGAAAGCCAGCTGATCAAATATGGCATTTTGGGCAAGCTCTGGAACATCAGGATTGATGAACATTCATTGATGCGGTTCAAAAGCCAGGCCAAGTCTTGCCAATAGATGCAGCCGCCACTGAATCCTCCGGGCCCGCTGCATGCAGAAAAACAAGCAAAGTGAAAAACCGATTTCGGCAAATGTTATTTGATGGCTGAAGGCCAGAATGGATGATTCCTGTCTTCCAATAGAGATATAGTCGCGGCAGGTCAACAATTCCCGTGTGTATGATGATTCCAGTGAACTTCAGCATCTCCAACGGATTCACCTCTTCCCATGATCCATCACGCCAAGCGTATGTTTGCCTGTCCAAAATCTTCATCCAAGCATACTTATTAGTATTTTCGTACAGAATCTTCATCACCTCCGCCGGGGAGAACATCAAGAAGTCGAGAGGTCGAACGAATCTCCGAGCGCCGCTCCGTAGCGATGCGCCGACATGGACGCCTGGCTGTCGTCTCGATTGAAAAACGCGAAGCGACCTTGAGCATTTGCCAAACTATCTTGGCCATATGTTGTGAAGGCCCTGGAGACCAAAAATAAACCACTCTCATCAATTGCAAACTGCATGCACCGCAGAAAACACAGAGCGAACGAAAACAAAATTAGCGTGCGAATACACGCTTATGTTCTAGGCCCCTGAGACGAAGTCTCGCTGTCGGAACCGAAATCCGACGTTTGTGCAGTGTTGTCTGATTTATCACCGCTGCTTTCATCGCAAAAACCGGAACTGATATTGGCCGAAGCGCTCAATGTCGGATTTCGATTTCGAGGAGCGCGCGGTGATGCGGACGCCATGTTCGCCGGCTGATGCTGCTGCGGCGGTTCAAATTTTTATTTTTCACAGCGCCCTCTCGCATTCTAAACTGAAAACAAAAGCTGCAATTATGAACTTGGTTCCACAGAAACAACCTAGATGGCGCAGCGTGTCCGCTAGCGTGAAATGAATTTTCAGCACCTTTTTTGAAACGTCGATCATATGCGCCCATTCGCCTATGGCACGGTAGCAAAAGAGCTAATGATGGCGTACTGAATTTGAGAGCTAAGCTGGAAGACTGCGTATAGTGTACGAACTGAAGGCCACAGCATTGATTGGTGCCTGTGATAATTTTACACCCAAGCACCGAGCAGTTGGCCTCAGTTTTGTCATGCCCGTTTTTTGTGCAGCTTATGAGGCGTCTCGGCTGTCTGGGCCCATCCAGAAGAAGCTGACGCGATGCGTGTACTTTGGCGACTCCGTTCAGGTGAGAGGGCCAGCGCATCTCAGTTGAAGGAGAGCTTGATAACTTTTCAGTGCGGTCATGACTGCTTACTTCAGTTCTCTACTTTGTCATAAAGGCAGTGAGTGCATGTGTAAGTCTCAACGCAGATGTTTTAGTCTTTCAGTGCAGTTGCTCAGTGGGTGGAAAGCTCCCATAAAGAACTTTGGCCCTAGAATTGGACAAACTGGTTCTGAGTGTCCGTTTAATGACTGGCTTGACTTATCAAATGGTCTGCTGCATTGAACGGGGTTCACATGCAAGCGCGACATTTGAACACACCACAGTACACTAGGCGTGTCACTTTGGTGCAAGAATTGAACAGCATGGAAGGTGACAGAGACAAACTGTTGTACTCAATGGGAGCTGCAATGTGGGAGCAATGAGAGCCCAGTAGTGCTGGAATTTGACGCAGTTATTCGTTGGGTATTTGTCCATGCAAGTTGTGCGCTCTTTGGGAAAGCAAATTGATTTAATACAAAACGAAAACCTCAGTCGGTTCGGTTCAGGTGCGTTGCAACTCACATTGAGCGCGAAAGTGCTTGCTTAGGCTGAGCGCTCGAGAGAGTCGAGTGAGCTTGAGAAATATCGCATCCACTTCTTAACGTCACCTTCCAGCATTGTTTCTGTCTCCTTGCCATGCACCACAGATTGGGTGCGGGGAAGCCTTCGAGGTTGCTGACTCGTCTGTGCATGCTGTTTTCCCAAAATGACCAGGACGTGGTGTGGGCCCTGGGCTCCCCAAACAAGGTGTTCTACAAGGAGGAGGACAAGATGAAGATCCATGCCCAGGACTCCCACCGCCTGCTGGCTGCCAGGGCCTCCGACTACTTCTACAACTACTTCACCCTGGGCCTGGTGCGTCAGCCAGTCTCACTTTTCCTCTCCACAGAGTGCGTTAGGATTTGTGTGGAAAGGAGCCTCAATTGAAATGGGGCTTGGAGTGTTTCAAATTGAGCCGTATCTAAGGGAGGGGCAGTGTTCACTCGAGGGTGAAGCTGTGTGGTTGAGAGGTGCATGGCCATGTGCAATCATGCTGAATTTCGCCTGCAGTGCATGAGCTAAGGATAGCACGTGCTTTGGCAGGTGGTCCCTTGAAGTGGCTCAGTGTCCACCCTGGATACCCATCTATGTGGACAGCACTCGATATCATTCTGTGACAAAGCAGTATAAGGCTATCATGCGCCAAGCTCAAGGTATAAGAAATTGTTTACTGCAGATTTTTACAAATATGTGAAAAAATATGAAGGTGTAGGAAGCTTAAAAAGTTATTTCCTTCTAACTAGTATTGAGATATTGAGAGCAGAAACAAGATTTATAAATGGCTAACATTAAGAGTTTCAAAGGAGGTCGGATAACCTCATCAGCCGTCCTTGGCTGGGCAAGGAACTGGAGGCTCTCAACCAATTCAAACAAAAACCTCAGCCTTTTTCTCAGGAATGGGAAAGTGGCTGAGGTGCATCAGGCAAAGCACTGGGTCATGATTTACATATTTTGAAGAAAATCTGCTTCTGTTAAAAATCTAAAAACACAAAATTCTCATATTCAGAATGACTCGGTACTAAGCAAGTTTTTGCAATGATAAGAACATTAGGAAATTGTGGGCTGAGTTTGTTTCTAGTTCAGTGTTAAAGGAGCCACCATGGTGGCACAGTGGTTATAGTGCTTGGCTGCCGACCCGAAAGATGCGGATTTGATCCTGGCTGTGGCGGTCGCATTTCAATGGAGGCGAAGTGCTAAAGGTCAGGGCATGTTAAAAGAACCCCAGGTGGTCGAAATTTTCCAAAGCCCTTCACTATGGCGTCCCTCATAGCCTGAGTTGCTTTGGGACGTTAAACCCCGTAAAACAGACAGTTCATTGTTTTTAAAAAAATACATGAAGAGCTCCTGTTGTGACCAAGTGTGTCTTCAGCATGGGCCTGCATAATGAATTTGAAGGTCCTTCTCAATTTGTTCACTTTTATAGAGAATCTGGTGACGACTCTTTGCTTTACTCGGCAGGTGATGCTGGAATCACTAATTTGCACATGAATACAGTTACAAAAGCATGTACCTTGGCTATCAGTGTTCAGTTTGGTGCTACTCTGTGCCGTCACTACTGAAAGCCACTTGTTAAGTGTGCTGCCATCTCTTGTCATGCTGTGGAACTCTTTGCGCCACGCCACCATTTGGAAAGATGCACTTGGGGCAAGATGTTGGCATTGGCATGCTAGGTTAAAAATAAAAAACTGAGCGAGGCTATATCCCTTGGTGCCATGCTGCATCGTGTGTAGGTACAGGCAGGTGCGTCGGTCTGTTATGAGACAGTGCGTAGCATGGACAGAAAAAAAATACGTTAATGAAAAAAGATAGGACACTGTGGTTGTTTGCCCCTGCATTCATTTATGTGCACTTTGCGTTGGGTCAAAATGTGCCAGTGATGTCGTCGTAAGATATTGTCTTCCTCTATTCCATTTGAGCAGTGCTGTATGGAAAAGCAGTAAACATTGTTCTAGCACAGAGCACAAGGACCAACAGTGTGTGTTACAAGGTCTGCTTATGGCTCTTGTGTCCTCTGCTTATCACTTGTTGTGATACAAGCTGCAAAAAGTTGGCGCTTGTTGGCGTTGCACTTTTGTGTTGCTGCATCATTCTCATGTGTGTCCCCCTCTTTGTGGTGTGCAGTATTTCATCATGCATCTTTACCAACTTGCCCGTCTAGCAGTTTAGTTACCTCACGACTCCTTTGTTTTGCAAACAAATCAAAGTTGGGAGCTTAGTCTGACGTTCAGTGCAGAGACTTTTCAGACGATAGCAGACTTGATTCTGCAACAGTGACTGTTTACTGACAAAGTTGTCGTGGAGGCTGTGATGCTTGCTAGCAATGCAGCCTTGTTTATAAGTCTTGACATGTAGGCTGTATGCCTGGCTGGATAGATTTATTTCTGGTTCCTGTGTGTGGCTAAATGTGAAAGAAAATGAGGAGAAAAGAAGGAGACTGTGAGGAGTGTGTGAGTTTGGAAACCAACCGAGTCCAACCACAGCTGCCACCTAGTGTCCGGTGGAAAGCAGCTGTTGCTGGTGGCCCTACTTGTCCAAGGGGTAATTTCAGGTTTTTATTCAGAGAAATTCCTAACACAGAATGAGTGTTGCATTAATCAGTACAGAAGGGGGTTTCAAAGCTAAACTGCCAGATGTGCAAGGTGTGTTGCTGGGCGAGTTGGTTGAGGTGCATTCTGAGAAAAAAAAAAAAACAGTGCTTGCAGACAATGAACGACAACAAGAAAGACACACAACTGCGCTGTCCTTGTTCTCGTCCATTGTCTGTGAGCGCTGTTTTTTTTTTTTTCTCAGAATGTGCCAGATGTGACTTCCTGTTACTATAGTCGGGTACAACTCAAGAATGAAGTAGCAAATTCCCCTCAAAGGAGCACCTCCAGCCAATGGCGTTCACTGATTCCGCCTTCACTGACCTCCTTGAACCTGCTAGTGTGAAATCGCAGGAGGTGGCAGATGAGCCACGACTTCATCGGATTAACCGCAATTTCATGAAAACCGGTCGGCGCCATCGGCTAGAGGGTCTCTTTTGAGGGGCATTTTCCGCTTCGTTCTTTAGTTGTGTCCAGCTATAAATGCGTAATACAGGTGTGCAAAATGGGCTCTGCATTGACACTGCTACTCAACAGGTGGTTTTTCGTCGTGTGTGCATGCAGGACGTGCTGTTTGATGCCCAGCGGCATGTGGTGAAGAAGTTGGTGCTGCAGAGCAACTACCCGGGGCACTTCAACTTCCAGCAGTACTACCGGTGCCCTTTCCGACTGCGCCTGCGCCTGCCCCCCACACCCGAGCAGCGTCGGGCCACCCTGGTCGATGTGGCCGACGACCAGGATGGGCACGTCGTCACCGCCTTCACCAAGGTGGGCCTCCCCTGCGTCTCACTCACTCACAGTGACTGCACCGCAGACTGGAACACCTCAGTGTTGAAGAGCCACAGAGCTTGAGCATACGAGAGGCTGTTGATGTTGATTTACAGTAGACTCACTCCGGTTCATACTGAAAATTTGTACTTTCGGTTAATTGAAAGAAGCTTGAAAATTTTGGTCGGCCGTGCATATTTTCAGTGCATTATAAAGCCGCTTAATTCGTTGCGTGGTTTCTTTTACTTCAGACTTGTCTTGCTCCAACACACCCGGCTTGCGTAAGAGTGGCGGCAGAGGTTGGATGTAAGATTTCCGGAGCCACGCGAGTTTAAAATTCATCCTCTTCAATCAGTTAACTGGGATGCAGTCTGAAATGAGGCCGTTTCGAGGTCCGATTGAAAGTCATCAGAGGCACCCCGTCGCAGCATAGTTTTGTTTTTAAAGCTTCACTACCAGCTGGCGGCGATAGTGGCTATGAGCCACACATCAGCGAGCCAAGCCCAGCTGCATTCCCTTTCAGACACTGGTTGGTACATCGCTGGTCTTTTCTTTTTATTAGGAGTCTTGCCGTTCCAGCGCTTATGTGCATTCCCCTCACTTCCATCCATGTGGTCCTGTGTGCCGAAAACACATGCACTTATCACGAGCTGCTCATTATATATGTAGTGAAGGCTTTTTACATGGAAGCCACTGCTTGTGAGAAGGTTCCACCGCTACCGCATCACACCTGTGAAGTTCGGAGGCCCTTCACTATTTTGGAGCAATTAACTTTGCTTTGATATTTCCGACAGCAGTGGACATGCAGTACAGCAAGATGCAATTGTGAAAAATTGTCATTTCCGTGCATTTTTCTTAAAAACAGATGACCATTGCCTTTTTTTTCTTCTATTAAATTTGCTGCAGTGCAAAACGGTGTTATGAAAGTTTTTTTTAGCCATTCGACCTTCGGATAATTCTGACATTTTTTCCAGTCCCTTAAGGCTCTAATTAAAAGAGTACAAAGGCCGTAATCTGGAATACACCACGTGTTTCAGGCTACCCGCCACTGATTTTTTAAAATAGGCTTTCTTAAAATACGTTTTTGAGGTAAAAAGTAAGCTTTTCAGGTAAATTAATGCCAGTGTTAGGCGGACATCAGAAAACAGGTTAAGTATGTTCACTGATAAGCTTGTTCACTAAATTCGAACAGTTAACTTTCTATTAGAGATGTGTAGCGAACCATTAGTAACAGCCATATCTGCTTTTAGAATTTCGAAAACGCGATTACCCTTGGTGTTCTGGCTCAACAAATTTTGGCCATTTCTCACGTAATTCGAAGGTATCACACCGGCTTTGTGTGTGTGTGTGTGCATAGTGACGTCCATCAAAATTAATGTGACCTGTGTCCCTCAGCACCCAGTTTGTCACAGCGGCAGCGTTTGTTGCAAGCGCATGTGCACATATGGGAAAGATAACTCAAAATACAGCATTACAATACAATAAGGTCAGTCGCAATTGAAAATTTAAAACGGGAACAATCATACTTAAACAATATTGTAAACAAAGCAAAAAAAGGAAAGAAACTTTGATGCTCACAGGAAAACATTCAAAATGAAATAAAAATACACTTCTACTGCACTCATGGCTATGTTCATGGAGAGCACGAAAATAGGTCAAAGCCATTCAATTCATACTCATTAAGTATGAATTGTACTGCAGATTGGTGCTTTTAATGCTCACGAGAAGTGCTGTTAGAAGGTACTCTAGACATGACCATCGTGCAAAAACAAATTGGAACATTACTTTTCTAAAGTAATTTTTGCTCTGCTTTTTGGTGTGAAGTGATTATATGGTAGTCACAGAGGACTTCAACTTTTCCAGGAGGACAGGAAATATGCTGTGAATGGTCAATTTTTTTCTTGGAGAAAAAGTGTGCCAGAACTTGCTCAGAATGCACTGAAAACAGCCCATGGATGCTGAAGTGATATTGTCTTTAGCCTCCCTTTAATGGCAGCCCTGCTGTTGCGTATGCACTGGTGGCGTGCTCTCCCAGACACCCTTAGAACTTGTGGGGGTGAGATGTCCTTGACCAAGCTTGACCAGCTCAGCCGGAAACAGGCCACCAAGTAACAAAGGGGGGCGGTCATTTGGTGCCCAGCTTTCGCCAGTCACAAGCCAGAGAATGGGTTGGAGTCAAAGGTTCACAAACAAAAACAAGTTTTATATATGTAGCAAAGAGACAACATATGAATTTCTAATCACTCAAACGAACACATACAAAGTGATTGACAAAACAGTGCCACACAATATGTAACACAGTTTACAATACAAGAGACCTTATAACACTGGTACTCTAATACATGAGAGTGGCAAACAATAGAAACACAGTTTGTCCACTGGGCACTGAGACAGTTCGATGACCAGAGGATCATGATGATGCCGCCCCAAAGACTGGTGACCGCTCTCTCACAGGTCCGTGGCTGGGCAAGTGATGTTGACCTGGGAGTCATGCGTGCTTCTTCAAAGTTGAAACTAGAGTTTGGGCTAACCAACGACGCTGAACGTCCTTCATTTATAGGGAAGCTGCGTGTGTTAGTCACTTTGTGCCAAGGCAACCATGTGCACACACATAGCGTTCATAGTACAAACGCCTCTTCTTCTTGTGGCTACGTGGGGGGAATGTGCTCGATTTCTGCCACCCATATTGCGGGGCACAGCTTGGAGCGGGGATGGGGAAAGGGGATGTGGGGAGGGGGATGTCCGCTTGCATCGCGCGCTGGTGGTCCGTGGTGTCTAGGAAGGCAGGTCCCCCGCAGCAGCAGCAGCAGCCACAACTGGGGAGGGGAGGGTGAACGGCACGCGCTGGGAGTGGCGCGCGCACGTCGGGGTCTTGCAGGAGGCAAGCAGCCCATGACCCCGGACCGGCCGAAAGGCTGGGCGGAGGTGGACGAGGACTGCAGCTCAGCCGGGGTTGGCTGCAGGAGGCCACCACGTGGCGGCCGGTGAGGATCGCGGGGTAAACTGCTACAGGGTAGCAGCGCGGCGGGGTGCGCTGAAAACCGCCGTTTCCGGCGGCGCGCAGGAGCTGTGGTTACAGCTGGGGCGTCAGCGGGCTGGCGCACAAGGACCGGCGGCCGTGTCCAGGATCACGGGGTGCGCGCCTGGCCGTACCGCCGGGGGCTGCGGCAGGACAGCAACAGGGGGAAAACGCTGGATACCGCCATGGAAGACGGCGCATCGGGGCTCCGCACGCACTGGGGAGGGCGGAGGGCAGCAGGGAAGCCGCGCTCACATCCAGGGCAGCACAGCAGGCGTCAAGGTGGCGAACAAGCCGCTGCCAAGGTCATCAGGTGCGCCGGCTGCTGGGGGGTTTACAGGAAATATGGGCAGTCGCCGCTGCAGCTGACGACGACGGCCCGAAGAGGCTCTCCCGGCGGGCGAGGGTTACCCGGCCGCCGAAACGGCCGCCGGGCAAGTAGGCCTACGAGGAGTAGAGCGACGGGCCCCTACGCGGGCGACGGGTCGGCGGGGCGGCCTAGTAGCTCCTTGGGAGGTGCGCCGGACGGCGCTGGGCGCGCTCGGTGCTCCTTGCGATCGTCCAAAGGGCGGGCAGGAGGGTGCGCCGGGCGCGGCGGAGGCGAGACGTCGTCGTCGAAGGGAACAAACACGTCTCGAGAGGAGAGGCAGGAGACATCCACACTCCTCGAAGGTCGATTGATTTGATGAAACGCCTCTCACCGTCCCACCTATGCATATGTCGTCGTTGGCCAGGTGTGGAGACTGGCTCCAAAAGGTTCTAGTCGCTACTTTCCAGCCCGATGCCACTTCCGAGTGAATTGGAGCAGGCATCACTCAGCATGCACAAGGTTACGTACTCCTTGTGCTTCACAAATAGATTTCTCCCGATCATTCTCGATCCTTCCACGGCGTACATCAGTGCATTTCTTTTTACGCCGCATCGGCTTCTTAAATGCATGCCTATTTTTGTGACACAGACATTGCTGAAGGTGACAATGGGCAATCTGTCTTGACTGTAGCTGCCGTGGTGTGTGCGGCACTGGCCCTAATTGCGTTTTCATTTCTTTGGCAGTGGGATGAGCTTCAGGAGCGTTTGGTGAAAGCATCTGAGCGCCCAGTGGTTCTGAACCGGACCTCATCTACCAACACCACCAACCCGTTCGGATCTACCTACTGCTATGGATATCAGGACATCATCTTTGAGGTGAGGAAACCATGAGTGCAGTTCGCAGTTACAGTCAAACCTCAATATAACAATGTCATACGTGCAGCCGTAAACTTCGTTAAGTTAATGAAACAATGCCGGCGGCCATTTTGATGACCACTGTGAGACATGCAAAAAAGTGTGAGCCACTGTACACTTTACGCGGATCAAAGCACATGCTCGGATTGAAATCGAAAAGGTGATCATAGAGGCTCTCCTGATTGCCAAAGCCAGGTGGCAGGCTTCGCAGCACTACACAGATGACCGGTGATGGAGCGTGCCTACCGCAGATTTCATGTGCACCTGACAGATGTTGCAGCGGTGCGCTGTGCTCCTGTTCTGCTCCAGAGACTGAATCCAGCTGGCTACATTTGTGCATAAAAGGGTGCGTGCAAATCGTGGTCTTTCAGCTGAAGTTTTCATTTTCATATGCTTGTCAAGGAGGCTCCTGATTCCTGCATGTGATGCGCAAGCACTTCATTAAATCGAAATTCAGTATAAAATTACTTCGTTAAACCACGAAAACAATACACGATCTTCAATAGGGCAGAGATTGGGAAAGGAAAAAAAATTAATTGCTGCACAAATATCATTAAACTGAGGTTCGTTATATCAAGGTTTGACTGCATCTATGTATGTGCTTGTCTTTCATTGGTTAAGCAGTCAAGAATCTCTGAAGCCCTCGCTTGCATGATTGCCGTATCTGCACGTATATATAGCTAGAAATTTCTCCCTGAAATCACCGGCTTCTGAATGCTTCCCATATATTATAGTACTCAAAAACGGAGGTACAAGTGTACTCTTGAGCCTTGTTGTAACGAACTTGAAGTATTGCTTCGCTACAGCCATAGGAGGCCTAGCCTGCAACTGTCACATGCCAGTGGGCTTACCCACTATTGTCCAGACAGAGGACAACATAGCTGGCGTCTAGTCTGCCGTCGATTTGGGCTGGTAGCGCTGTGGCCAGTGTGCCTGTGCTTCCGAAATGGGTGTTTGCGATGGAATCACTGCCGCCGGTCCACTTTTACCACGACACATATTGGCTTCGGCACCTACAATACAGGGCAAAAAAATCCACAGACGATCAATGCAGCAGATATAATGCGTTAGCTTTAGTTAGCTTTAGAAGGGGATTTTCCTCTCTCCACTTAGTGTCCTGCCAACCGAGGCTCCACACGCCAACACCGGACGCTTTGCGATCATGGGCTTTCTAATGCTGATGCGTTAAAATTCGGAGGATGCCTTTTCCTGTGTTCTACAACATTAGTTCTCCTACGAAGCGCTAGACATTTGGACTGAGTGCCTCCAGTCAGCGGAACTTGGGTACACAAACCAAACATACAGTTAAAACTGCATGTAACGAACCTCCATGTAACAAATTTCTCGATATTACGAAGTTTCTCGATTCCCCAACGCTGCCTCCAGTGAGGTGCGTGTGTTTGAGACTTCCACGTAACCTAGGCACTGCGACGATTGACTGATATAATGAACTCGCTGTGCCAACTGCCTATCATTTTTCTTTCTTTTTCTCTGCCCACACTAATATATGTCTATTAGCATGTGCTGAGTTACAAAATTTGACAGAAAAGTGACGTGACCACAGTTGACAACGCGCCGTGCTCCAGTGCCGTTAGCGTATCGCCTCTGCTTTCGCTTTGGAATGTCATACCATGTGGTACTACAACAGTTCACGTTCAAAAGCAGCGGAAAGCAATAGAACATAGAGAAAAGACACTGCATGAGCAACGGACGTCCATCGCCGCCTTGCGGTTGCTCACGTGGATTCTGGCACTGGTAACTCTCACTATAGTCAGGGGCGGGGACGGAGGAGCACGTCAGCAATGCAAGGCAAAGAATCAGTTTCCTGGTGCAACAGCGGCATGCAGACCGAGGGAGGTGTCTCCAGCAGCGCTGGGGATCGAGCCACGCGTCTCCCACATGTGAGGCGGATGCTCAAATGAGAAGGCCGCCACTACGGGGCAGATTTTATTGTCTAAAATCAACATGCATAGTCTTTTAAGGAAGCTTCAAAGGAGGTTAGTATTCCTTTGCCATATGTATTACTCATTATTTTGTCATAAACTGTTCCATTATAACAAGGTTCGGCGTTAGTGCGAATTTGTTTTGCTCCTGGTTGAGATAGCTGCAGCGAGCCCAAACACCAGACTTGTGAGCTACGAGAAGTCAACTTCTTGACAACCTTAGGTCATCGAGAATTTCGCAGCATGCGCAGGCAAGAAAGAGAGAGTGGCTACAAATGTGGATGGAAGGTGGTGTGAGCCATTTAGAGAGAAAAATCCAGTGAAAGAGCTGGGTGGGGTAGGAGAAAAAAAAAAAAATCTCAGGTAATCATATCATACATTTCTGCATCAGCAGCAAGGCTTTAATTTTTGCCTTTTTGAGATCTGTTTTAGTATCCGTCTCTTAATTGCGTCTTTCCGATTCGATGCCCCACTGGGAGTGCTTTTACTGTGCACCTCTTCTTTCTCCCTCTCGCACTCCTCCACTCGCTGAGATGGCGGCTCCAACGTGAATGCTGTAGTCTGGTACAACTCGGGAACGAAGCGGCTTTTCCCTACCAAAGGACCCCCTTCTAGCCAATGGCGTCTGCCGGTTCTCATGAACCTACTAGCATGACAATGCAGGGGTGGGACTATCCCCTTTCACTCCCTGCATTATCACTCTAGCAAGGTCATAAGGATCGGCCAACACCATCGTATGGAAGGGGTCCTTTGTCGGGGAAAAGCCGCTTTGTTCTTGAATTGTATCCAACTGTAGGTCCACTTGCTCCTGTTAGGGGTGCTATTGCAGCACAACCTCCTCTCCCTTTCACATTTCCACGCTCCGCGTTCCACTGACCCAACCCTCTGGTTATGACACCCACAGGAACAGATTTTGAGGAAACGAGGGCCATACTGCTAGTGCAGTAAAGGGCCGAACTATCACTGTGCACTGTGCAGCACAAAATGCAAAACAGCACCAGCAAGAAGTGGAGGAACAGCTGCACAATTGCTGCTGCTTTGGGAAAGGCAACATGCATTGTTTGGAAGGTTTTGTGGTGTTTAGCTTTTTCATGCATGCTTTTGCCGCTCAAATAACGTTGACAGCATCTAAGATGACAGTGTGCTCATATAGCCCTCGGCTCGGCTGTGGTTTGCCTGAACATGTTGACCTCATGATATAATCGTGCAGTAAAAGCTCGTGAATTTGCACTCCAAGGGACCAGGGAAAATGTTTGAATTGTCCAAAAGTTCAACTTATCGAATGATGCCGGAAAAACAAGAACTACTTGCATCATGGTAAATTTATTTGGGGAAAAACTGGGCAATGGCTACCTGATTGGGGTAAGAACAGTGCAGCATCGACTGCTTTTCACATTTCCATTAATGCCTTATTTAGAGCGCACTGTTGGGAGCATCGAAGCAGAACTTCTCCAGAATAGTAAGAGCCTCCCACATCCTTCATGGTGCGACGTGGTGGAGCTCCATTGCTGCTGTGTCATACCCATAAGCAGCATGAGAGGAGGCTTCACCGCACAAACAGCAAACTGCATGTGACGTGCGCACAGTTTCGACGCACTGGTCGAAGAACACAGCCATGCAGATGCAAGCAAAGGAAATGGCGCCGAAGCTGGGGAAAAAAAAGAAACTGGGTGAAAGAAAACACCAGCGGCGTGCCAGTCAGCGTCCGAAACTGTGTTAAGCAGGGTTAGGTTAGCTGGCTGATGCTGGCCGGTCGAATTACTGTCACTGTGGGTTGGCTTGAATCTCAGAAAAGCGAAGCCGAAGCCAAGTGGTCTGCTGTTCTCAGAGACGGGGGGGGGGGGGGGGGGCTGTTTGTTTGTCGTCACGCCTGTTGCGCACGTCAGAGGCGCGTGAGCGACTAGCATGGAGGTCAGGTTTTGAGTAAGGCTTTTTCGAAGATCTGTTGCCGTGCGAGTCTCACGTGGACTCTACTTCCCTGCAGGAGCCCGTTTGAGTTAACCGGTGCTAGACCGATAGCGTCCGAATTAGTGAGCGTCCGACATCATAGACGACATTCGCCTGAGGTGTCATTCGTGCAGTGTCACACGAAGAGCTTTAATGACACTCGCTGCAGAATACACTTTCCTCATTGTGAGTTTGGCAAACTCGCTTCACTTGGTCCGGCAAGGCAAGTGTGTATTCTGAACAGCAGTGCTCCGACATTAAAAAATTTGTTTTGAGAATTAAAAGGTCTTAAAGTCTCCATTTTATTTTCTTGATTGCGCCTTTTAATGAGAACTTGTTTTAAATCATCAGCAACTAAAAATAGTGCGCACACTTGAACAGCTGCTCTCGCTCTGCAAGTGACGACGGCCCCCTTCAGCCATAGGCCTAATGAGTCCGCAGTGTTTGTGTGTGCAATTTCAACTATTGTGGAGAGCAAGTTCACAACGTTTAGCGAAGGCAAACGTCCGATGAGTATAGCTCTGACAAAAGTGACCTGAAATTGACTGTTGCTTACACTACTCGACGTGCATGCACTGAACGGGAAGTGCCGGTGGGACTCAGACTGCTGCTCAGTGCATTAGGCAGCCAGCAGCAGTTGTTGCTGTAACCTTGTGGATAAGAAATAAGGCTGTTTAAATGAATGTGAATGGTTACCGAACTTCCTTCTGGATAAGCTGATTCAAAATGAAGTACATAGCCGTCTCATTGAAGAAAGCAGGGATGATTAGCAGGGATGTCAGTAACCCGGCTATCAAGTGTTTCCTAGGCGCATGGTTGCATCGGCGCTTCCTACAGAGTTGTTGCAGTTTGTAAACAAGCAATAGTAGTACAACTGGTACAAAAATGACATTATTTAAGGCAGCTATTGCGCAGCTTGCATTTTATGTCATGCAAGCGAGCACTAGCAGTTCGTGCACAGCAATGTAAAGAAGGGTACTGCTGGAGTGCAGTCTGGAAATTTTGCACTTATGCAGTAAGTGTTCAGTGGTATACTATGATCTTCAAGCACTCATTTAGTGCGTACACAAATTATTTGCTAAAAAAGAAGCAGAAAAATTGAGCAACACACATGAAAATCAACACCCACGGAACCGAAGCAGTCTGGTGTTGCTGTGGGTGGGGCGAAGCGATGGCGACGGCTTTTGGTCAGTGCGGGATAGGATGCGGTGCGGGTAGTGCGGGCTGTTTTGGAGGCATCCCAAAATCCTGAATGTCTTTGCAGAGCTTCGTTGACTAGAATGTTCCTGAGCTGAAGGCTGTAATAAATTCTAGCAGCGCAAGGCAGAAGTCGAGTCGAATGACATTCGGTTGGAAGGCATTTGAAACGTCTATGTAGCAGGGGTACAGTCGACGACCGATTTTTCGGACCCTCTAGTGACCGCAAAAATGACTGAAAAATCAGGCAGTCCGGATTTCACCGAAAAAAATCACGAACTTATTGCTTTTATGCTGGAGGAAGAGGTCAGTTGTGTTGCACACATTCTAAAGCTTCTAATGACTAAATTTCGCCAAGCGACATGTGCACTGACGACGGGCAGCGACTGCTTTCACGAGCTCGGCCTGGCTGTGCTGCCCTCAGCATGTCCCCGATGAATGCACGGATTGGGACAAAGTCTAAACGGGAAAGCGAACACGCCACTGCAGGAACTGCATTGCGCCCGCAGTACGATGGGCCCAGAACGAGAACGCGAAGATGGTGAAACAATAAGAACCGAGAAACAGCCGAAACAAGTGCTCCGTCGGCGTTGGCCTCTGTCATTAGGCCTAGCGACTAGAGCCAAAATCGGCATCGTATTCAGCGATATGCACTCTGCGGTGGCTTGCGTATAATTAGGGGCATCTTGCCTGCCATCGAAATGCCAGTTATTTACGGTTTTACGATAGAAAAGTCAGGGTTGCGGTGTGTTTCGCCACGGATACGCTGACCTTTCTTTAAAATGCACCACCATTTCCTCCCGCGCTCAGCGTCTCCGCGCTCGCCGTCCCATGCGCTTTGCTGCTACCTCTTTCTGTATTCGAAGCGAAAGACTAGGCATAGTTGAGTTCCGCGAACTCTGACTGCTTTTAAAAAGGTTCGTGCGGCGGAAGACGTTCAAAAACCTTGCAAATTCGAAACCACGCGGGCGCAATGTGCCGACCCGCGCAGAATTTCAGTATCGCGAGAGGCCCCGTTTAAGCTTGAATTTCGTTTTATTTAATCAAGTTTTCGATCTATCCTGCAGTTTGAAGTAATGAGGTTCCACTGTGCGTATTATATGCCGGCTTGGGTATTGGCAGCGAGTGCGAACGAGGTTCGAAAAATCAAGCAGTCAGTTGCGGTGCGTCCGAAATTTCAGGTGCTCTTTTACATCGGCTTTATGGGCAATGTCGCGGTGCTGCGAAAAAAGTCCGAATAATCAAGCATGCCCGAATTTTCAGTCATCAACTGTATTACTTGTATCGGATTGTGATGCTTTTTGAAGTTAACATTTATTAAGATGTGGAAATAAACCTGAAAATTAACTCAGAGTAATTAGATTTGCAAATAAATTGCATTTTCTGAGTATTTATGCGAAAACAAACTAATTTCTCAAAGGTGCTCCAACATCCATCGTGACTGCCATTATTTTCAAATGGCACTTCTTTTTGCCATGTGACAGCGTGCACCGAAAGTGTCATTCGTTCAAGGGTAGTGCACTTCGTGAAAGTGTCACTAAACTTGCCCCTGTGACAGGGGTATGACATGTGCATTGGCCAGGACTGAGCCACCTGTTCAAGTTATCCAGATTTCCGAATTAACGAGGTTCGAATGAACGAGCTTTTACTGTAATAACATTTTAATTTATCATGGAGGCTCTTGTGTTATATGCATGCTTGCATTATTATATGTGCATATACTCCAGCTGTTGAACTCAGCACTGTGGTTGAATTTGAATAACAGGAATTGAATCTGCTGTTTTTTCAACTATTCCTTTATTTGACCATTTTATTGAAATCAGCCTTAGGGCAATGATTTGCTGTTAGCAAACCAGTTAAGGCAGACCTGCGTGTTAAGAGCAGTGCACGTTGGCTTTATTTCTGCGGTAGCTGACAATATATTGACAGGGTTATGAAGAGGGACAATCTTCATGAGACATCAGCTCTCACTCTTTTTCCCTGGTGACAGCTCTGTGCACTTCGCGAGCCTGGAACTGCAGCATCTTGCCTTGCTGAAATGCCATTCTGCCTGTGTCTTTGCTGCAGGTGATGCGCAACAAGCACATAGCATCAGTGACCCTGTACCAGCGCAATGGCCGACTCCACCGCACCAAGGGCACAGCTTCATGACACCTCCTCCCTGACATGGCAACGCACATACCCACTAGTCACCACAACGCCGCTTCTCCTCCTGCGCCCCTGCCCGCCGGACCCTTTTTCTTCTGCCTGCTGCCCCCACGGCCGGCATCGTCGCCGCCAACATCGTCGTCACGTGAGCCTCCACTGCGTCGGTCACCTCCCGGACTTTGAGCTCTTGCGAAGTTTTTGTCGCACGACATTGTTGTTATGTGGAACGGAGTGCCGTTCAGTTTTAGAGGGCACGGGTCAAGGCAGGCATGAAGCCTCCCATGAGCTTTCCTTCACGATTCGCGAGAAGAGCAAAAAGTGAATTGTTGCCGGGCTTCGCTTAATCTTGGTAGCAGTCCATATTTGTGGGTTTTAGTGCCCCGGTCTGGAGTTGGTTTTGTTGCCCAAAACTTTGGCGAAGGGTGCCCCAAGAACGAGCACTGAGGCCGTGCTTCTTGGGGGACTGGCAGTGTGCTTGCGTGGCACGAGCGGTTTGGTTTCATTAAGCGAGGGTGCCATGGGTGGCAATTCCCTTTTTTATGAATGACAAGCACCTTATTCTATGCTGCTGGTGGTGAGGGTGCGTAAGCACGTTTGTTTGTCGTTAAGGGCATTCACATTGTATAAGCATGCCGAGCCCACTGCAACAGTTTCGCAACTGTCGTGTCTCCTAATTTAGCCATTTTCCTTGGCCCATAAGAAGTGTATTTTACTCTGCCTCTTCTCAGAAGTTTTGCTGGGAGGGCTATTTTTATTGTTGGAAGCAGCTGCAGTAGCAGCCACAAAAGGCGAACCGTGTTGTCACACCCAAGGTCAGTGATGTTTTGTTTGGAATTGAGCCTTTCATGAAAAGGCAGTATGGTTCAGAACACTTCAAACTGGGTGTAGGAAAGCTTTTGCGTTGTCCCTGCAATTTCCGGAGCTGAGGTTTGCTCACATCTTCGCTTTATTTGCAATGTGTGCGACCACTGAGGGTTCGAACCTAGTGGAGTTGACAGCTGGTGAAATTGCCTGCCCTTGCATTAGAAGGTGCAACACAAGCAACACAGGCTACATGCACGAGGCTTCTCCCAGAAACAAGTTGTTGTGGAGAAACCAGTACACTGAGGGCCTGACAAGCATTTTCCGTGATAGTGCTGTACCCAAGGAAAGTGGTGAATGTCAAATGGATACCTTTGCTTCCCCGAGCAGTCTCGCAAATGATTGGGCATGGCCAGCTTTTGGTGCGAAATTGGGAATGGAAAAAAAAAAAAATACGGACACAGCTTGCATTACTTCTTCCCACATATTTGTACGAATAGGTGCAAGCACAGTTCAAAGAGGTGCGCAGCCACCAACTTTAGTCATTCACAACTGAACATCCAGCTAGGACAGTGTCACGCATCAGCAAGTGCATTTGATGAGATTTTTCTTAAAACAATTCATTTAATCACTCACAGGCCTTCCAACAAAATGTCGTACACCTTAAACGAGTCCACTCACGAGCGTATAAGTGTTCTTTGGAAAGTTCCTAAGGCCCTTATCGTTTCGCTGCAAACATGCATATATACTATCAATGGTGGCACCTGCCTTCAAGGCTCATAGTAGGTTGCCTTCATTCGAGCAACTGTAAAGATTGCAGAACATTTCATGAACAGGCATATACCGGCTAATGGGGGCCACTGATGTGAGGTTGGAAGTAATGTTGCTGAGTTGAAAAGAATGCCAGAATGGGGCACAAGAAAGACAATAAAAAACAAACAAATAAGAGACTAAATTGGCTACCATTTACCCCAGAGGGGTTCAATCATCCTTGCCTTTTGCGCCATATTTTCATTTCTTTTTTCATCATGCACCAACAAGCCTGGCTGCAACTTTTCATCATTCAGTCCATCTGATGCTCTTCCTCAAAACTTCAGACAGGCTAGTGCAATTGTTTTGCCATGAGAAATGTCCTATACTGCTGGAGATAATAGAATGTACAAATGCTATGGTGGGATTTCATGACTCCAGCGACGACTTTTCTTCACATCACAATGCTTGCACTGCACAGAATTTGTGTGTTTTGTAAAGGCTCTGCAATAGTTTTTAATTTTGTGAGCAGCAGTTGCAAGTAAGTTTGAGTTGTTAGGGAAGCAATGAGCTTCTTTTATATTGTTTATTCTGGAGGTCTTAAATGATTTGCAGGGGTGTATAGTGCACCTCACCAAGCCTTTAATGACCATGTTCATGGCTGCAAAACCAGTTGACGAAATGTTCCAGAGCCGGGCAAGTGCTGTGGCAAGATTCACACTACCTATGGTATCAGTAAAGTAACATAAAGATTGGCATTGCATGGGAGCGGTTCACATTCCCAGCATTTCTTTGTCACACTGCCTGCTCTGGATCAAAGTTGGCCTCCTTTTTTTCTTGCACCACATGAGGACCAGTGTAATGTAAAGATTCCACCCCATTTTTGCATTTCTTCCTTTCTTCCCCCCCTAGGTGATTGGCTGAAGTGGTGCCATGCCCCCGGTATATGCTAGGCTTGAGCCAGTTATGTAGAGGGAATGTGGGGCGTGGCGTCACTTAATTAAGCCAGTGGGCAAGGGCAGGAAATTCAAAAACGGGATGGGACCAGTTGTAGAATTAGTGAATCATACCAGCCTGGTTCCCTTTTTAACTACTGCGTCATAAACAAATAAATCGACCCTAAAACATTTCTGCTTGGCACTTTGGCAATGGCTGGCTGGGATCTCTGCCCTCTCGTTAGGTATGCGGAAAATAATGAATTGTCATTAAATGTATTTGGTTTTAGCACCTGAAAAGAGGCAGCAGTAATTGATCATCAATAAATGTAGTAAAGTTTGCCAGGACCAGGCTTGTCAATTATACTGATGTGCCAGACTCACAGACAGGCAAAATGTTTTTCATAAGGTAGCAGGCTGCCTCATTGGCTCCATTGCAGAAATAGAGGTTTTTGGGGAAAAATTGAGTCACTAATGGAATGATAATGGGTTATCAAGTGACTTTTGATTGAGACATTGAGATACTGCTTCCAGTAAACAATGTCTGAGTTACATTACTGAAGGCATTGGTAAAAATGAAAAGGGCTACAGGTCGATAATTGCCAAGTTCAGCTACAGCTGTTGAAAAGACCAGTGACCAGAAATCTTTCGATGTGACGGAATGCTGTTCATGAGGTTTATATGTTTTCAGATGAGTGAATTTTGAAAGAAAGCTGTATTACCTGAAAGCTTTTCCAGCTGAATTCATTTCATGGATTTTGAAGGAATTTGTTGAAAAGGACTTGTGCTTTTAGTTCAATAAGTGGCAGGTGCCACTTGTCACTGGTGTGGATGAAATCCGGACCATATTTTGGTGTTTAATGTGAAGGGTACATAAGTGCACAATTTTGTTTCTTTAGCATGAGGAGTTAAGGGGAAAGATATAGCATGCGAGTTTGTGGTATCTGCCGTTGGGCATAATGCGCAGTTAACTAAGGGTTTTTTTAAACTTGATGTACAGAATACCTGTGGTGGTATCTGAAGGAGGCTTCAAGCACTCTTCCCAGAATCCTAACACCAGCGTCTCATGATATTTCTGTACTGGTCATGAAACATGTGCATGACTATGCAGGAGAGCTTGATATGTCACTCCTGGTGTGTGCATTAATGCACTACATTGATTTGGGGGCAGAGCCTTCCATTTGTGCACAGTTTGGTGAGACTGGTAGGGATACCAGCACACATCATTGGACATGGCCTAATAACCCAGGCAACAGTTCGCTATTCAAGCTGAAGACGAATGTGGGTAGTGTTTTCAAACATTGTTTGGAACATGGCACATACCATGTCTTATACCCAGCAGCTTGCCTGGGTTGGAGGCTAAGGGTGCGTTTGGGATTTTTTTTTTTTTTTGTTTGGATTTGGTGTGCAGATTCTGATCGAGCTTACCTCTTGTGTAAGGTGCTACAGAGACAGCTGACTTCGGCGGTCTGCTGCTCACTTCAAGATAATGGCACCTACGCTTGTAATGGCCAGTTCTTTTCTTGTATGAAACTTTAGGTAGAGTTTCATGACCAGTAGAAACATATGATGGGACCCTGCTGAATCCTCTCTTATAAGGATGTGTGCTGAATCTGGAAAGCATTCACTTCAGAAAAGATTTCATATAGGGATCTTGAGTTCTGATACATGTGTAGTCACGCTTGGTATGACCCGTGACACGCAAGAAGTAGTCGGAGCTTCCATCATTAGGCAGTGGGAGCCCAGTAGTGGTGTACTTATGCATCTAAGGCTGTCTGCAGTGCATCCTATGGCGCATTCATTTGCTACAAAGCGCAAACCGCACTGTGGTCATTGCTGATGCAGCACGGGTCATACCAAGTGCGACTGTGCATGGAGTTGCATGACTTAGTTGCACCGGGGTTTCATTGTGCACTTGCCGGACATTATTCCTGTAAACTAACCTAGCTTCATTTTTTTCGTTGAATACTCTTCACTCGCCTGTTGTGGTCCTGCTAACAAATTGCTTTCAAAAGCCATGCTGGTTGCTGGTGGATGCCACACCTACTTTTTCATCTACAGGAGGCGCATCCAATAAGTCCTTGCGATGGTGCTAGAAAGGCAACTTTATTAGGATCACTATGCTTGACTGCTAGAACAGAAGAGCCATGTGCAGGATTTTGTGCTCAGCCGAAACAACCTAAGGCAGCAGTGGAGCTTAGGAAGTGGGCCCAAATTGTGAAGAGGATGGTGCGGTTAAACCTCTTGTATCTACAGTGTGCTTGTAGCATTTGGCATCATACTTTTCTCTGTCCTTTCACTGGGGAAGACTCATGTAGTGTCCACAATGTGCTTCTAAGATGGGCTGTTTCAAGTTCTTTGTAGTCAACTGCAACATCTGTGCTGGGACATATTTTTGTGATAGACTGTGACACTTGGAAGCAAAGAGCCATCTTGCTTGCGCAGGTTGATTGCTTTGTGTGGATTGCTTTTAGTTTAATTTGCTGTATGGGACCTTTCATGCGCATGCCTTCCAAGACTGAAGATCTCACGCGTGGTGTTTTTATTCCGAAGAAATGTGCAATGTTCGTGAGAAACAGGAGCAGTGAAAACGTTTTGCTTCATGCCTTACCTGCGCGACGCACCAAAATCTGCGCTTCGAAGGTCAAAGTGGACATTTTTTAACTTCTCTTTGGTCCAATGCAGAGCCTTACTGTTATGTGACGTGCCCCTTTTTTTTTTCTCTTATTGTACTGAGGAACGTCGCCGTGGAGAAATGATCAATGTATTTTTATGATGCTCTCATTGGGACTGGTTTAAACAGCAGGAATAGCTGGTTCCTTACCCGTCATACTTCACATTTTAACACCGCATGTTCTTGGCGGTGATTCTTGTAGCAGATGTCACATTTCGAGGCCTTGTTCGGCCTATCATTGTTTACAATACCTGCTTTGTGACGCACTCCAAATGGTCTCGCTAAATAGACTTGGAAGTACTATGTACTAGTGACCTGCATCAGATCACATGTCAGTCCGAGATGCTTGTTTCATACTGCTAACGGCATTCAATGCTTAAAAATGACACGTGCCAATGTTGCGTTGTGTGATAAAAACAGTAAATACTGCGCTCTCTTTGAAAACAGCTGGTTAATTTCCCCTTTTTTTTTTGTGCGAAAGTATATTTGCTAACATGTTTTTGTGTGTAGGGTCACTGTAGATCCGTATGAGTATTTAAGTGTGCTTGTTCTCGGTGTCAAAACGAAATTGCACTACTCAGCAGGCCATTCAAATGTTTTGACCAATGCCTTATGGTCTGGATGCTGTAACTTGGTTTAGCTAAGTTAGTCTGAATGTTGTGCTGTAACATTTTTTCTCTCTTTTGTCTCCGTTACTTCCCTCTCATGGGAGTGTTTTTCTAGAACCCATTTAGTATGAGTGAAAATATGGATGACTGGTGTTACATACTGCAAGCTCTGATGGTAATGGTTAATGCCACAACCCCAAATCAAACAAGGTTTCTCATGCTTTTCACCACATCGCTTCTTGCGCCTATGTTGGTTTATGCGCAATTTCACAACTTATATGCCAACATCTTTTAGAGTGTGACTGACTTGTGCTATTGTTTTCTTATTTTCGGTTTAGTTGGGTGCGGTAATGTATAGCTCTTTGAATTCCTATGTACATTGCTTTAATGGTGGTGACAGCTGCTTAGTGTTGTATGCACTTCTGTGCACGTAGGACATTTTGCCACATATGAAAGTGAAGTGAGTTGTCTTTGCGGGTGTGTGTATGTGTTGCATTATATATTTTAACTGCGGCTTTGGTGGGCCCCCCCAGCAGAAAACATGTGGGTTTTTCCTGTGTTTCGACGTTACACATGACGTTAGCGTTTTCGCGCAGACATTATTGCGCTGAAGCGGCTGAGGTGTTCGCACTGAGGTCCCCTGTTGGCCGATGCCTCTTGCCTGCACGTCAGGAACAAATTTAATGTGCGTGCCACAATGTGTTTGGAGCAGGCATGTTCCCGGAAACCGCACCTCCGGGCATTTTGATGTATTGTGTGGTCGTGCGCTGTCTTTGTACGTGACTAGTACTCTGCATAGCCTGTGGCCACTTTCTCTGAAAACACAAAAAAAAGGTGTCTGTAATAAATGCAAATAGGACAATTACTTTGGTGTGGTGTACTCTCTCACACTCGGCTTTCCTTGCCCACTCGATGAGCTCTCTGGTAAGCTCTGATGATGTGCACTTGTCTGTGGAAATGAAATAAAATAGGCATAACGAACAATGCAGCAATCTATTCGAACTTCAGCAAAACTGTATATAATCTATAGACCTTTTCACGATCCTCGGAAAAACCAGTTTTCTGAGCTGTTCAGAGAATGTGTGTAAGCTTAATCCTCAACTCTTTCCTGTTCTACGAGCACAGCCCAGTCCCCAATATGGCGGTGCCCAAAACCTCTTTTTGAAAAGGCCTATAGGGAGCCGCTAACTTTATGCAACACAGGTGGGGCCACTAGGACTGCTACCATCTCTTGCTTCCTGAACTGCAAACTGATGGTCCCCAGCTTGTATCACATGTCGAGCGCATTTTATGCAGGTAGCTGTTAATGCAAGGTGTCCAGTCATCTCATCGTGCGTTGTCCACTCTGTGTGCAGCGCAGGGATGACGAATGAAAATAACTAAGAAAAAAATTACTCTCTGGTCTTGCATGTGGAAGAGGCTTGTAGTCGTGCTATTCAACTAAGTGCCTCGCCGTTCGTTTGCTGGTGCGTAACATAATAAAAAAAAAGACTACGCAAACAATAATGCCTCGCTCGGCACTTGGAAGGAGCTCGTGTTCTTACCGCTTATTGAAGAAAACCACACTACTGTCGTGAAGCAAACTTAGAGAAATGTAATCTGGCCTTGTATACCACCAGCGATAGAGTTCAAGCGGTGCTCAAAAATCGTCGTGAGCATGATCAAAAACTGAAGCACCACGCCGGGTTCGTCGAAGTGCACTAGTGTGCACCATCGAATCTCAACAAAACACAGTAAAGACAAGGCCCTGATCCTGCCAGGGAAACCGAGGCAAATTGAAAACAGTGGCATGACCCAGAGTTTCTTGCTCAAGAAGCACATGGTTTCAATTTAAGGTAAGGAGCTCATAATGGTGCCCTATACGCTTGCGTTTTAGTGTTGACTCAACAGCAAACCATTTGGTATTGCATATACCATTTGTGACCGACATTGATTCATGAAAGACTGATTTTTCTTCGATTATAATTAAGGTAGTGCACATATCGCAGTCATTAGCATAGAAACTAGCTTCTACCGCGGAAATCTGCTGCATGAAGTGATCATCGCCTGAGAATTTCTGACAGTTACTTGTGTACACATGCCAACTCTATTTCACAGTGCATCGCTTTGAGAACACAGAACAATATGTCCTTGTTGTGGGGTTGGCGGAAAATGGGGCAACTTACGAACATTCGTGCAAGCTCAGGCTGTCGTTTTTTCTGAGGGCATAGCTTTTTCTCTTCTGTGAGGACAGCACATCGAAGTTTCTGCACTGAAAACTGTGATAGAAACAAACGTCTCAAGCAGAATTTCTGCTTGTCCAGTGGGTGCGAGTCGCTCATTTTCAAAAACAGCGAAAATTCTGGGACGGAAAGGCATGTCTTGTCTTTTTGTCCTCGTACTTTCTCGATGCTATGTCCGACATGCCACAGCTAAAGTAACGTCCGAAGTATGCATGTTATGCTGCATGCCCTGCGCTCCTTCCAGCCAAATATCACATATATATACGCTACATATAAAAACTTTCGAGGAGCTGCAAAGAGATGCTTGCCCTCTCTTACATTTCTGCACTCCAACAAATGAGACAGACCGGTGTCTTCCCACTTTGCGCGTGGCAAGCACCGCTGGCACTAGCCCCCTGCAGGTTGCATGCAAACGGAAATGGCAGGCGATGCGATGCAGTATGCCAGCAGATATACGCATTTGCTCAATGCCTTCGCTTAGCACTTAGTAAACGGTCTTGTAATGTGTCACCTCGATCACCAGCATTTGCGCCGCTTGCGATCCTTCACCGGCCTCTGAAGCGCTGGGGGCCAGTGCCCGCACCGGTCACAAATAGCGTTTCATCCTGCAGAGCACCTGTCAGTAGTACATAAGAAACATTATGCTACCTCTTATTTTTTGGCAAATAGAGCAAATTGGATACCGAAATATTTTTAGGTTCGTTCTGCCTCACGGCCATGCAATTGCTTGTCGAATTTATTTGAGGCCTTCGCTGGCTCTACGGTCTGCGAGACAAAGACGTGATCCATTGCAACACACAGGGAGGAACAACCGATAGCCTGAAGAGTGGACGATCCACTTGTGGGCAGAAGGTAACGTTGTTTTGGGAAGAGGAAGGTGCCTGGCCCACAGCTTCGTCGTCGTACGGGATAAACAATTCTTTCCTTTAAGGGGTAAAAGGTGTCTCAGCTAATGTAACGAAGCTTTTAAACACAATGTCCTAGCCGCGTGAAACCAACTGAGGGTTGTTTAGAGTCGCGTGACCAAGTCTGCAGTATTGTTTGGTTCTTCAAAGTTAATTAGTTAAGTCTAATTAGCTAACATTTTAATTATCCAATTTAACAAAGTGAAAAACTAGATCGCTTTGAAAAACAGCTGCCTTAAACGTTTGCACCAGAGTACCGTTTACGTAAAGTTGATTTTTTACCGACCTTAAACCGTAACTCACTTGCACATGAACGCGATGCTACTTTGACGGCCCAAGACACGTCTTAGAGAACAAAATCTTTTTTTCTGAAGTGCTCTTCCCGATGTGCCTTTCCGTGCACATTGTGCCAAAGATGGAGAGCCTGTAGCTGTAACGTGATAGTTAAGCTTCCCACAATCCTGGTCACGGCACCAGTTAACGCTTCACAATCCTTCTCTGATGGCCGGATTTGGCTGGTCGGTTGCTCGTCCCGAGCGATGAATGACAATGGCGCGCTGGCCGGTGATCGATTACACGGCGGTTAGCAGTACGAAGAGCTGGAAGAGCCTTCGGGTTTTCGTCCGCCCGTCTGGCGACACGTTGCCGGCTGGGGCAGCAAGCTGCCAGCAACTCCAACTTCTTAAAAACAAAACTTATTTATTAAAAACAGGATCGAAGTACAAAGCAGGTGAGAACAAGGCAGTTTAAAAACAGGCTGTTTAAAAGCGGCCGAGGACTCTGCGCGCACCTCCAACTCTTTGCAGCGGGTTTTAGACCCTTCGATTATTGGGCGGAGCGTTACTAAACCAGCTCTCGCCAAATTTGAACCAATTGCAGTGCAATGTCACCGAACATACAAGTGGGCGGAGCCCAGGGCTTGCCAGAGTCCGACTCTGTGGAGCCCAAAACCAATGCCCCCTGAAGAAGATGCCTGAAGCGTCTGCTCGATTTCAATGGGCGCCGAGATCGCCATGATGTTGCGCAGACTGGCCGCGAGGCGGCGCTGAGAGATGACCCTCAATGGGGGAAAAGCAGTGGGCTAGGAAAGTTTTCAGATACCTTATATAAAGAATGTTGACACGAAATGGAGAAAGTGAATTAGAAAATTGGCAAGCAAATACCTGGACAGCAGTAAGGGGGCAAATCAGCAATTATCGGTTAAGAAAAGGGTTAAAAAACAGCTCTGTGGAAAACAGGGATGCTGACGAAATCGGCACTGGGAACATACAGGATCTTTAAGCAGGAAATTGCCACAGAAAATATCTATGATAATTGTAGGGGAAGCTCTTTGTTGTTTGAGGCCAGGACGGGAGTTTTGCGGACTAAGACATATACATATAGGTATCACGAGATAGACACGTTGTGCGTTGCGTGCGGAGAGGAGGAGGAAACGGCTGAACGCTTGATACCTTTCGGTAAAGGGCTTCACCCTACAGTGGAAAGCAGCCCCGAAAAGTATCAAGCGTTCAGCCGTTTCCTCCTCCTCTCCGCACTACAGTGGAAAGCAGCGGGGCTGATTTACCCAAGGCTTGGGGATTAAGGACAGTGAAGGGAAAGTAGATTTTAAGCGGGTAGAAGTAACCAAGCGAAGGTTATATGATTGGTGGCTAAAAGCAAGACAAGAGTAAAATTTCACAAGTCATGGCTAGGTGGCTTGAGCCACCGCCCGATTTAAAGGGTTCAGCCGTATCCATCCATCCGACCGTCCGTCCGTCCGTCCGTCCATCCATTCATCCACCCACCCACCCACCCACCCACCCATCCATCCATCCATCCACCCACCCACCCACCCATCCATCCATTCATCCATCCACCCACCCACCCACCCACCCACCCATCCATCCATCCATCCATCTCCGTCCGTCCGTCCGTCCGTCCGTCCGTCCATCCATCCATCCATCCATCCATCCATCCATCCATCCATCCATCCATCCACCCGTCCATCCGTCCGTCCGTCCGTCCGTCCGTCCGTCCATCCATCCATCCATCCATCCATCCATCCATCCATCCATCCATCCATCCATCCATCCATCCATCCATCCATCCATCCATCCATCCATCCAATTTCGTTTTCAATGGCTGGAAGACTGTGATGCGTGGCTCCCGATCATGCTGTTTCATTCTTTTTTCGGACTTTGAGCAGCAACTTATAGTTCCTTAACGACAAAACACATGTGTTTGGATATCTCAGAGTGCAGCAAATGCTTAAAAAAGCTGACTTCCTGAAAGAGGATCATCAGTTTCGATTTCGAAATCTAAAAGCGTGCTGTGCACCCTGTTCTATCATGCCGTTAGGACCTTTTGTCTGCTGCATAACCAGTAACTTTTGGACAGTTTTCAACAAAAGGAACATGTTCGAAACATCCATATAGCAACAAGTGCTTGAAGTGGCTATGAATGTCGCAAAATAAGTGTTTACACTGCATGATGAATGGTTGTATATATTGTACTGTTGCCAATGGCAAAAAATCAATAACTACTTCGGACAAGCAAAAGGGAAAATAATCCATGAAATAGAATAAGGACAGGATGAAGTCCGGAATTACCTGAGCTCTCAACTGTAACCTGGTGACCCGTTGGAAAGGAGGACTGCATGGCGCTCAATGGAAGGAAGCCGGAGACGTCGCGGTAACCTGCCTGGGGAGTTGTTGGACCGCAGGGCGCACATCCCTCATATCTAATGTTGTAAGAACTTTGCGAAGCGCGCATCTGTTACAATCTTGCTGCGGAGCATTGCGGGAGATGTTTCGATCGGGTGAAGCAGGTCTTCGAAGACCCAACCTGCGCTGTTTCTAATATTTCTGACGAGCTTTCGCCGAACGGTACCTCCTTGAATAACGTACGTTGACAAATTTCAAACAAACCGATGTCCCTCTTGTCTTATTTCCGCAAGAAACACAGCCCACTAGGTTCCTGCGTGACGCACACGCGCACAGTGATTTTGGGAGTAACACAGCACGCCTGACTGACCGGATTTCTCCAAATGACAAGCACGGTTGCGTTGATTAAATGACAACTGGAACTAGGGGAGTATCAGACATGGCGAGCGACTTGTGAATGTTAAAAAAAAAACTGCGCTTGAAGGCACAGACACATGCGCACTTACAAGGCAAGATGGCATGCGCCAGTGAGATTAAGGCGGCGGAAATCGTTTCTTACTGCAGTTTCAAGAATTTTCGGGAAAGGTTTCTTGTTGTACATCTCTGCAACTGCGGTCTTGTCTGTTTTGTCAAGTGCATGGTTTGTTAGCAATGGTTTGATGAACTTCTTGCATATAATATGCAGTAGTGCTTCCCTGTGTGGCCGCTTTCCTTGTTGTCGCAGGTCAGGACAGGCAAACCCGTGATTTTATTCATACTGTAGAGCAAGCATGTGTCCAGTGGCCTTTGAAGACGCGTTCGGTCTTTGAGCATGATATCGACGAACTTCTTGAGGCCCTGTAACACTCTTCGGAGCGCTGACGTCGGGTAAGAGTCCACCTCTGTCTTGCTGGGCAGTTAAACTTGCTACAGCAGCATTTCCTTTGGGTTTTTGCGCCAAAGCCACACTGCTGTCACATTCGACCTTCTCGGAAACCACACGAGCTATGTAGCCCCCAATAAGGCTGATGGCTGCCATTTCCGCAGTCGGCAGGAAAGGCTCCGACGACATACACATGTCTTAAAGCAACCATGAAGACTGAAAGAGAATTTCTGGTGCTAGGAATGGTTTTATATTCTTTTAAGAAACACTACTATGGGCTACATGATATTTTCATTTGCACAGCGTTTCGAGCATTAGACAACTAAGTTAACGAAGAAAAAAAATTGGCGGTGGTTTAGCTCTGGTTAAACCTGGAGTGACGCAATAGCTACGGCTATAGCCGAGTGAAACTCGCTCAGTTGAATTGCAAGGTTAGTCTTTCGCCGCTCCGTTGTTGATGATGATGATGATGTCCTCAGGCCGCTCCGTTTCGTTCCTTCTTCATCTTCGTCCCAACTGACACGGCGCATGCGCACAGCTGTGGCAGCTCGGTTTAATAATAATAATAATTGTTTTTTTTTGGGGGGGGGGGGGGGGGAAGGAAATGGCGCAGTATCTGTCACATATATCGTTGGACACCTGAACCGCGCCGTAAGGGAAGGGTAAAGGAGGGAGTGAAAGAAGAAAGGAAGAGAGAGGTGCCGTAGTGGAGGGCTCCGGGATAATTTCGACCACCTGGGGATCTTTAACGTGCACTGACATCGCACAGCACACGGGCGCCTTAGCGTTTTTCCTCCATAAAAACGCAGCCGCCGCGGTCGGGTTCGAACCCTCGGTTTCGCTGACGCGCCTCGCTGCCGGCTGCAGGAGATGCTCCGCACCACGTTGCTGGTCACGTGACAAACCACGTGATCAGCCACGGCTCCGGGCTTCCCCTTTTCGTGCTTTCCCTTTTCGACAGATTCGGATTTTTCGCTCACAACGAACGCCGCCGGGACGCTTAAAGTTATCGCTTTGAAAACGCAAGCGAACCTGTTGTATCTTCAAACTGTATCAATGCAAATGCGCAGACACATGCAGCATTGAAACTGAAGATAACTCATAGCATCCTGAATTAGCGGCGCCCGGCAATCGTAGTGAAAGTGCATTCGTGAATTCAGCTTGCTTGTGCCCCGCCGCGGTGGCTCAGTGGTTAGGGCGCTCGACTACTGATCCGGAGTTCCCGGGTTCGAACCCGACCTCGGCGGCTGTGTTTTTATGGAGGAAAAACGCTAAGGCGCCCGTGTGCTGTGCGATGTCAGTGCACGTTAAAGATCCCCAGGTGGTCGAAATTATTCCGGTGCCCTCCACTACGGCACCTATTCTTCCTTTCTTCTTTCACTCCCTCCTTTATCCCTTCCCTTACGGCGCGGTTCGGGTGTCCAACGATATATGAGACAGATACTGCGCCATTTTCTTTCTCCAAAAACCAATTATTATTATTATTATTATTAATTCAGCTTGCTGTTCGAAATTTGCAGATCGCACACTGCCTGGGAGATTACTATGCTCGCACGGACTTACGACTTCACCATATATAGTATATTAATTGCGCATTTTGCGCAGCATATGTCCTCGGGAGTGGCAGTGGGGTTCACCGGAATTAGGTTCCGTCAACAGTGCACAGGGGAGGCGCCAAGTCTAAACCTGGCGCAGTTTCGGCAAATTAAAGGAAGTTTCAAGTTTACTGAAAACGCACACAGTAATAACGAATACAATAAAATCAGTACGGAAGGAGGCGCCGTAGTTCACGACTGTCGGAGGGACCTGCCGCGAGGTGCACAATGCTTCCACTAACCACCCGGAGACGGAACTGCATCAGCACTGTCCGTATTGCTTCCATCGTCACGACGAAGCCCGGGTACCGAAGTTTTCTAGCTTCCTCAATTGGACAGAAAACGCTAGTCAGGCACTGTTGTAGTGCTAACACCCGGGCAGATCATTCTTGTAAGTATACGTCTGGCAAAGACGAAGCCCTTGAAAAGCTTTGCTGCAGCGGAGATGCGGAGGTAGATCCTTCTTGCTGAAGGCAGACACAGACGTAGAAAGGCACATGGCGGCACCGTGTGACGTCCAGCGTGAGGTGCGGAAAAGCTTTGCCGGTGAGTAAATCACTGGATAATTTTAGAGTACCGCTAACCTTTTCCCCGCACTACCCCGCGCCGCTGCGTCAGCGATTGGCCAACTTAGGTCACGTGGTTTTCCGCCGCCCGCGGTAAGTCACAAGCTTCCAAGCAGACGCAGCGTGGACGCCTCTTGCGGTAATGCCAGTGGGGGGATTGCTGCGTTTCTAGCTTGTCTCTCGGGTTTGAAAGAAAAAAAGCGTTTCGAGGAAACATGCCAGTCTGCTGTGCTTTCGGGTAGAGCAGCCGTACAGAGTCGGGGAAGAATTGTAGCGGGAGCTACACTAGGCTACCAGTCGAGCATTTCGCGGTACACGCGAGAGGCAAGTTGTGCGCATGGCAACCAGGAAGGAGGAGTGGGTGCGCCGCGCGCTTCGTCGCCGCTCTTTCTTCCGGAGTCCCTCCTTTATCCGTTCCCTTACGGCGCGATTCAGGTGTCCGCCGATATGTGAGACAGATACTGCGCCATTTCCTTTCCCCCAAAACCAATTTAACCTTACGGCCGCGGTCCGCGGTGTCGGTCTCCACGGCAGGCGTCGCATGGATCACACGTACTGTTCCGCTGAACGCTTCGAAGTGCACCGGCGTTTTATGAAAATTTGGTTTTGGGGGAAAGAAAATGGCACAGTATCTGATTCACGGCATCGGCGGGCACCTGAACCGCGCCGTAAGGAAAGGGATAAAGAAGGGAGTGAAAGAAGAAAGGGAGAAAGAGGTGCCGTAGGGGAGGGCTCCGGAATGAATTCGACCTGCACTGACATCGCGCAGCGCACGGGCGCCTTAGCGTTTCGCCCCCACCGAAACGCATCCGCCCCGGTCGGGTTCGAACCTGGGTAATCCGGATCCAGGACCGGAATGATTGACCTTGGAAATATGAGAGAAATAAACCAGTCTAAATACTGTGTAGGCAGCATTGAGACAACTGCGTGTTAGTTTTTACCTATCATCGGAAAGTGTTTATGTCTGTCAAAACAATTGAATAAATAACCAATGTGTCTCACCGAATACTCCTCCAATGCTTAACATTTTAGTGACAACAAACTCGACAACATGCGTAACCAGAGGAGAACTACAGCTCTCGCTACGTACATCCCATGGCATTGCTGAGCTAAGCAACTGCCAATTTTTTCTCCATCCCACTGGGGAAAAACATCCAGAAAAGGCGCCTTGCCTGCCTTAATAGGATCAACCGGGAGAAGTTCGTGACGACAACAATCACACGCTTGTGCGAGGTAAGTTCAAGTGGTTCATGGCAGAAGTATTGCGCATAGAGTTAACTGCACGAAATTAGGCTGTAATAGAACAGCTGCACGTGCGGACAAAGCAAACGGAGTGCGCGGTTTCGTCTAACATTTTTCACGCGATGCCTAATTTTAACTGAGAGTTCTGGTATCTTAAGGCACGAATATGTTTAAATATTGTCTTCGGCTTCTGTACATTGCAAGAATAAAGTTCGACAAGGAAAGTTGTTGGGCGAGTTGGTTTCTATATTCCATAACTACAGCGCAACGAACGGGACGTAGAAGGAGGACACAGGCAGGGACACAACGCAGCACTGACTGGCACAAACTGAAGTGGATCAAACTCACATGCAAAAGAGCCCCTTGTACAAGAAATGAAGTTCGACAAGGAAAGTTGTTGGGCGAGTTGGTTTCTATATTCCATAACGTGCCATCATGAAACTTTTTCTCCTGGTTAGTCTACATTTATACTGTGTTCTTCCTGGGTGTTTCTTCATTAAGCGCCCAAGTTGGAGGATTTTCTGCTTGAAAGTATACAAATAAATCTTGAGTATGTATTTCACAACTAGGCTAATTATGACTGCCCGTTACTGGAACTGCCGTGCGGGACTTTCAGAATATACCTTTCAGCTTTCGTTTTCAAGTTCAAGTTTAATCCAGCAATCAAGGGCAGACACTGGAGCATGGTTGTGTCGCCTCTCCCTCATGGAAGTGTATTAATCTTGGAAGATCTTTTCTCAGCCTTTTCCGGATTTTTAGACTTGTGCCAACCATAAAAATGTTGATAACGATCAAGTCAATCAAAATGCTGGACGAGGGAACAGTGGATGCTTTATTATCCTCGGTAGAGCAAAGAAGCTTTGCGCCGATGCT
Source organism: Amblyomma americanum (assembly GCF_052857255.1). Lineage (NCBI taxonomy): Eukaryota > Metazoa > Arthropoda > Arachnida > Ixodida > Ixodidae > Amblyomma > Amblyomma americanum. The sequence goes on along the minus strand of NC_135500.1, from coordinate 75,338,116 downwards.
CATGTAACACGGAACTAATTCGCTCCAAAGCGAAAAAGGTCACGGAACAAGAACAAGAAGATTGGCTTCCTGCAACCAAGTTGAATGTCATGGCACACCAGAAAGCAGATATGCTCATGGAAGGTGATAAGATTGCCCACGCGAGTTTGTTTCCGTGTGTGTGTGCGCGCGGGGACGTGTGGCGAGAAGTGCTGTATAGGCGTTACCGAAAAAAAAGTAACTAAATACGTTACTTGTTACGCTAAAAAAAAGGAACGCGTTACCGCCCTACGTTAGCTACAAAAAAGGTAACGCGTTACCGAAAAAAACTGCCGCATGGTACTTTGCCGTTACTCCATGGCCATAAATTTTAATCAGTGCGTCTTCTCTGCAAGAACTCATGATAACAATTTTATAATGCTCATATATCACATATATCTTCTAGCCCAGAACCTGATTTTACACGAAATCGTGATTTAACGAAAATACTTTGCACAACTGTGCAGGAGCTTAGCAATGTTATAGTGGCCTAAAATTGCCTGTACAGTTATATGTGATGGCTCCTAACTCTGTGGCACATGGTGAAGCCATTTTCTGAATATGACATTAAGCACAAAATGACATTTCGTCATCAATTCTAACTTCACAAAGAAAACATCGCTGAAATGTCAACAAATTTAAGGTATTACTCAAAAATGTGATGTTCCAAAATGCTCTGCATCCTACCACTCTTCGGAGAGTTATGTGTGTGAGTGGTTTTGGAAGGGGAGGTATAGGTGAAGGCAAGTGTGTGAATGCGTGTTCGTGCACGTGTTTTATGGGTATTCTGTCTGTTTCTTTTGGTTGGATGCATCGTCAAGGGCAGATGTTCTCTGGCATGCACGCGAGCCTCAACAAGAGTCATCGAGAGCACCTGTACATTTTGTTTACCTGCAACCTCACTTCAGGTGCTCTGCGCTTTTTTTTTTTCTAAACAAAAGGGCGGGGGGGGGGCAATTCGAATAAAAAGTAACTAGTGACATGATACCTCACGTTACCGAAGAATGTTAACGTAAGTACGTTACCGAAGAATGTTAACGTAAGTACGTTAAGTGTTACTGTTCCGAAATGGTAACGAGTACGTTACTAAGTTACCGAAAAAAGTAACGCGTTACAGGTAACGCCGTTACTGTAACGCGTTACCGCCAACACTGGTGGCGAGTTCGTCAGCAGCTACGCTGCCATCGGGAATCGCTCGATATGCATGTTCTTATAGTAATTGAGGACAGAAAGAACGCCCGAGAGAACACCACCAAAATAACAATAATAGTAGGGTGCACGGCTTATCGATAGAGCTCATTGGCAGTGCTGGAAATGCCCTCACGAAAACTGCCGCTCAACGTTCCATACAAGCTTACCTCGTATAGTTAGCAACTGTTTTCTGAGAGGAAGTTCAGGCAGCAGCATATGCAAATGTCCTTGCTGCATTCGAATTTTCGTCTACTTCCGGCTTGCACATAGCCGCGCCGGATGCGTGCTTCAAGCAGTTTGGAAGCTTCATGGGCGTGCCGAACATTTTTGCCAGCACAAGGTGAGACGTTCGCGGTGGTGTAAAATTATCCAGTGTTGCATTTGGGTTGCAAGCCCCAAGGGTAGCGTTGGCCTGGCGGCCTGGGGCAAAGCTGGAAACATCCGAAGGTCCCGGCAAAGGATGAGTCGACTGGCAACAGAACAACTTCTTTATTCTGGCATCGCAAAAGAGCAGCCGGTCAGGGCGACCACGCTACTCGAAGGAAGGAATCGAAGTCTCCCGTTGGCGTCCGGGGCAGCCCCCTTTATACCCACGGAGTCGAGGGCAAGAGGGAACGGCTTGGGAAGAGTCATCCGATACGGCGTCGCTTCGACATGTCCAGACGTGACGGGCGCGTCCGCCAGGCCGGCGCCGGTCAGACCTCCTCGCCTCCCAGTTGGGGAGCTCCTCTCCCCGGCTGCCGCGCTTTGACAAGCGTGGGCAAAACATGCACACACACACACACGCACGCACGACGACACGTGGCACTGAAACCTGCCTGGACGCGCTTGGCGGGAGGCGTTGCGGCCGCGATGAACGAAGCCGCGGCGTCCGTTGCATCCGCGCCGGCTATACCGCGCGTTGTAGGCGAGACGTAACAGACCGCCCCGCCGGGAGAAGGAGATCCCGATGGTCAGGGGACTGCATCCGCTGTCCAGAGGGATGTCGCTCGATGATGCTCGTAATCGAAACCGATCGTCCCTCGACGTTGCTTGAGCGCAGCGCACAGAGAAGGCCTCGTTCTCGGGTTCAGGATCACATAGGACACTGCAAAGTCACTTCGGGAGAGTTGCCATTTTTGTGCTCGTTCCCAGCAAGCGTTAGAACTACGCCGAAACGCAACCGCTCAGTCAGCAAGCACGAGACAACCCTCACTAAGCTCTGCCAGGCTCTTTCCCCTTTTATACTACTGCCTAGTTCCTTACAGTAGTCAAGCAGCACTCAGAACGCGTCCACAAATTGGAAAATTGCACTAGAAAGCACATAATCACTTAGAAACACTAAACAAAAGCAATATGTTAAAAATCCTGCCTCAGGAGGAAAACATCAGTAACCAACAACATTGAGGCGGATTCCTACGTTAGGGGCTTCGACTTAAGCCATCGGCGTTACCGTTGAGACTCCCCTTTTTGTAACGCACCTCAAAGGAATATTGTTGCAAAGCGAGGCTCCAGCGCAGGAGGCGGCCATTTTTGGGAGATATGGTCTGCAGCCATTGGAGAGGGCAGTGATCCGTCTCAATGATAAACCTCGAGCCGGCTAGGTAGCATGACAATTTCTGAACGGCCCACACGAGACACGCACACTCTTTCTCGGTGGCGCTGTACGCCTGCTCACGACAGGTCAGCTTACGACTAGCATACAGGACGGGGTGTTCCACTTCTCCATTGTCCCTTTGGCACAGTACAACGCCCATGCCTCGCTCACTAGCATCGCACTGAACAACGAACCCTTTTGTGTAGTCTGGCGATCGTAGCACAGGCTGGCTTGTTAGGGCGCTCTTTAGGGCGCTAAAAGCTCTTTCCTTTGTCTCGCTCCAGACGACTGTTTGGGGCTGTTTGGGGAAATTTGTAGCAACCGCTCCTTCGAACTGTTGCAGTTTACATGCCTTGGCGCCTGAGCGGGCCTGCAGGGAACATGGCAGTGGACGCCAGTAATATCGATAAGAAAACCATAGGCTACGGTATACAGCACTGCACGGACTACCGGCTCATCCTATGCTTCCGTTCCTGGTGACGTCGCTACCAACAGGGCCTTGACAGAACTGCCATGGTAGGTGTAGTGCGGCAGCGCAGCTTCCATAGAAGACCATACAATAGGCAGGCTAGCCCCCCTTTCCGTACGTTCAAAACACGGCGGCTTGTGGTGCCGAGCCAGCGCCACCTTCGAAGGTGGCGGTATTCGTAGTACTGAAATAAAACCTGTTCTAAATATAATTTCAGGTGAGTTCGGAACTAAACAATGACGTCATAATTAAGAAAAAAAAACCTGATGCCATTCGTTACGTGTTGTCTTGGCGGGATAAAGAAATTCTCCAACATCTCGACGGTGAGTGTGACACAAGAGACAAGCACGAAGAAGGTATACACACGTGTGCCGAGAACCCACACTCCTTTAGATAGCGCTCGTAATGTCTTCTTCCTTCGTCCTCACCTTGTGTGTCGCGTTCAGTTGGTAGGTGTTAACGTATCATAAGGCCAGCTATTCGTGTTAATCCCCGAGAGGTACAGTCCAAGGAGCCTGACTGCGTGTTTGGGAGCTGTTTTCGAGCAGGGGGCACTGAAAAAAACTGGCTCTTTGAAAACTGGTTTTTGAGTAAAGGGAACGGCGCAGTAATTGTCTCACATATTTCGGTGGACACCCGAATCGCGCCGTAAGGGAAGGCAGTAAGGTGGAAGTGAAACGTGAAAGGAACAGAGATTGGCCGCAGTGGTCATACCGGAATAATTTCTACTACCTGGGGATCTTTACTGTGCACTGACATCGCACATCACACGGGAGTCTTTTGCGTTTCGCCTTCATAGAAACGCGGCCGCCGCGGTCGGGTTCGAACCTGGGTACTCCGGCTCAGTAGACGAGCGCGTTAACCGCTGAGCCAAGGCGGCTGGTGGGAGCACTGGGCTGTGACAGAATTCTGTTGATTGAGTTTCGCTCGCATAAAAAGACGCAATAGTGGAAAATTTTATTTAGACAATTTATTCTTTGAAAAATAACACTCAGAGTGGTTACGAAACAAGGGGTTGCTGAAGTAGCCCATGATATAAGTTTTAAAACATACACGCTCAGAGTAGGACAAGATAGTTGTTTACTGCGAATTAATGGAATAAGAGTGCTGTAAATAATGCTGCGCTCTCCAAGTGCAATTACGATAGCCTTTCATAGCATACGGAGGACAGACAGTTTCATTAATACGACCAAAAGCTACGCGGACCAAATGAAATATACAATCAAACGCTCGTAAAATGAGGAAGCAACAGAAGGTACGGGAAAACGAGCAAATAAACATAGGGAGCTTGCGGTCATAGGAAACGTACAAGCAAGCAGTTGTTCCAAGAGGTTACCAGGAAGTTTAAATGATGCAAATACGTCATTAAAGACTGATCTGTGCCTAAGCCGCAAACTGAAACAGCCTCTGAGCATTTAAGTTCTGCTCAGGAAGCGCACCATGACCCGTGACATGCAGCACACACTTCTCTGATCTACGACAATCAGGCAGTATAGAAGGGCAGCAATGTAGCAACAAATTGTCTCCGAAACTCGCCCTGTACAAAAACTGCGCATTGTGCAAAAACAAATACTTGTGCCGTCTTCGTTCCGCGCTGTTTAGCAGTTATGATGTCCGTAGCGTAAACGCTTAATGAAGCTTTCACTTTTCGCTGGCGAGGGACAGGGCTACAGATTACTCCAAAGCGCTCCACAGCATTAAGAAGAATATGAAGCATATGTACACTTCAAATCACCAAAATTTTACGCCACGCTAGGCTTGTGCATAAAATTTTAGTCATTAAAGCACTGCCAATAGGACGCTGATCGCGGCATTTTATCACCATGAGCAAAACTAATTCTGGTGCATTATTCCACCCAGCAGAGACAACCGAACTCATAGCGATTCAGACTGCAGGTACCAGCAAATAAACAGAATTCACAGCATAACACGCTCTTTCGTGCTAAACTACCAAGCGATCAGCCGAAAGACACATCTGTCAGCCCCTACTGTTACCAAAGCCCCTACTGTTAGCCAAAGATTATGACCATACAACGGCCCGCGTATCGCATTGATACAAAGTGTACAAAAAAGAATAATTTTTACATCTGGTATGTAAGTTCACAAAAGCTTGCACGAAATGACTTTTACAACATATTTTAAGAGAGGTTACAGTGTAAGCTGTTATCTTCAATGCTCACGATAGTTTGCACTGCCAAAGAAGTTGGTGAACATACCTGTGCACTCAGCGCAAAGTATCCGCTCGTTACCCTACCACCTCTCTACTCAACCACCTACGCGACGATTGAACCAATGCGGAAATCAGCGCATTAAAACGACAACGACACCAAGTTCGACTTGTGAACCCGCTTCCAACTTCCAATTCTTGCCATCATCAGTGCCAAACTTCAAGCAAAGCTGAGGACTTGGTAGGAGCATGCTGCCGCTGCCTGCAGTGACCTACATTTGGTAACAAATGAGCAGTGCAAGCAGCGCAGCGGATGAAGCTCATCTTTTGAAATTTCGGTCGCGAGATTCATGACAGCTACACCGGTATATGAAACATGTCAAGAAAGTACGCACAGCAAACGACGCATCACATGACTAAATAGCTCGACGAGCTCTACCGAACCAAGATGAAAACCGAAAGCTGTGGGCGTGGTGTTGCCAGACCACCAAGCAATTTCGCATATTGTTTATTCAGCGTGACACACGCGGCGAGGGCTAAGGAGCACGATGCAAGGATAATTGACTACCGAAAAATGGCGTTTGTAGCCCGCTCTTGTTGTGTCTTTTTTATTCGCCCTTGTGTGTCGGAAGGAACCTCGAGGTGTTCGAAAATGTATTTTTTACTGACAAAAACGCGAGGTTATGATGTCGCGGGATTTTATTAGTTGAGTCGTCATGGTTTAGTTCGCCTGCCCGTTCGTAGACGGCGCTGCCTCCGCACCATAAGCCTCTATGTTTTTAACGTATGGGCTTCTATGCAAGCAGCGCTACCACTCATCTACCGTCCCGGCCTGCGCGCGTATTTGTTATGTATTTTGTTTTCATTTGTATTTCTTTGCGAAGGGCAAGCGCCCTGCCGCTCCCCTCCAGCCCCGCGCGCTGCATAGCATAAACTTTGGAATATCGGCACTCTTTTTAGAACTCGCAAGCGCTTTTGTATAGAGCCAGCCTTTGCAGAGGGCCTTAGACAGGTGTAGGATGTACATGAAAAAACAAACAAAAATACGTAGCATTTAAAAAAAAACAACTTTACAAGACTTGAATCAAGCAAAAAAATCACATTTTCAAAACCAGCAACTAACAGTTTTAAATGGTTATAAGTCTCAGCTAAGGTAAGCAATTAGTTTTATTCTTATTTGTGCTTGTCCACACGCTTCATTTTGGCTCTTTAGTATCGCAGCTTTACGGATGTCGCTGGCGCTTGCTTCTAGACCGCGTTCAGTGTCCGCCTTCGCGACCAACGTAAATTGACCTTGGTTTGCCTTTTTTAACGATGCGACTCTAGCACTAGGCTTTGCCGCAACATTCGACCTGAAATTTCACAGCAAGTCCTAGCTGAGCACGCCCGACAGGGCCCCGTTGGTATTCCTCGTAATAATACGATAGTGTTAACGGTCCCGTCCAGCGGAGAAACTAGTGCCGTACTTGGCGTCGTGAGAGAGGATAGGGAATTGAGGATTAAAAAGTGGTTGAAACATTAGATACATTGTGGTTATAATGTAGCAACAGGACTCAAGTGTCATTTGCGCATGTCAGAATGTAAATGAAATTAATTGCGCTGAGAAGAAAATTGCCTGGGATACATGGACGCTCGCGTCTCGGCATGGGCAGACTCACGCGGTCACGCGCTACGGTGATGCCGCTAGAAGCAGTTCGACTGCAAAGAGTGGTGAGAGGTAGTAATAGGTATAATAAAGTGATTTTAAAATGTGTGGAATGTGTTCAGTACACAAATAATTAAGCACGCCTTTTCACTGTGGCTCTGTATCTCAGCACTTGCATAATCCGCAGCGCCATCGACACTCGTTCACGCTGTGCCGCATCCTCGCATCGCATCGTATGGCTCGCCAGCCATAGAGACGACCGTTTTTGTAGCGAGAGCTACACTGGGCTACCAGTCGAGCATTTAGCGGTACATGGGAGACTAGTTGTGCGCATGCGCCGTTACCATGGCAACCGAAGAGGAGCAAAGTGCGGCTGGCGCTTCGCCCTCGCCGCGACCGCGCGCCCCCGCTCTACCATTAAAGCCAAGCCTGACGTCACGCAGATGAGCAGTTGTGCGCATGCGCCGATACCACGGTAACCAGAGAGACCCCACAGCTGCGCCGCGTTCTTCGTCGCCGCCTCGCCGCTCTATCACCCGAACCCCGGTCGCAGGCGCAGGATTGCGTATGAAAGGCGAAGATGTAGTGGGCGTCTGCATCACAACGTTTGACATGTATGCAGAGAAGGAGAGTCCAGCCGCTGCTAAACGGCGGTATAGAAAAGAGAAGATTAACACTTGCCATCCTGAGGTTGTCGCCTGGCAGTTGGCTTGATCCAAGTAAGGGCTCTGGAGTCTGTGTGTAAGTGAAACAAGGTATCACCACTTTCAAACATCTCCCTCCGATCGCAGTGAATAATGGTGAAGCCTGCTGTGTTCGGCTTTTGGAGAGCGGCGTTATCCAAGGAGTCTACGTGGCACCGGGAACACCTGTCAAGCAGACGATTGATGTGGTTGCGACATGTATACCAGCTTAAGGCACGGTTTCACAGTTGTATGTGACTTTGCGTGATTTCAACAGGAAACAGGACTCTCTCAGTCAGTGTACGAAAGAAAAGTGTGACTTTAATTTAGCTTCGGAGCCTCACGTCCAGACTACACAATGGGGAACTACTGTAGTGCTTGTATACCAAAGAGGCTCTACCAAATCGAAATACTCTATAGACAAAATTGAGACCGCTGTATGCTACTTCACAGATCATCGAGCAGTCTTCATCTCTGTCAAGAAAAATGAAAAAATAGATGTGTATACCCAATGTCTCTCATTGCTAAACATACAGTGACCACAACAAGCTCAGCCATGGAAACGTACCTCTCGCTACGTATATCCTGGCATAGCCGAGCTAAGCCACTGCCAATTTTTTTCACTTCAGAAAGCAATAATTGTTTGTTCAGCATCGCCCCCTTCTTCGCTAAACTACACTGGCGAACAACAAGCCAAATGAGCGGGCAGTTTGCCAGCACACTGTGCTTGGTCTCGCACCGGAAGTCGGACAATCCGTCGGTGCGCGGGAAACTATACGCGTGCAGTGCGCGCGCCAAATATTTGACAGGGACAGATCGGAGCGCCGACGCTCGCGCTGCTCGCGTCTGGCCCCGCATGCATGCGCAGACAGGTTCTGGCTGGCGCGCGGGACGCCTGGCGCGAGGTGAGCCTCTGTGCATTCCTCGAACATTCGGGCTTCACGTCCAGACTGTTCTCCGCCAGGTAGTCACGCGCAGTGACCGAACGCTCCTCGTGTGCTACCATGGATGATCAACAGCTCGACGCCCCACTCCGGCCGCAGTGTTGTTGCTGTGTTGTTTACAGTGTTCATAGTGTTGTGCGCGTTTGCTTTCTCTTCTTTTATAAACTCCACACACATGCAACCAGTATATGTGTATTATTTTTGAAATAGTGTATTTGTGTATATTGCCTGTCCCCCTATCCTTCCTTCCTGTCCCATCAGCTCTTTTATTTCATTCCTCCATTCTGCCCGCTATCCATTATTTCTGCTGCCTCAGCTCAGGTGCCTCCGTAGTGATGGCAGGTGCCGGCGGCTAGCAAAAATCTTTTATTTCATTTTGATTATTATGTTTATTTTAGTTTTGAAGAAACACTACTAATACTAGAATGCACGGAAATCATACCCCTGACCCCTGAGTGGCGAGTCAGATACCATGCCCCTGTCGGTCATCGAGGCACATTAGTTCGACATGGTTACAGGGAGGCGTTGTGTGTCTTGTAACAACAAAAGAAATATGTACACCAAAAATAAAATAAAAGTGTTTCGGAATGAACGTGCTTAGACGAGTGCGTGGTAATGCTTACGTGCTCAGTTCTATCCACGCGAACTTATTCTATGGCGGGGAACAGAGTGGCCTGAACTGAGACGTCCGTCTGCGCCTAGTCCGTCAAATGGTATCAGTATGCACTGGTGACGGGGTGCCGAGAGAATACTGCATTTATTATTTATGCCAATGCCATTTATGAAAATTTCAGGATGCAGGTCTGGCTCGCAGCATTCTTCGGCAGAAGAGCGTTGTCACCGCAGTCAGAGAAGGCTGCACGCTGTGGGCGGCGTGGTTGTCGAGCATGAATACGACCTCGCAAATTTTTTTGAAGCCACTTGGCGGAGAAGTCGCAAATTTATGCCGAGGGACACACTCGTCGAACAAAATGTCGCGCTTCGACCAGCCCTTTCTCTCGTGCGCAGAGAATGTAGCTTCCAAAGTACTGCGCTTTGTTAGTCTTCCCGAGTACACACGGCGGCCTCTGGTCGCTGTCTTCCATCCTCTGGCATTGAAAGGTGGTAACTCGAAGCTTAGTGCACATTTTACCAGCCCCTTTGAAGGCATACGTTCTGCATGACTGCATCTGGCAAATGCATTGTCGGCGTTCATACAGCACATCATTTTTTTTTATTATTAGGGGGTTGAGTTCTTTCCTTGCAAAGTGGAAGAGGCGTTGCCACGGAGGTGCTCGTAGCTCTCCGCTCCTGAGAGAAACGGGGGTTCTCAACTCCACGGCAGAGTTTACAGAGCCTCCTCGTCCGCTGTAACCGAGCTGTGCAGCCACACTTCTTTGTATCTGCAATTGCCCTAATGCATATTATGGCTTTAGATCAGCCTTCGTTCGTGATAAGCGAGCGTCAGTTATAACTGCGGTCGTTATTAGTGGGCTCGACTGTATATGAGAAATGGCAAAAATAAAAACATTTATACTTTAAGGGAAGGAGAAAGCGTTGTCATATTTAATCGATCGACGTGATCAAGTGGAGTGTGAAGGAAATGTCAAAAGATGTGATTTGGCAGGTGGTCAGTTGATGTAGGAAAAAAATGCTTAGAGAATAAATATGTTCGCGAATGGAAGTTAGCTTTTTCCGAACACTAGTTCAATATTTGGTACACCTATTGATGAGAAAGGGTATATTTTGCACTGCCCATATACGATTAATGAATCTATTTGATCCGCGGAAAGCAATTTCTTTGCGGTGTTGCCTTTTGATTCACTCTGGCAATAAGTACAGACAGAGAAGTTGTCCTGAGGTTAGGGAATGTAAACCGACAAGTATTCCCAGTACCCTCTAGACCTGATAAGTGTTAGTATAAATGTAAAAAATCTTGCCCGTGGTTGATCATAAGCCGTAGTTCCGTCAGCTTTATTCATCCATTTGTGCTCTTTATTGTCCTATTGTTTTAATGGACAAATAAATGTCTGTACATAAAACACGTGGCGCGCGTTTTTGACGTCGCAGCATAAGTGCATAGCAGGCAGTTTAAACATGGCCATGGCCAATCACAAGAATTGAGGGTTCACGTCCCGCAATACGCCTGCTCAAGGCCTAGGTCTTAGTTCATCCTCGTGCGCTTGCTATCCTTTGGAGCAAAGCTCTCGCTCGGTGGCTTCCTTTTTTCCTCGTCCCGCACGGTGGGCGTACCCATGTCTTCCTCGTCCAGGAGGTCACTGATCTTGAGGAAGGAGCGGATGCGCGCAATGACGTACTCTCCGAGTTCGTCAAACTGCCGACACCAGTCGCTGTCGTCACTGGTGTCGTCTGAGTCGTTGCACACAAGCTCTTCATGGACGATTCCCGCAAGCTGCCAGAACTGCGTCAATTAAAAAAAAACGCCGGCATTCGCTCAGATATAATATAAACTGCTTTGAAATGCTGCCCGAACTTCAAAGTTCAACTGCATTATACGAAGTCAGATGGCACCACGACTTCGTCTTTATAGACCTTCTGCATGTCTGCAAACAAATGATGCGGCGCTGCAGTCGGTAGCGGGCTCGCTGTAGGCAAGAGGCCTGGGAGCAAGAGTAAGGTGAAAGTGTTGAGCGCGCCTTTACGAGGCTTGTAGGCGCGTTTTTAGTTTTTTTTTTACTCACAAGAGTGGTTCATCCATTGAACTCAGTAATTTCGCTCGAAGTACACGGGCTCGCGTTGACCACGTACACAGAGTTCCGGGAAACAGCTCGGCATAGAGCATTGAGTCTTTGGTTGGTTGCTATCGATTTGTACTCTAGACAATGCATAAAATTACGTCTTCGACACACTGTACTAGCCAGCATGATCTTACTTCGGGGAAGCAGTGAGAAGAAGCACTGCCATTGTCTCGGCCTAGCAGATCAGCACGCGCCGTCTGTTGACGCACCTGTTGTGCTATGCGTTGGCAGCTAGCGCTGCACTTAATAGCTAAAGCCCCAATATCTCTTTACCGTGTTTCACCTGGCAGTTTGTTAGTTTAACGCCTTACCCCTTAAGTGAGCGCGTGAGTTCGTCTTTCTTTCTCGGTCGTCGTCGTTTTGCTTGCGCAGCTTTGATTTTAAATGCAGCTAGGCGTGCTCACAGTTGTTACTGCCTGATTTATGGTATTCTTTGCCCGCCATTTTTACACAATGACAAAAACGAAGATCAAAGAACTCTGCGATTCGGGCAATTCGAGCCCGCGGTTCTTGCACACATGCTTCGCGATCACAAAACTTCGTTAACAAGCTTATGAGACGTCATGCAATGAAAAGAGCTAAACGTGCTTACGTTACATTAACGGGAACGTGCAAGGTGGCACAATTTAGCAGACCTCTCTACATGAATCATATCAAAGTATGTCGTTCGTATTAATAAATAGTTCCAAGCAAATATTCAGTGAAATAAACGCTTCCTTGTGTGTTTGTGTAGCTTCCACGGCCGTTAAAATACGCCGTGCTATCAACCAGGACGCTTTTCTTGGTCGCGAGTTAGCCGGCCAACGCCCCGTGGGCACAACAAAAAGGCTTCGGATGATAATTGCGTGCGCAGCTAAATCTGTGATCGTTTTTTTTTTTCATTGCGCTGTTTTAGCCTACTATGCTTACGTAAAGGCGAGTGAGGGTAGCATATTCACTGCTACGAAACCTTTGCCGTATGCATTGAATTGCAGCGTCGACTGTGGCCTAGACTGAGCTATATACCTCTGCCTGTTGCTGTATCAATATGCGAGCAACCTCTCGACGCTGATTTAATTTCTCTTTTTATGCGACTACATGAACACCACAGTGACGCGGCTGATCAATGCATGCTTTACAGTGAGCGGGCGCGATGTAGCCGCAACATCCTGCCGGTAGCTGCTGCAGATACGGTAGGCGCGGGTGGGCTTGGAGCCAGATTTGCCTACCGCGCGAAAGTCGTTACTGACATCAGCGCCACCGCATTTTCATGACGTCGCGACTTCAAGGAGGTGTATAGGCTTCACTTCGTTACAGCGTAGGGGACGTTGGAAGGTGGTAAGCATGGGCTTTAGTCCAGGGGGGGGGGGGGGGGGGGGGCGTGAAAAAAATGACCCTCGCTTTAACGTGGTTAGGCCAAATGTGAATTCTGTGCGCTGGCACTTCGATTTCGGTTTTCGCATCGACTGCGCAGAGATGAAAGTTGAAGACAACGACATTCAAAGCACAGTGACAACAAAAACAAGAACAAGTTGAACACGCGGTGTATTCAGCTGCGGCTATGACGAATATCGAACCGGAGTGGCACTCGCTCTTAGTAATGCGCTCAGAATCTGCTTTTTTCTAGTGCTTGGTTGCTTAGGAGTGTTGTATTCTGATGTATAGGCCTATGTATGTGCTCTGCGCTACTTTTGTTTTTGGTTGCCTTGGTGTGTCGTGTTTTGCACAGAACAATGCATCACTGTAACACACACCATGCAGAAAAAAAGAGGAAATGGCGTAGTGGACTAATTCAGCGGCCATCAAAGCTGATATCTGTTAGCGCTGCTGCGGGTTAGGAACCCACTCGCAGCCGTAATGTTTTCTATGTTTATTTTATTTCAGGTCCAATTTAGCAAGAGAAAACGGTGAAATCGGCGAATGGGGTTCACAATGCTACCACACAACCTAATTTTAGGAAGGGGGACCGTGGGGCCGGCTCTCGTGGGCGCGGTCATCAGTCCTGGACCCCGATAGATTCTGCTAGGAACTGTCACGTGCAAGCGGGCTTACATACCACGGTGTAGACCGACGACAACGTAAATGGTATTCAGGATGCCGGAAATGTGTTTAGGGAGCCTTCAACACGCGCACCAGGTGCCCTAGACGCGGCAAAATACCGGTACACTTCCGAAGATGTCTGCTTCGCTGACGCACTCCCGTTTTTTTTAGGGGGAGGGGGGGGGGGGGGGTGACCAGCGTGGGCATTCGCGCGGCGAAAACGTTGTGTTGTGTTGAGCATAATGGGACATAATCAAGTACTGTCATCAAGCGCAAAACACAGAGCTTAGTGGTTTATTTTTGTGTTACAGACCAGCTCATCCTTTTACTGTGAGCTCATCTCCACATGCTTCCCATGTAGGTTTTCTTGTTTCAATAGTACAAAAGTTATGAGCGAGATGCGTTCGTCCAGTAGGAAGGCGACATTAACTTAGAGTTCTTGATGACTACATGACTTCTATTCCTTGATAGGCGCGACTACGTGTATTTCGTTCCTTATTTCATTATCCCATGAAGCGTGCCACCTACCTCGCAGTTTACTTGTATAAACTTTATGCATACTTTAGCGTTATATTTACTTTTCCATTTCCGTATTACATGGGCGTGCAGCACGCTCATAAGTTCTTTTGTTCCTGCCGATGCCAACGTGGCTAGAACACAAAGAATAAAATCACACAGAACAAAATATTCTATGTTGTTGTGTGTTGGGTTTTATGGCACATAGGCAGCTAAGGCCATCATGCGCCAAACTCAAGGTATAGAATTGGCTTTCTGTAGAATGTTTACGAATATCAAAAAATGCCGATGGCGTAGATGACCTAAAAACATTGTGCTGCCTAGTAAAAGAAGAGAAGAAATTTGGAAATCGCTAATGGTAAAAGCCTTAAAGAAGGTCAGGCAGCCTTAGCGGCTATCCTTGGCTAGGCAAGGATCCTGAGGCTCCCAACCAATCAAATAAAAAGCCTCAGCCTACTTCTCAGGAATGAGAAACTGGCTGAGGTGTATCATGTAATAAAGGGAACCAGTGGTTCAAAAATTACAGTTTTTCGAGGACGCCCGCTGCTTTTAAAAAGCTAAAAACGGAGGGTATGTTAACAATGGCATTATCAGCTAAGAGCAATGTTGGGTGAAAAGGAATGTATTCATGATAAAATTGAGTGAAGTACTTTTTTCTTAGTTTTTCTAGTTTCACACATGAGAATAAAATGTGGTTAACAGTAAGTTCTCCGCATTCCTCACAACCAGGTTTATCTTGTTTTGTTAGCAGGAAGTTGTGCGTGAGGTGCGTGTGGCCAATTCGCAGACGGCATAAAACCACTTCTTTAAAACGTTCCTGGTGCACACATGACTTAAATTCACCCAAAACTGGCTTTACAAAGTGCAGTTTATTATTCACTTCGCTGTTCCAACGCGACTGCCATTTTTGTCTTAATTTCTGTTGAACTAATTTCATACAGTCATTAAAGGGTATATCTACTTTTTTTATTTCCTTGCCCCGAGCTTGAGCGGCACACAAATCTGCTCTCTCATTTCCTTTTATTCCGACGTGGCTCGGGACCCAGCAGAGTTTAATGTTCTGTCCTCGAGCTGTTGCTGTTACAATGTTGTGTATGATGTCCCCAAGTATGGGAGTGGTTGCGTTTCTAGAGTGGAGGGCTGTAAGTACACTTAAAGAGTCTGTGTAAATAATAGTGTTTTTGAGGTTCTCGTTTAGTATTTTTTTTGTTGCCACACATACTGCGTAACATTCTGCGCTGAAGATGGATGCGCACTGTGGAAGTCGCATTGCTGTCTCCGAATTTCCTCGCACCACTGCGCTTCCTACGTAAACATTCGTTTTTGAACCGTCAGTGTAAAAGTCCGTAAAACTACTGTATTTTTCTTCGAGTGCAAGGAATTCCTGTACTATATGTTGTTTTGGAGTTTGTTTTTTTTGGAACTGCGTAAGGGTAAAATCACAGATTGCCGGAAAATTGTGCCATGGAGGCAGTGGAGCTCGTCTTCGAGCAATGGCAGGTAATGTGTCCAGTACTCCGAGGTTTTGACACATCTCTTCAAAACGCAGGAGGAGTGGCCTGATAGCTTGTGGTTTGTTGTTAAAAAGTGTTCTTGATGGGCACTTTGTGACTATGGGGTAACATAGGTGTTTGGGAAGCGAACGGATTTTTAAAACGTACGAGCACGTGAGCATGGTTCTTCGGTCCTCGAGTGACGGTTCGTTGGTTTCTACATAAAGACTGTTAATGGGTGATGTCCTGTAAGCACCAGTGGAGAGACGCAAACCCAAGTTATGCACTGTATCTAGTCGTTTAAGGTATGATGGTCTCGCTGACCCATACACTATACATCCATAATGAAGGGTAGAGCGTACTACAGAGCGGTAAATTTTTAGAAGGCATGTCCTGTCGGCACCCCAATGTTTTCGTGACAGTACTTTGAGTATGTTGAGGGATCGGGAGGCTTTCTTTTTCAGTGCATTTATATGAGGCAGGAAAGTGAGCTTTTTGTCAAAGGTTACGCCTAGGAATTTGTGCTCATTTTTCACCGGTAGCTGTGTTTTGTTCAGGTGTATAAATGGGTCAGCCTGTAAGCCTCGCTTAATAGAGAAAAGAATGGCCACGGTTTTCTGTGTGGAAAACCGGAAACCGTTCTCGTCTGCCCAGGTCACCAGTTTATCCATTGTCAGCTGTATTTGTCTCTCGCATGTTACCAGGTTTGAAGATGTGCAGGCTATTTGCAGATCGTCAACATAGACGGAATACATAATGGCCTTCGGTATTACTTTGGCTATGGAATTTACTTTAATAACAAACAATGTCGTGCTCAAAATACACCCTTGAGGAACCCCGTTCTCTTGAACGAAGCCCCTGGACACGGTTGATCCTAGGCGCACTTGAAATGAGCGGTCGGAAAGGAAGTCCTTCAGGCAGTTCAACATCCTGCCACGGATGCCAAGATCTGCTAAGTCACGAAGGATGCCGAATCTCCAGGTGGTGTCGTATGCTTTCTCGAGGTCAAAAAAGACGGCAAGACAGTGCTGTCTGTGTATAAAAGCCTCTCGGACAGTATTTTCCAGGCGAGTTAAGTGGTCTGTTGTTGAGCATGCTTTCTTAAAACCGCACTGATGGATGTCAATAAGCTCAAGAGATTCAATCAGAAAAGTTAGTCTTTTATTCAGCACACTTTCGAATGATTTGGCAAGGCAGCTGGTAAGGGCTATCGGCCTGTAACTAGTAGGGGATGTTGGTTGTTTTCCAGATTTCAGGAATGGAACAATAACAGCTTTCTTCTAGGCTTTCGGCAATCTTCCGAGCACCCACACTTGGTTAAAAAACTTCAAGAGCGCCTCCACAGATTGCTGGGAAAGATGTGCTAGCATTTCGTAATGTATATTGTCAGGGCCAGGTGCTGTCTTTTTTCCGGCCGAGAGAACTTCGTTTATTTCTTGGAGTGTTATTAAACCATTGTACGGTTCTTTTGTGCAGCCCGTTGTTGGAAGTCTATGTTTCTCCACTGCATGTTTATGCTTTAAAAATGTTTCTGTGTAGTGTGAAGAACTAGAAATGTTTGAGAAATGTTCTCCCAAGATGTTTGCCTGTTCCTCTATATTTGTCTGTGTACCTGGAGCTGTTAAGAAAGGAATTGTGTAAGGAGAAAAGCTTCTGTTAAACTTGTGGACTTGTTCCCACATTTTTTTGGACGTAACTGAACTATTTATGCATGATACGTAGCTTCTCCATGATGTTCTTTCGGCATTTCGGCGGATGTACCGAGCTTTTGCTCTCGTCTTTTTAAAGTTGATGAGGTTATCTTGAGTTGGGTATCTTCGAAAAACTCCCCAAGCTTTATTTTGCTTTTTTGCTTCCCGGCATTCCTGCGTGTACCATACCTTGTTGTTTTGTCGTACTATTCCTGACGATTGCGGAATAGCTTGGCACGCAGCATCAATAATGCAGCTTGTAAAAATTTCATTCAGTTCGTCAACGTTAAGACTGTTTGAAAATAATTTCTCCAGGCTAGCCTTTTCTCTAAATAGTTGCCAGTCGGCTAGGTGTAGTTTCCAACGGCGTGGTTTACTAGGGATGACTGATGGTGGTGATGAAAAGTTAATCACTACCGGAAGATGATCGCTTCCGTACGGGTTATCGAGAACATCCCACTTAAAATCGGTAAAAACGGAAGAAGAGCTAAAAGATAAATCTATGCAACTCATTTTTCCTGAGGCTGGAGAGCAATATGTGGGTTTGCCTGTATTGAGTAGGCAAACATTATTGCACAGAATAAAATCTTCTAATATACGGCCCCTAGTGTCTGTCTGTTCACTCCCCCAGAAAGGGGAGTGTGCATTAAAATCCCCAACTACCAGATATGGCTCTGGTAGCTGATTAAAAAGTGATTCTAGGTCATGAAGTGTTACTGTGAGGTGTGGCTGAAGGTATACTGAACATAAGGTAATTGTTTTAAAGCTAATGACGGTGACTGCAATGGCTTCATAATTCGTCTGCAGCTGGATTTCACGTGTTGCAACACCGCTCTTAACAACGACAGCAACACCTCCAGAGAGCCTATATGCCTGCTCATGGTCACGGCGAAAGACTTTATAATTCTTAAAAATATTTTTTTGTAAAGGTCCCAAATTGGTCTCCTGAAGGCACAGTGCTACAGGAGACATAGAGCGTAGGAGATCTGTTGCATCGCTGTAGTTATTTAAAATTCCACGGCAGTTCCAGTGGATAAGGAACGCCATGATTATTTTAAGGAGGAGTGTTTTGAGACCTCAGGTCCCTCCTTGTTGAGGGCCTGTTATCGTGGTTTTTTCTTTTTTCCGGTCAAGAGAGCCCCGTCGCCGTTGCGACCGAGGCGAGCTTTGACTTGTATCCATCGCCTCCATGGAGGCGCTGGAGTTCCGCGGGGAACCCGCGGGCAGGGGGGTGGTAGACTTCTCCCGAACGGGGGAAGCCTTGCGGGCTGCCGACTTGGAGGACGGCCGGCCCGTTGTTGGGGGTGGCATAGCAGCTCTCGCTGCATCTGCCAGGGGCGCGGATGGCCCTGCCTCAGCCTCACTAGGTGTGAACTGGGCAGGTGCCTGAGACCGGTGTGATGCGCCGCGCCCGCGCACCACATCGGCGAAGTTTGTGTGGGGTGTTAAGGAGAAAGTGCCTTGCGACATTGCATAACGCTTCCTTGCCTCTTTAAAAGTGATATTATCTTTTGTCTTTATTGTAATGATTTCCTTTTCTTTTTTCCAGGCAGGACAAGACCTTGAGTAAGCAGCGTGCTCGCCTTCGCAGTTTGCACAGCGTGGCGCGGCGTCGCAGCCGTCTGATTGGTGGTCATTGGAGGCACATTTAGCACAGGTGTTGCGGCCGCGGCAGCTCTGGGAGCCGTGACCGAACTTCTGGCATTTGAAACAGCGTCTAGGGTTGGGGATATAAGGGCGAACGGAGATTTTTGCATAGCCTACCTCGATTGACTCGGGTAGGGTGCATGAGGCAAACGTCAGGACCAGGTGTTTTGTCGGAATCTCTTTGTTGTCTTTGCGGATTGTAATTCTGTGGACGTTGGTAACATTCTGAGGGTTCAGTCCTTCAAGCATCTCTTCCTCTGTTAGGTGCAGGAAATCATTATCTGAGATGACACCACGTACTGTGTTCAATGATCTGTGCGGTGTAACAGAGACAGGAATATCGCCAAAAGTTTCAATGTTTGCAAGCTTTGAAATCTGAGTTATGTCGAGCAGTTCGAGGAGGAGGTCACCACAAGCCAACTTTGTGACTTTGTACTGAGGGCCCAGGGATTCTGTAAGAACTCTTGAAACAAGGAACGGGGATATTTGTCTGGCTGGCTTTTCTGTTTCTTTACTGTGGACGATGTGGTACTTCGGAAAAGTTGTCTTCTTTTTGCTGAAAAACTGTGTTGTGACATCGGTCCGTCCTCTTTTCAGAGGGCGATCATTATTAAGCAGGGAGGAAGCCATAAAAAATTTTGTTCTTCGGCCTTGGTGCCAGCCGCCCACCATGGAGCCCAACTAGGGGACAGGACAGGAACTTGAAAACAAGTCCTGCCCACGCCAGCTGTACACCATTGCTATAACCGAATATGACGAAACCCAGGATAGTTCGCCACACAGGGTTAACCCTAGCCGCCAGGAAAAAGGAAAAAAACCAAGGAAGGAGGAGGAGACAGGAGAGTTGTAAGAAAGATGATAGGAAAGTAAAAGATGGAGGGGAGGATAAGGAAAAGACGACTGCCGATTTCCCCCGGTCGGGTCAGGCCGGAGGTGCCGTCTACAGGAAGCTGGGGCCAAAGTGGTGTGTTGCCTCCGCCGAGGGGCCTTAAGGGTCCAAACGCTCGGCATCGGCTCAACCACCAGGATCCCCTTTTCCCCGGACACGGCGATGCCACGCACGGCGAGGCGCGGGTGCTCGGGTCCGTGGTGATGCACAGTTCACCATCATCCCCTTGCGGGGATGTCCCTGCGGATGCTCGGGAACCCGCGGTGTCGCCACTCACCGTCGCGACGCCTGCAAGCTGCAGGCGCCCCCCTGCGGGGGCAAAATATTCTATGATACAGCCTCTAGTGTGTCCGAGTCTGTCACTGCCCCAAGACCGGGAGTGCGCGTTAAAATCCCTAACTACCAGATATGGCTCTGGTAGCTGATTAAAATGTGCAAGCTTCTAAGACATCGAGTGTTACGGCGAAGAGCAGCTGAAAATTTACTCAGCGTATGGCGATTGTTTTAAAGTTAAGAACGGTGACTGCAAAAGCCTCATATTTCGTTTGGAGCTTGAATTAATGGTTTGCAACACAACTCTGAACTACAATAACAACGACTCCAGAGAGCCTACTCGCCTGCTCGTGGTCGCAGCGAAAGACTTTATACTTTTTCAAAATATTTTTGTGTAAAGATCCCAAGTTGGTCTCCGATAGACACAGTGCTACCGGAGAAAGAATTTAGGAGGTCTGTTGCATCGCTATAGTTTAGAATTCCATGGCAGCTCCAGTGGATAAGAAACACCATGATAATTTTTTTGGGGGGGAGGGGAGGATGTATTCAGAACCTTGGGTCCCTTCTTGTTGAGAGCCTGATATTGAGGTTTTTTTCTGCGATCAAGGAAGCTCGCTGCCGCTGCGGCAGAGGCGAGCTCTGACTTGTGTCCATCGCCTCACTAAAGGCGTTGGAGTTCCGCGGGGAGCCCGCGGGCAGGGAGGTGGTGGGCTTCTCCCGAATGGAGAAGCCTTGCGGGCTGCCGACTTGGTGGCCGGCGGGCCCTTTTTCGGGGCTGGCATAGCATCCCTCGCTGCTTCTGCCACTGGTGCGAATGACCCTGCCTCAGCCTCACTGTGTGAGCTGGACAGGTGCTGTAGACCGGAGGGGTGTGCCGCGCCCACGCACCTCACCGGCGAAGTTTGTGTGGGAGGTGAAAGAGGAAGCGAACTGCGTCATTGGAAAACGCCTTCTTGCCTCTTTAATTGTTATATTCTCTTCTCTCCTGGTGGCAATTATTTTTTTCTTTCTTCCATCCAGGGAACGACCTTGAATAAGCAGCGTGGTCACCTTCGCAGTTTGCAGACCGTGTCGCGGCATTTGCAGTCGTCCAGTTGGTGGTCATTTGAGGCACATTTGGCGCAGGTGTTACGGCCGCGGCAGATTTGGGAGCCGTAGCAAAACTTCTGGCATCTGAAGCAGCGTCTAGGGTTGGGTATGTAGGGGCGGACGGAGATTTTCGCATACCGTACATCGATCGACTCGGGCAGGGTTCAGAAGGTAAAGGTCAGGACAAGACGTTTCGTCGGAATTTGTTTTTCTTGCGGATTGTTATTCTACGTACATTAGCCACATTGTGAGAAGGGAGTCCTGCAAGCATAACTTCCTTTTTCATGTGTAGAAAGTATTTGTCTGAGATGACACCGTGTACTCTGTTCAATGATTTAAGCGGTGTGACGGAGGCAGGAATATCGCCAAAGGTTTGAATGTTCACATGCTTTGATATTTGAGTTGTCGAGCAGTTCTGGCAGGAGGTCACCAGTAGCCAATTTTGTCACTTTGTTGCGGGCACAGGAAATTTGTGAGAACTTTTAACACAAGAAGCGGGGATATCTGTCTGGCTGGCTTTTGTGTTTCTTTACTGCGAACAATGGGATACTTTGGAATGAAAAACTGAGAGGTGACATCGGTCCGCCCTCTTTTCAGAAGGCAATCATTTGAAAGCAGGGAGGCAGCCACAAAAAAAAAAACGCGTTCTTCAGCCATGGTGCCAGCCACCCACAATTAAGCCCAACTAGGGGACGGAACAGGAACTAAACAAAAAATGTCCTGCTCACGTCTGCTGTGCATCACGGTTATAACCAAACATTAGGCAACTCAGGGTAGTGCCATCCCACGGTTAACCCTAGCCGCCAGGAAAAAGAAGGAAAAACCAAGAAGGGAGGAGGAGACAGGACAGTAGTAAGAAAGAAGATAGGAAAGTAAAAGATGTAGAGGAGGACAGGAAAAGGCGACTGCCGATTTCCCCCGGTCGGGTCAGGCCGGAGGTGCCGTCTACAGGAAGCTGGGGCCAAAGTGGTGTGCTGCCTCCGCCGAGGGGCCTTAAAGGTCCAAACGCTCGGCATCGGCTCAACCACCAGGATCCCCCTTTCCCCGGACACGGCGATGCCACGCAGTGCTAAGCGCGGGTGCTCGGGCCCGTGGGATGCACTGTTCACCATCATCCCTCTGCGGGGATGTCCCTGCGGATGCTCGGGAACCCGTGGTGTCGTAAATCACCAACATCTGCATGTAGCAGACGCCCCTGCGGGGAGTGGAATGAATGACGGAAGTGAAAACAGTAAAGAGGAAGATGTGCCATTTTGGAAATAATGTATGAACTATGATGAAAGGAGGGAAGGCGGCTTCGAACGCTGTATTAAGGATTGCTTCTTATGGCACACCACTTACGTTGTCACGAAGGCGTCGGGTGCTTTCCTTTATCCTGTGCTCGGTTTCTGCTTGGCTCAAAGATCCAATACGCTGCACAGATATTACAATCTGTGGGTACGACGAGACCAGCTCGAAGGCCAACGCCGCTCGCTTGGACTTGGCTCCGAGGACGAACCTGACGGCGCAGTGCAGAATGCTGTAGTTACGGCGCACCTGAAATGGCGCACAATTAGGAAAATGCGCAAAATTTGTCAAAAAGTAGTTAAGAGTGAGGAAAAATGCGAGAAGTCAAATCGCGACGTTTGATTATTTAGCGCGAACTAACATTCAAACGCGCAGCCGTATCTGATTGAGCTTCACTGCAAAATGACCTGCCATGTGTAGGGCAGCTTTCAGACAAACAGCGCCAAGGTACAATGTGTTTTTACCTACAAAAGGTACAAGCATTCACTCTAGTGAAGCCCAGCACCAGGCCATGGGAAAGCTTGTTGTAATCGGAAACCCGTAAGTACTCGGCGACACTGGGGATCGAACCCGGTAGTGGTTTGAGGCGGACGCTCAAACCACAACGACACTGCTGCGGTTAGATTGGTTTTTCTCAAGCAGAGGAAAAATTGGAAAGTGAGCCTTGGTGAAAAAAAATCCCTCGAAAAGAAGCGCATTTATGCAGGCTGCTTTTTCTGTAATGCGTAGCACAAACACGATGCGAAAGAGCAACAGCTGTGGCACTAAAAGAGAAGTTGCAAAAAAGGCAGCAAAAATAAAAGTAACTTGAAGCAAATTGACACACCCAGCCCGACTGAGCAGTTACCAACTTCGAAACGAATCAGGGAAAGAAAATCACCCCGTTGGGTCTGGATGGACAATTTGTCGCGAGAACAAGAACAAACTTACAAAGATCAGGGGCCATGGAGCGAACTTCGTGTGAATTCGTTGCAAGACATAGTAATGTGTATTTTAGAGCAGCATCTCGTTTTATCCTGTGCAGTTAATCTTTCTGCACCTCGAGCATGCGTAAAATGACGCATTTTGAGATTTTAATATCAAAAACTTCTGTATTCATTGAGCTTGGCACTAGACGGCAGAAAAATTTCCTGCAATTTTCCTTTTTAATTATGGGAAATGATATTACGGCGACCTTATGCAAATTTGTGTCAAGTTGTGCCCTACTTTCCTCCAAATCTAACTGAATTCAGTTGTAACATGTTTTGCACCGCACATATCGTCCTAAATCTCGATAGAGGTGAGAACTCGCCGTACATCCTCCGAACGTTCACACAAAGATCACAGAGGGCCGCCATTGGATGGCGTAGGAACAAACTCTTAAGGATGTTTATTTTGGACTAAGCCTGTACTTGGAAGGAATAGAATCAAAAGCAATCCGACTTGTTTCTCTGGAAGTCGTTTCTCTCCTGGCTGCTTCAAGTTGCGAGCCGGTTGAATGGAGCTGGGGAAGATTTTTTAACATGGTATCGGCACTTCTGCTTCCACATCCCGAATGCGCTGTGTGAAGTGGCGCTAAGTTTCAATATTTAATACCATCACATTGCCGAAGAATTATCAAGGGACGAAAGATAGCGTGTCAGGTATGTTGCTTTAGTAAGTTGAAAAACTTCTCCACGGCCAAGGCCATGCATGGAGAAGGGGACGAGGGGGTCGGGGTGGTGCACGACGGAGAGTCTGCAGTGTTTTGAGTACATCGTGCAGCATTTTATTTGCTCTGGTTAAAAAAATCAACCGAATTATTCGTAATGAAAATCGCTTTTTGTGGAGCAAGGGCATCTTTGGCAAAACAGTGCCAAACACAAGGTGATTGGTCATCATGGCCCGGTCACGTACACTTTTTTAAATTTTTCTATAAGTGCAATAAAACCAACGATGGTACATAAGGCCAGAATGTGATAAGGATACCTACGCATGGCGTGTAGTGATTCTAGTGAAGGCTATCAAGTAGCTCGCTATCACTAAGAAAGAAAAGGTTATATTGCCTAAAAGATCAGTGAAGAATTATTGCTGGATTTAAAGACCAAGTCAGACAGCTAAAACCACAGTCGCTGCCTCAGCAGGTAGGACGACATGTCTGACAGGTAAGGAATCAGCTCAGTTATCTCATCAACAATGAGAGTGGAGCTGAGGTCAGTTAGAACAGGACTGCATGCAAGAAGCCTACATCAGCTAAAAAATCGAAAAAAATCACATGCCTAAAGCAAACATCTGAGTATGGGCTAGAAAGGAGGATGAGGGCATGGGTACTTCACTGCAACGGCAGAGATGCCGGCCTAAAAGATGAATCTGGCTGCTACTCTGCAGTGTGTACAACTCCAGCAAGTGTTGTCGTCTTTACGTTTAACCTCGGGCCCACGACTAGGATGTGGGCGCGATTAGGATGTGGGCGCTACACCTCGTGAAGTGTGGTGCCCACACTTCATGAGGTGTAGCGCCCACATCCTAATCGTGCCCACTGCCCACTTTGGCAGGTGGCAGTTACACGATTGATTGTTCCAGAGAGGTTACGTCACCTTGCGACGTTATCACAAACTGACCACCATTGCGCGTGGCCACCTGCCCGCCGCTGCGCTGCGCATGAGCCTCACGGGAGGTCGAGGAGAGCACCTGGGTCTCAAGGGCCCCGTCGGTGGCCGTGCTTGAAACACCACCTGCCGAGGCGGTGGCGCATCGCTAATCGCTGCACCACTGTGCCATTAGTCGCATGAGGACTGGCCGTGACCTATCTACACCACGTGAACACAAACGGTTGGAAGTAGGCCTTACTCCCAATATTTCTAAGGACCCCCAAAATTTTGGAAGTAGGCCCACCCCAGAAAATAGATTAAGCTGGATTAGAAGGATTAGTGGGTGGATTAATACAAGTATAATCCAATAGTATAACCCGATTGGATTATTATACGGTATAATCCAATGAAAGGTACTCGAATATTCCAGAAGGTGATCACTCATGCAGACCGCACAAGGGCAGTGTAACCGATTCCAACCAGAGTTCTGGTGGGAAAAACGCAACAATATTAGATACTCACCGAGCACACCATAGCAGGCAACCCAAATGTTATAGCATGTTCTCTAAGAATCTGATTAAGAAATATCCAATTTTTTTTTCTGCGGCATATTTCTATACATAGACTGATTGTGCGGCGTTTGTTTTCATACCTATGCCCTGTTGCTGTTGCCACTCTGCGGAGCGGCCTCTTAATGTGTGGCCAGAGGTCCTGGTACGACAGTTGGTTGGTCTATGTCAACCAAGTTCTGTTCGGCAGCTGACACAGCCCGTCTATCAGCTGCCTTATCTCCAGCTACGCTGCGGTGGCCTGACACCCAGCATATTGTCAAAAACCCATCTGGCGCCACCTCATACGTTACGCCGCTTAAACGCCGTAGTACGACGTAGGGTCCGAAGTAGCGTCGCATCGGTTTTTCCGAGAGCCCACGGTGGCGGATAGGCGTCCAGACAAACACCCTGACTCTTGGTTCGTACATAAAATGCCTACGGCGAAGATTATACCGTCCTGCGTCTTAGCCCTGTTGGCTTCTGACGCGCACACGCTCTTGCTGCAGAGCTTACTCTGCGCGTTGGGTGAATTCGTCGGCGTCTTGATCTACAACGTTGTCGTGGGCGTTAGGGTGCAAGATCGCATCCAGCATAGTGGTCACTGGTCGCCCATAAAGGAGGCCCAACGGTGTAATGCGTGTGGTTTCCTGCTGGGCCGTATAGTGGACATATGTCACGTAGGGGAGAATTTCATCCCAGTTCTTATGCTCTACGTCGACATACATGGAAAGCGTATCATCGAGGGTCTTACTCAGGCGTTCGGTAAATCCATTGGCTTGAGGACGGTAGGCCGTCGTTTGACGGTGACTGGTGCCGCTGACTCCTAGAACGGTCGCCAAAAGTTCGGCCGTGAACGCAGTTCCTCCGACGGTTATGATGAGGGCCGAAGCGTTATGCCTGAGAAGAATGTTTTCAACGAAGAACCGAGCTGCTTCGGCGGCGGTGCCCCTGGGCAGAGCTTTCGTCTCCGCGTAGCGAGTTAGATAATCGGTTGCAAAAATTATCTATTTATTCCCTGCTGTGGACGTCGGAAATGACCCTAGAAAGCCCATTCAAATTTGCTTAAATGGTGCGTCTGGCACTTCAAGAGAATTAAGCAGACCGGCTGGTTTGACAGGTGGGGGACTTCCAGCGCTGGCAGCCTACGCAGGTCCGCACATAGCGCTTATTCGTAGCCGCCAGTTTCGGGCAGTAGTATCCATGCTGTACTACAGCCAATTAGCGGATATAGTCCAGGTGTCCGGCGGTTAGCTCATCATGACATGCTTGTATGACTTCCATGCGGAGGGCCGTTCGGACGACGAGTTGATCGCTGTTTCACCCAGAACGTGAGTTCTGCTTGTACAAAATGTCATTGCGAAGGCAGAATGAGGAAAGGCCACGTGCGAAGATCTTAGGCACAAACGTTGTTCGCTGTTCCACGAAATTAATAAGAGGGAGCAACTCCGGGCCTTCTCGCTGCTGCTACGAAAGAGTTGCCGCATCGATAAGTCCTAAAAAGGCGGTGTCTTCATAGGTCATGGTGGCAGGTTCGACCGGTGCTAGCGAAAGGCAGTCGGCATCAGTATGCTTTTTTCCGGATTTATAAACAACCGTCATATGAAACTCATGCTGCCGGAGGCTCCAACGCGCGAGTCTTCTCGACGGGTCATTCAAGTTCGTCAGCCAGCAGAGAGTGATGGTCGCTAATGATGTGAAAGGGGCGACCGTAAAAAAGGGGCGAAACTTCATAACCGCCCATACCACGGCAAGACACTCCTTTTCGGTGGCTAAGTAGTTGGCTTCTGCCTGAAACTGTGTCCTGCTGGCGTAAGCAATCATTTTGTCCGCTCCATGCTGACGTTGTACAAGCACAACACCTAAACCCACATTTCTCGCATCCGTATGAAGAAGCGTAGGGGCATCTCCATCAAAGTGCGCCAGGAAAGGTGGCAACTGTGGGTGTCTCCGGAGTTCACCAAAGCGAAGTGTTGCTCTTCACCCTATCGAAAGACGGCGTTGTCGCCTGTTCGTGAAGTTTATGGCCAGGCACAACGGGAGAAGCCAGGAATAAATCGGCGGTAATAGGCGCAATGGCCCAGGAAGCGGCGCAGCGTCTTCTTTTTCGTGGCTGTTGGGAACTTGTCGACTGCGGAGAGCTTCACGGGATCAGGTCGCACATCGTCCTGGCTAACTACGTGGCCTAAGCACTAAAGCTCCTCGTAACCAAAGTGGAACTTCTCTGGTTTTTGTGTGAGGCCCGCAGAACATATAGCCTGAAACACGGCGAGCAAACGGCGCAGCTGCTCCTCGAAGGTGCCGGAAAACACAATGACGTCGTCAAGGTACACCAGGCACGTTTGCCACTTGAGTCCGCAGTGTCCATCAGTCGCTGAAAGGTTGCTGGTACTGAGCATAAACCGAATGGGAGAACCTTAAACTGAACAGCCCGTCCGGAATAAAGAATGCTGTCTTCTCCCGATTCCGCTCATCGACTTTATTTGCCAATACCCGCTTTTCAAGTCAATTGATGAGAAGTAACGGGCGTGTCGTAGCCGATCAAGCGCTTGTCTTTGTGTTCATCCTGTGGTCCTTGTCTTTTCGCGCTGTTCTTCTTGAACATGGCATACCAACTCGCCCAAGCATCAGTCCTAACGAGGGAGAGGGTACACGTCTGTTTTGGTAACTTGGTTAAGCTCGCAGTGGTCAACGCAAAAACGTAAACTGCCGCCCTTTTTCTTGACAAGTAGTACGGGGGACGCCCAGGGACTCTGCGACGGCTGAACAACACCGCTTCTGAGCATTTCATTCACTTGGCGCTGGATTGCCTCACGTTCTTTCGGAGCTACATGGTAAGGCTTCTGTCGGATCGGGCGAACCGTGTCGTCCGCTATAAACCGATGCTTGGTGAAAAGTGTTTGGCCAACCCGCGACGCTGAAGCGAAACAGTCCCGAAATTCGGCTATCAGGCCAAGAAGGCAGGCCCGTTCGGGATGCGACAAACTTAGACTGACGTCGACGACGGGTGCGGGCGCCTCAAAACGGATGCTTCTTGCAGCACGAACAGTCCTGCACGCGTGGTAGGATGCCGAAAAAGGCCACAGTTGTATCTTTCGAAATTTGCTGGCGCTCATCGCTGAAGTTGGTCAGTAGCACTTGGGTGTATCCATGGGCCAAGTTGACGAGCCCTAGCGCTATGTAAACGCCACAGCTGAGGATTAGGACGACTGTCTGCTCGGCTAAACCATTCCCGGTATAAGCCACGTCACACTTCACGGCAACAAGAAAGCAGGATCGCGGAGGTAACGTCACTTCGTCATTGGCGACACGTAGGGGCATCAGCAGAACTTCTGCAGCATAGCCAAGGTCTCCATGAGACAGGGTGAATTGAGCGACGCTGTCCCGAACGCTGATCATACGACCCAATGAAGTCGCAGGAAGTCCATGCCAAGATAAGGTCTTTGCAACAGTCGGGGAGAATGAAGGTGCCAGCAAACACCTCACTGCCAATGCTCATCCGAGCAGTGCACCTCCCACTCGGTGCCAGCAGCCGAGCCCCCCCCTCCTTCTGCTTACAGGTCCAGTCCATTCAGTTCTAACTTTGCGTAGTGTATCGACCAGTTTGTGGCTCATAATTGAAACATCCGCCCCAGTATCCACCTGAGCATGTACTGCCAGCCCGTCAATGGAAACGGCGAGGTCGGCGCTAGCAATGTCGTCGGGGTTTCGAGTCTATTGAGACATTTGCGGCGGGAGTGCGACAAGGTCGGCGGTATCAGTGTCGTCGCAGGGGTTGCTCGTCTCGTGCGGTATTTTCGGCGGTAGTGCGGCGAGGTCAGTGATAAGCGCATCGTCAGCACTACGGGTTGCTGTCAGCTCTTATGAGTGCTTTGAGGTTTTTTGTGCGTTTGCAACCGCCCCCCGTGAGGTTTTAGTTTTCCCAGTGAGGGCTTGGGGACCGCCGTCTGCTAACGTCACCAAGGCTACGTTGTGTCTGCGACGAATAATGCATTGCGGACGGAGAGCGGTCATGAACTTTCTGTGCTTGTACGAATCAATAGAGGAAAGAAATAATGTCCACCTTTCCTGCTTGATTTGGACACGCGTCGAATAAGCCTGGCATTCGCCTTCTCAGGCTTACAGGCTGTCATGTTGCGAGTTTTCCCACACCGGCGAAATTATGACCCTGAATTTCATTGCTGCTTACGGCCGTGCTTTCAATACGCATCCCGCAACGGTCTCCGAATTGCGCTTTCAAGGCGGTGAGGATCGGCGCGAAACTCCCGCTGGCGTGACGCGGCGTTTCGTTTGACAACGGCGAATATCGACCAGAGAAGATCATTGTTTCCCTTTCCCTTTCGGTTATCGATATGGAAGAAAAGCCCGGCGCAACAGCTGCGTTACACAAGCGAGAAGTTTCGCGCTAACAGCCACCTCCTTGCTTGCGAATTACGCGAAATCAGTGGAAACTTTGGGGGCAAGTATCTCGGAACATGCGTGGTCTAGAAGAATTGTACCAAATGATGATACCGAAGCGTGGCCTTGTGGTAGAGCATCCGCCTCGCATTCGGGAGGTGCTGGGTTCGATCCCCAGTGCCGCCGGGTACCCACCGGTTTTTAATGGGTACAAGATTTCCCCCGGCCTGGTGCTCGGCTCTTCTGGGTGAGATGCTTGGGAGAAAGGTCTTGACCACAGTTGCTCTGATGGATCAGCGATAAGTTCCGCCGTCAACAACGTTTAATCCGCCTCATGCAGTAGAAGCCCATTTGTGGCCCTTTTTTATGACTGCTGCTGCAGGTGGTGAAGGTGCGAGCCATGTTGGCCGTGACACCACCTTAAGCAGGCATCGAGATTGTACGACACTGGGGCTTCGCCCTCGAGGGGCGCAGCGGGGTTTACGGAGCTTCTCCCAAGCGAACACCCCTAATGAAAGCTGGGCGCCAGGCCGGGGGACGCTTGTACCCATTTTTACCGGTGGGTGTCCGGCGGTGGGTTTCGAACCGACCACCTCCCGCATGTAGTCTAGATAAGCGACCACCTCTATGTTTCCAACATAAAGATTCATGCTAGCCGCAGTGGCTGCAAAAGTCAGTTAATATAGTTCCGTTAATTAGCCGTCTGGCGATAACAACTATGTCCCTGTAGCCGCATAACTTACCTGCAGAGGTGGGTTTGACGCACCATTCGGTGCCTAATTTTTTAAAAATCTGCAACCATTAATCTGGAACTGCATGTGGGGGGGTGGGGGGCATGTGTGTGCGGTAAAATCCTGCACGGATAGCCACCTTTAATTGAAGAATGATAAAAGGTGATTTGAGGCCACCATTTGGCAAGTATAAAATGGTACGAATGTATGATTTTACCACTACTCGCTACCAGGCATGATCGCGTGCACTGATCATTACTCTTGCATAGCGCTTCAAAGAGCGATTTTTTCGCCGAGTTTGAATGCACATCTTTCGTAATCAAGCGTCCGTTTTCCAATAAATCTAGCAGTTGCTTGAAGTACCAGCCTCGTGTTAACCCTCCTTTCCCTATATTCTGCTGTATTCGCGGTACGTGTTAGGAAGTTACTTCAAACTAAACGAATTCAACACCTTTTGGACACGTTTTTCATTTCGTCTCGTTTACAATGAACAGTAGCTGCGGTAGGATACATACTAGCAAACGTCACAAGTCATACGTATAGTAAAACTGCAGTAGCGCCCAACTACCGCAGTAGATCTTCGGAAACGTGTGTCGGAAACTCACCAGGCTGAGGACTTGGATTCTGAGTGATTTGTGCAGGAAGAAGCACCTTGACTTGAAGGATGTCAATGAGTACGATGTCTGCAAAGCCGAGATCAAGGTTCGCAGCGCCGTTTCCTGAGTCTTACTATCCATGTCCAGTTCGAGGCTGTGGACGCGGCGGCTGCGGCAAAGCCAGTCGCAAAGCAGCTGCACGTCGTCCTCGTCGACGGAGAAGTCTGTGAGCGAACGTGAAAGTAAAAGGTTCTGCCGCAGAAATTCTCTTGGTATAACATCGATACGAAAATTATTCATTGGATAATGGAATACTTAAAGATTAAAAATCAAAGGGCAGCAATCAGTGGTAAGTACATAAAGAGAACGTATTGTATATCTGGTGTACCTCAAGGATCTGTCCCCGGACCGTTGTTATTTTTAATTTTTATGAATGACATCCTGTGGTATTGCTTCTAAAATTCGTCTGTTTGCAGATGATTGTGTGTTGTACAGGGTCTTTGACTGTCCAAATGACTGCGTTGTATGACGAATGACTTGAACACGAATGCCGATTGGTGCAACAAATGGGGATGCGTGTTAACTTGAAAAAAATTGGTGCATATGCGTGTCACAAAAAAAAAACATGATTTTTTTCATGAAATTAATGGAGCGCAACTCTCTTCAGTACCTGAGTACAAGTACCTTGGCTTATATATAACCTCTAAGCCAAGTTGGCGACGTCATATCGATTCTGTAACTGGAAAGGAGTGTCGCGTTCTAGGGTTTTTAAGGTGTTACACTAAACATTTTCCCCCACAAGCAAAAGAAATACTTTTTAAGTCTAACGTTCGCTCTGTTCTTGAATATGCTTGTTTAGTATAGGGCCCTTGGTGTAAAACGGATATAGGTAAACGAGATAGGGTACAAAGTTTGGGTGTCCGATAGGTATTTAATAATTGTAGCAGGAATTTTAGCGTTTCATACGCAGAAAACTGGGATGGCAGTCACTAGAAAAACATTGCTATTCTTTAAGGTTAAAATTTTATCGTAGTATTTATTGTTGTAAGACTCATAAACCGTTGCTTGTGTATTCATGCACTACACTATGCTTGGCTACGGCATGATCATGTATTAGAAGTGAAGGAAATTGCATGTAAAACAGACATGTCAAAGTACTGTTTTTTCCCAAGGTATATAAAAAAATTGTAATAGGCTGCCTGATCCTCTATTAGACGTGAAGTAAATTGCATGTAAAACAGACGTGTCAAAGCACTCTTTTTTTCCCAAGGTAAATAAAAGATTGAAATAGGCTGCCTGAATACGTAGCGTCAATTATGGCAAATGATTTATTCGCATCATCTTTTGTAATTTCCTTGTACATGACCCGCTTTGATCATCATTCTAGATGCATTTTCTGTAGATAACTTTGTCGCCTTTTTTCATACGTACTATGTGTTGGAGGGGGATACGAGACGAAGGAGGAAACTAAAATAGGTGCCTGTTTTCTCGTAGGCGCTACTCTGCATATAATTCTTACTGCCTCATATAAACGAATGTTAACGCAAACTCACTGTTTATCGTGAGCTCCTCGATACTTGTGCTCTGGATGATGCCTCCGATGATCGCATGCGCAGTGGAGTGTGACGTCGGGAACCTCAAGTCAAGCATCCGTAAGCTGCGTGCCGCTGGCAGATAGGCGGCCAGGACCTCCGCTGCTCTCGCATCAACGGCCTCTATTCCGGTGCATATTCTGAGCGAGGCTAGGCTGTCTCTGGCGTCGCCGGCGAGGGCTCGGCACAAGTCCCACATGCGTGGGTAGCGATTGAACGCAAATAAAGGCTCCTCGCGGTACAGGTGCTGTCCGCCGGTCAGCAGCTCGTTCCAGGTACGGATCGCCAGGGATGTCATGCGCTCGTCATCGGCTGACCAGCTGCACCAAGAATGGGCGCCGTACTTCGAGCATCATCACAGTTTTTATTTGTATGTTTTCTTTCTTTCAAGCATTGCTTTTTGCTCCAGAAAGTGGAGTTCTGGCGGCAGGAGTCATATATGTGCGGTACACAATTTAATATTGCAGTATTAATAAAGGAAGATCTTGGCTTCAGTTTCTGAGAGTTGGGTTCTGCTGTGTCATCACAACCATGAAAAAGCGACAAGCCGGCCTGCACACGTGGGTTCCAAAAGACGTGACGAACAGAATGCTATGCCGTCTTGTGCATTCGTGCTGCACCACCGTCTTTCAAAGTGCCCGCAAACCACAGAGAAAGAAATTCATAAAGAGCGGACGCTCGGCGAAGTCTAGACTCGGGAAGTACGTGACAGATTAGCTGGTATCCCTTCTCTTTAGTGGCGCCACCAGCGCTGGCGGCGCGGGCGAACGGCGACATAGGAGACGGGCAGTCGAGGCAGAACGAAACCGGTAGATGGTCGTCTGCGCGGCTGCGCCTGTCAGCGTCATTTTTAGCGACCAGACTGCGTTTTTGCGTGTCTTGGTCTTCGACACAAAACTCGCGTGGTTTCTGACGACGGAAAGGTGAGAAATGTTTTTCCCCCAACTAATCTGAATTTCAAGCAGTTTACGCTGACCACGCTGGCCAGGGCTTTGAATTGCGCAGTTTGTGAAGAGGCGCGCGCGCTTCGTGGCCTTCCGGCTGTTCTGGCGCGGTTCGTGGCACTCGTCCAGTTTGCGGCAGTGCCAAAGCGAGAAACGTTTAGTTTTTGCCGAGCTACGCTGCATTTCAAGCAGTTTCGCTGAGCACTCCGGCCGGCGCAGTATGGCGGTTGTGAAAGGCACGCCTACCTCACCTTGCTCGCGAGCCATGGCGCCGGTCGGTGCGCAGCTAGCGGAGGGCGCGCACATGCTATGTCCCTTATGCGCTTTGCTATAGCGGTTAGTTTCGAATGGTTAAGCGTCGAGTTTGACGGGACGCGAAGTTTTTTATGTCTCCAGCAATACACGTCTTCCTTCTCGAGAGATATTTGTGGACGATTGAGTAAAATCTGTGGTCCACTTGAAGAAAAAAAAAAGAGCAAACGTGACGAAAGCGAGCATTCTTGCGTTGTTAGTAGGGGCCCGTAATTTTCAAGACTGCCCGGAAAAAAGTAACGAATGAAAGGCTCAAAAATTAGAAACTTGTGCGTTGAAGACTCCATCGTCTGTTTCAGTGAAATCATGCATTACACCCACGTAGTGACAACCCGGGAGTACGTTTTTCAAAACGACCAGGGGAAAAAAGTGAACCCGTATGAAAACAAAGGCCTAGTGCACAGGAAATTGTCTTCTACGTTCCTGAAGGCATGCGAATTGCATCCGCGCATTTGTTTTCAGTGCTCCAACACACAGTTTGGGAGCCCGTGTTGTAGCTGCCATGGCTGGCAATTGTTAAATGCTTCGCATTTCACTACTACTCCACCTTTCGACATTTTGCTTAACTTAGGCTAAGTTAGGTTAGCAAAGAAAATCAAATAGATGCATTATTTGGTACTTGGACAATGCTTCACATTTCACTAATACAGCACTACTACACCACTACTCACTACACACCACCTACGACAGTGTGCTTAGGTTAGGTTAGGTTAGCAAAGGAAATTGATGCGTTATTTGGTCAATGCTTCGCATTTCACTACTTACTACACCACCTACGACATTGTGCTCAAGTTAGGTTAGGTTAGGTAAGCAAAGGAAAAACAAATAGTTGCATTATTTGGTACTTGGTCAATGCTTCGCATTTAACTACTACACCGCCTACGACATTGTGCTTAGGTTAGGTTAGGTTAGCAAAGGGAAAACAAAATAGATGCGTTATTCGGTGGACTTTCGAAGGCCAGTGCGGCTGCTGTTGTCGTCGCTACCGGTACTGTGTGTATCTTGTAATCTGTGTTAGGAATCCTCTCCCCAGGTCATCGCTACCCTAGGCCAGGGAACCCTGCCGAAAACGGGGAGACGAGGACGACCGCATTGCCCAACAGCATGACCAGGCCTACAGCCGGGCCAGCAGCCACGAGGACGTATTTTCGGCGGACAAGGTATCTATGCAAGGATTCTTCAAAGAGTTTGTGAGCACCGGTAACTGGCACTCTGTGTTAGGCGCGCTAGGCCTGGGCACAAAAAATCTTTTAGAGGAGCGTGTTTTGGACCGGTCTGTCAATGCAATGTCAAGCGGACGGAAACGTCCTGCTGAAGGAGAAGCAGCGGAGCAAAACTTACATATCGCTAGCAAAGAACGCCGAATGCCGCACTCGCAATTCATGCGACAGCTACTGGGCAGTCTCCCGGACTCCTCAACCACCGAATTGGGAAAAGAGCAGTCGACGAAGCCAGCAGGCGGAGCGGGAATTGCAAGTAACGGTAGCAATGCCCCTGAGCTCTTTACCCAAATTTTGCGAGTTGCTAGAGACCATGGGGTGGTCGCTGTGTTTCACGACAGTAAAATACTGACAACGTGGGGATACGCAATGCTAAAGATGCAGCTAAAGAACGATTCCGAGAAACCATTTCCGAACATTTTGACAAGCATGTCGCGCCTGCCAGTCGATCGCCCCTATCTCTACATGCCGAAAGCGACTTTTGATAGCCTGCCGTACCCAACCAATGCTCTCAAGAGCTTCGTAAAGATAACGCCTCACGGCTAGCGCACTCCGCGGAAGACGGGTTCTTCGGTGGTGCAGCCCGAAAACTCTGACATACTAGTTTACGGACAGGCGTGCGTAGGACTAAACGTGCACATGGACACGGGCATGTG
Organism: Amblyomma americanum; assembly: GCF_052857255.1. Lineage (NCBI taxonomy): Eukaryota > Metazoa > Arthropoda > Arachnida > Ixodida > Ixodidae > Amblyomma > Amblyomma americanum. The sequence continues at coordinate 75,302,235 of NC_135500.1, read as the reverse complement.
CCGCGTAACGCAGGGTGCCAACGGCAATCCCATGAAGGCAACTTCCTTTCAGCCTTTCAGCGAGATGGACCACGCGACGCTCGCAAAGTATTTCTGAGGGTTGAAAATAACGCCGGGCTTGGAGACGGAACAGAGCGACGAGGCGACGGACGTTCCTACAAGCATGGGTGTTCCGCGGCACAACTTTGCCTACGACTTTATTCACGCAAAAAATAGCAGCCCTCGTCTGACAGAATTTGTCAACCAGTTTCCGTTCAAGGGCCGTGTGGGTACGTCTATTCTAAACTACGAGCACACGTTTGAAAACGCCTGGCTGCGCCTGGGCCCCAGCTACGAGGGCGGCAACGAGTTTTACACGCGCACTGCTCTGACCCTGAAAGCGATCTGCACCGGTTTTATTATGAGCAACCTGTCAAAGACAGAGTCGTCAAAGCAAGATCCAACCATGTACCCGATAATGCGCATCCGCCCTCACGCAATGCCACGCGTAAAGTACTTGGAGTCGTTGGAGGACGAGGAAAGACGCAAGCCTAAATTGTGTACTGGGTGTAGCCGTTTAAGGTATGATTGCCTCGCTGATCCATAAACTATGCATCCGTAATCTAATGTAGAACGTACTACAGAGCGATGAATCCGTAAAAGACAAGTCCTATCGGAACCCCAATGCTTTCGTGAAAGTACTTTTAGTGTATTCAGAGATTTAGAAGCTTTCTTTTTGAGTATGTTTATGTGTGGTAGGAATGTGAGCTTTTTGTCATAAGTCATTCCTAGAAATTTGTGTTCATCTTTAATTGGTAGTGCGACTTCATTTAAATACAGGTAGGGATCAGTGTGCAGTCCTCTTCTAAGCGAAAAAAAGAACAGCTACTGACTTTTGCGTAGAAAACTTGAAACCGTTTTTGTCTGCCCATGTTATCTTATTTACTGTCATCTGTATTTTCCTCTCACACGATGTAACGCTAGAGGATGTGCAAGCAATCTGGAGATCGTCGACGTAGACAGAATACATGATAGACTTTGGGATTAGTTTTGCTAGGGAATTCATTTTTACTATAAAAAGCGTGGTGCTTAAAATGCACCCCTGAGGCACGCCGTTCTCTTGAATGAAATTCTTAGAAAGAGTGGCACCCAGGCGTACTTGAAATGAACGGTTGGTCAAAAAGTCACTCAAGCATTTTAGCATTCTACCACGGATTCCGAGGTCTCCAAGGTCCCGCAGTATGCCAAACCTCCATGTGGTGTCATAGGCTTTCTCTAAATCGAAAAAGACCGCAAGGCAGTGCCGCCTGTGTATAAATGCTTCTTGGACTGTGTTCTCTAGGCGGACTAGATGGTCGGTTGTAGAGCATGCCTTTTTAAACCCACACTGATGGATGTCAAGAAGATCACGGGATTGTAATATAAACATTAATGTTAAGGACGCTTTCGAAGGATTTGGCAAGTACGCTTGTTAGGGCTATAGGTCTGTAATTTTCAGGGGAGGTAGGTACTTTTCCCGGCTTCAGCAGCGGTACAATAATGGCTTTTTTCCATGCCTCTGGAATCTCTCCTGATAACCATATTTTGTTAAAAAAATTCAGAAGCGAGTCTACAGCATGTTCGGACAAGTGGGCAAGCATTTCGTAATGGACTTCATCTGGTCCTGGTGCAGTCTGTTTACTCGAAGAAAGTACACTGTTAATATCTTGTTGTGTAAATGGGCTATTATATGCTTCGTGAGCACTGCCCTTTATCGGCAGTCTTTCCTTTTCGGCTGTGTTTTTATATTTTAAAAATGATTCTGTATAGTTAGAGGAACTAGATACAGTGGAAAAATGTTCGCCTAATATGTCTGCTTGTTCTTTTATATTTGTCTGTACACCAGGGGCGGTCAGAAGAGGAACTGTGAATGGACAGTAGCGACCATCTATTTTGTGTACTGCCCCCCACATTTTTTTCGAAGACACTTGGCTGTTTATCGAGGAAATGAAACGCTGCCAGGATGATTTTTCGGCATTTCGACGTATGTACCGCGCTTTTGCTCTTGCTTTTTTAATGTTTATAAGGTTTTCCTGTGTGGGGTATCGGCGAAATATGCCCCAAGCTTTATTTTGTTTTTTTTCCTTCTGTGCAATCTCGTGTCCACCACATTTTATGGTTGCGTTGTACTATTCCGGAAGATTGGGGGACAGCCAAGCGTGCGGCAGAAAGAATGCATTTTGTGAACTTTTCATTTATTTCATTTACATTAAGATTTTCTAACGTAATATTTTCTAACGTGGCTGCTGTTCTAAACAGCTGCCAGTCTGCTAAATTGAGCTTCCAACACCGTGGTTTTGTCTGGGTGACTGATGGTGGGGATGACAGGCAGATTTTAACAGGGAGATGATCGCTTCAGTGCGGGTTGTCTAAGACATACCATTTAAAATCGTTAAAAACTCAAGGAGAGCTAAAAGACAAATCTAAAACACACATTTTTTCTGAACTAGGGGAGCAATAAGCAGGTTTACCGGTGTTCAATAAACAAATATTGTTGTATAGTATAAAATCCTCAATAACGTTACCTCTGCTATCGGTTTTCTCACTGCCCCAGGAACAAGAGTGTGGATTAAAATCGCCAACTATCAAGTATGGCTCCGGTAACTGTTGTAAAAGGCTCTCTAATTCATGCTGTCTTACTTCGAGATGTGGTTGAAGATATACGCTACAAATTGTAATGGTTTTGTAACCAACCACGGTGGCTGCTACGGCTTCGAACCTAGTTTTGAGTTTGATCTCGCTAGCTGCTACTCCAGGTTGCACAATGATGCTTACGCCTCCCGAGAGTCTGCTCGCCCCCTCTCGGTCACGGCGGAAGACAGTGTACTTCTTTAGCACCTTTGTGTGCTGAGGGCCTAGATTGGTTTCCTGTACACATAAAGCAATAGGAGAAATTGTGTTTAAAATGTCTTTTATGTCGTTATAGTTATTAAGAGACCTCTGCAGTTCCAGTGTATTATGGAAGCCATCTTAATGTTGTGTGCGTGTGTGCAGATAAAATTAGCCTAACTTTGATTTGGCCCCTTGACTCGGAGCCTCACATTTTTTTTATCGATCCAAAGACCTCCGCGGTCCGTCCAATGTGGATGGCACGGGGCTGCCCTGGGTCGTGTCCATCGCCTCAGCAGAGGCGCTGGATGACCGTGCAGGATGCACGCTGACTTTTGAGTTAGACCTCGACCTGTGGGAAGAGGTCTTGAGGCCCGCTGACCCGGGGGTCTGCGCAGCCTGCTTTGGGGTTGACGGAGTAGTATCAGCTACTCCACCAGGGGGCGCGGATGGCCCTGCCATAGGCCCACTGCGTGCGGCCTGGACAGGTGCTGAAGCCTGGTGTGATGCGCCGCGCCCACACACCACATCGGTGAAGTTTGTTTTCGCAGTGAAGGAGAATCGGTTTGTTTCGGCGTATCGCCTTCTCGCTTCCTTGAAAGAAATGTTTTCAGTGGTTTTCAGAGTAATTATTTCTTTTTCTTTTTTTCCAGGACGGACAAGCACTGGAGTATGCAGCATGGTCTCCCTCACAATTTGTGCACCGCGGGGAAGCAACACATTCATCTGACTGGTGGTCCTTCGAGGAGCATTTCGCGCAAGTTTTGCGGCCGCGACAACTCTGAGCCGTGGCCGAACCTCTGGCAATTGAAGCATCTGCGTGGGTTGGGTATATATGGCCTTACATTTATTTTCAGGTACCAGACTTCAATGCTTTCAGGTCGTGTGCTGGTGTTGAAAGTGAGGATCATGTGTTTCGTATCTATTTCGTTGTTATCCTTCCGGATCTTTATCCGCTGAACATTTATGACATCTTGGTCGGCAAGGCCTTCAAGCATTTCTTTTTCAGAGAGGTGAACACAATCAATTTCTGAAATGACATCTCGGACTGTGTTCAAAGATCGGTGTTACGTGATGGAGACAGGAATCTCCCCTATCGATACAATGTTTGCAAGTTTCAAGTGCTGGACGGTGTCACGTATTTCGAGCAGTAATTCGCCACCAGCCATTTTTGATACCTTGTACCCAAACCGCAAGGTATCTGTCAGGCACTTTGCTACCAAGAATGGAGAAATCAGTATTGCTTGTTGTTCTTCAGCTTTGCTGTGAATGACATGATATTTTGGGAATGACACTTTTCTTTTTTGAAAAAAATCTTCATCGTTCCGCCCTCTTTTAAGAGAGCGATCAGGTTGGGAATGGAGGGGAGCCATAAAAAAAATTTAGTTTTTCAGCCACGGTGCCAGCCATCCACCACGGAGCCCAACAAGGGGACGGGACAGCAACTTGCACACAAGTCCTGCCCACGCCAGCTGTACACCTCAACTATAACCAAATATGACGAAACCCAGGGTAGTTTGCCACACAAGGTTAACCCTAGCCGCCCATGAAGAAATAAAAAAACCAAGAAATGACGAGGAGACAGGACAGTAGTAAGAAAGAAGATAGTAAAGTAAAAGATGTAGAGGAGGACAGGAAAATGCGACTGCCGATTGCCCCCGGTCGGGTCAGGCCGGAGGTGCCGTCTACAGGAAGCTGGGGCCAAAGTGGTGTGTTGCCTTTGCCGAGGGGCCTTAAAGGTCCAAACGCTCGGCATTGGCTCAACCACCAGGATCCCCTTTTCCCCGGACACGGCGATGCCACGCACGGCGAGGCGTGGGTGCTCGGGTCCGTGGTGATGCACTGTTCACCGTCATCCCCCTGCGGGGATGTCCCTGCGGATGCTCGGGAACCCGTGGTGTCGCCACTCACCAACGCCTGCAACTTGCACACGCCCCTCTGCGGGGGGCATCGCGTCGTGCCTCCTTCAAACGAGGGACCTCACTTGCGGCACGGAATCGAGAAAATAAAGGCATCCACAAACAGCCTCACACGTCACGGGTGCTTTACGCATCTGCACCGCACGCAAGAACGAGCTGGAGCTGGCCGACCCCGAGAGGGAGGTGAAGGCTGTTGCCGAAGAACAAGAGCAGCTAGAGGCTGCGAGCACGTCCAAGACGGCAAGATCAATATCGGTCCCTTTTCGCCCGCAATAAAAGAAAGTGGAAAAACTGGTCTCTTTCTTTACCAGAAGGAAGGATTTCACGCCCTTGCTCCACACGCAAAAGCAAAACATTGTCGTAGCATACGATTCCGGTTCTCAACCGAAGAAATAAAAAAAATATAGATATAGTTTTTCCCGTAGTGTCACTACACGCCCCAGACAGTAATAGATACAGCAGCAAAAACCATCCGGTTGTAAAGCTCGTCTTGAATCTGTAATTACTTTCCTCGTAGACAGTCCTTTTATGTTTTTACTCGCAATGCCTTGGGGGGGGGGGGGGGGGTATAAAAGAAGGTCCCCGTAGACAAGTCGGAGCAGGAACCGCCTTGGCCTTAACGCCACGGGGACCGCACCGCGCTGCCTGACCACAATCTAGAGGAGTATATATTTTGTGGTTGGACCGTTTCCACAACACTGTTTTTCGTGCGTAGGATGGAAGAAATGAGGAAGAGACTCGACAGAGAATCATACAGTGTGGGCTCAAGCGAAACAGGAGGTAGCGCTCGTCTTTGTTTTTGAGTTATTTTTCGGTGACTGACTACATCTCCAGGGACGGCCTCCAAGCTACGCTCGTTCAGGCAACCAAGACGGTCCCCGTCCTTTTCATGAAAGCATGCAAAAGCTCTCAGACAATTCACCGAGGCGTGGATGGCATTCCAGACGAAAACCTACCCCAACCAGAAGCAGAACCAGCAGGAGCAGGAGAGACTTTACAGCCCAATTATCCAGAGTTGGCATACGAGCTACACCGAATTCCGAAGCGAAAAAAAAATTGTACACGACGTGTTTCCCGCCAGTGACGATAGAGAAGCTGAGGACGTTTGTCGTGACCTTATTAGAAGATTCAAAATCGGGCCCACCTGCTCCGTAGTTGCTGCAGTCTCCCTGCACATCAGCGACACAAGCATCCCACACATCCACATCATTCACGACTGCGGGTGGGAAAATTGACCATGCAGATGCGCTATGTTCCTTGGCCTCGTTCGAAGACGAAACCGCTCGTCAATTTGGTCCACAAACACAAGCCCTCGGGACTTCTCCCACTCATCCAATATCTACCTTGTGAACCCCAAGCACTGGAATGTTTTAGGGTGGGAGGGCAAGACAGGGGTAGCGACTGTAGAGCTCAAAGTGTGGGACAATTCCCAGGTGAAGGACACGTCCCCCAGGAATTTTGGAAGTACTGCTCGCACAGCTTCTTTCCGGGTACAACTGCATGCCGCGATGGCCGCAGAGGGGCACGAAGCGATAAAAACGCTGAGCGAATACGCGCACGAGCGGGTGAGGGATCAAGATCACGTTTAAAAAGAAAAGCGGAAGAACCCATTTACGGTTGGCTCCGGCAGAACCAAGTATCGTCAATGAGCAACATGTTGCGCGCGCCCAAATGGTTGGCCGACCACGATGTGCGCTTTATCTGGCTGAATAACAAGCACCAACAGTACGCTATCCAGGTCATAAACGACGAAATGTTCACCTGGATCACGCTCGAGAAATGTACCGCAACACTTGTCCGCTCTTTGACGCATCCAACGGAAATGTGGCCGCCTACTACATGGGCGTACCCGAATCCTTCGAAGCGATGAAGGAGCTGCTTGCTTTCCAGTTTGATGACGACTTCGCGAGGAGATTTACAACTTTGTAAACAATCTCTATGCCCTGGTCTAGAAGATCATCCCCCCCTCCCCCATAAAAAAAACTGCATGGAGATCGCGTCGCCCCCGAGCGCCGGCAAGAATTTTTAACCGGGGCACGGTTCACAACTTCAACACGTTTTCAAACTTTCCCCAGCATGACACGGTGGGCCGCCGCATTCGGGTGTCGAACGAGTCAAACTGCGAATCCACAGCGTTCGACACGGTAAAGGAAATTTTCGGTGGTGACAGACTGTCGCTGCCAAGTACACGCAGGACCAGACCATCTCACGCACGCCGGTCATCGTCCTCTCAAACAACGAAGTGTTCCCCGCAGACGACGCCTTCAACCACCGCATGTTCCGGTACCGATGGAAGCCCTGCCCTGCCCTCAAGCGCTACGAAAAGAGGATCCACCCGCTGGCGTTAATTGACTTGTTTGATAAGTATAGCACTGACGGTGACTACATCGCCACTCGGGTCTCGATTCGTCCTCAATAAAGCTTTCATCCTGAGTACTTGGTCAATGCTTTGCTGTTCACTATTACACAACCTACGACATTGTGCTTAGGTTAGGTTAGGTTAGCGAAGGAAAAACAAATAGACGCGCTATTTGGTACTTGGTTAATGCTTCGCATTTCACTGCTAACACCACTACTCACTACTACACCACCTACGACATTGGGCTTAGGTTAGGTTAGGCTACCAAAGGAAAAACATGCGTCATTTGGTCAATGCCTCGCATATTACTACTACGCCACTACTACACCACTGTTCACTACTACGCCACCTACGACATTGGGCTTAGGTTAGGTTAGCAAAGAAAATAGATGCTTTATTTGGTCAATGCTTCGCATTTCCCTACTACACCATATACGAAATTGTGCTTAGGCTGGCACGCACAACTGGCCGTGGAATAGGACTTAGATTTTTGGGGGAAGAGAATAACGCCGGGGAACGGAGGAATGCTTGCAAATCATTGGGAGATATCTTGTATTGTGTGGGGTGTATAAATGTTCCGCATGCGACGTTTCCCCTGTTCGCACAGTTTTTGTGTAAGGTTTATCAGAATGCCACATGCTTATAATTTCATTTTTCAGCTTACTGTGCACTGTGGTAGCGACAACCACATCTGTGAGCCGTGTTGCAGTAACAATGGACGCGCAAGAACCGCCGAACGAGCTTAGTGATGTGCAATGACGACAGCTACTGTATTGGTTTTGGGTGTATATGCAGCAAAATGAATTTATTTCACAAAGCACCTGGTGTCGTTTATAGATTGGGACTGCTTGACGAGGGCCGTGTCTCAGCTGAGTTGATGGCCGGCCAAGAGCGTCCGGAATGTAATTTTTCATCTTTCCGGACCGAAAGGAATTTGATAACAGTAGGAGGCCATGCTGAACAGAAATAATGCGCCACGAGGGAGCGGCAGGCCGCTGCGCTTGCTAGCATTCTGCGTGCGCCTGAAACCCAGACCCTCTATACCTGAGCGGCAGCTGGAGCGACGCCCTCCCATTGGGCACAGCTGGCGCGACGCTCCTCAGAAGTAACCCGAGCTTACCCGTGCTACTTTGAGGCTTCATACAAAATTTTTGTTTGGGATGCGTTAAGTAGTGCTATCGCATTAAAAGATCGGACAGCTATCCGCCAGTCATTGGTCATGCTCGTCATCGGTCTAGCGTGAAATACCGGCGCTTAAACGACGTGGCCTACCGATCTGCCCACCGACCGCCGTCACTGTTCAGTGACGTCACGGGTGTATTCACTGTCGTCATCGCAAGGCTCCCATCTCAAACAACCGTTCCAGCGATGAGACTAGATCGCGAGTAAGAGCACTTGAGGACTCTTTGGAACACAATTAAAAATATATTTTGAATGCCTGTCGTCTCTGATACTTCTCCATGAGGGTCGCGGCAAATTAAGTGCACCCAAAGTCTTTTTAAAGCTTCAAAATATGATGTCTCAACACTTAACAAGAATGCTCATACAGCCGTCGATAGTTCGGGCAGTAGAGTCAAACATTAGGAACAGCGAAACTGTTATCTTGAAGTTCTCAAGAGTCAGGGTGTGAAGATTACTTTAATAACCGGCGCTTAAGGGCGAAAAGGCGTTAAAGGAAGAGGAGCAATATGCTGCTACTATACATTACATATCGCGGCTGAAAATTAGTCTCGTCTTTAGTGAAGTATTAAAAGGCACAAGTGATCTTGGTGCGGAGAAAATGAGTTGTCCGAGGCGGATGGCTGTTAGAAACAGCCGCTTGAAAAATGCAGTTTCTTTTTCTGAGCATAGCGCAGAAAGGAAAAATTGTCCCTGGAGGTAACAAAAGTGTTTCCTCATTTTGTCGATATTTTGGGCAACATATAGAATGAAACCTGAAAGCACTAAAGGAGAGAATGAGAAAGGTTCAAGCCTTGTGACCAATCTTTTGAGGGCCATTCGAACTTGACATCTACAGAAGTCCTGTGTTTTATGGTTTTATATTTGGGGATAGTTTATAGTTGGCACTTCTTAATTGAACAGCGCGAACACTGAGAAAATGGAAGCAAAAGAGGATACGAACTTGTTATGTAAAACACAGGAGAAGCTTTAAACCGGAACGCCTAAGGCGGGGAAGGAGGGCGCGCAATGATGTTTTAAATGGTGACAGTAGAAAAGGACGAGCAGGGGAGCGCCCGGTCTATCGCTATGACCAAGAGAGAAGGCTGGTATCCAAAATCAGACAGGTGAGAAATGAAAAAAAAATCGCAGTGCTCAGTCCATGTGATACCAGGTAGTCAGTTAAACCGAACCACTTAAAGCCACACAACAGGGCGCTGGAGCAGTGGGAGGTGACGCTTGCCAGCGGCACCCTAGAAGACCGGGAGGCTCTAGTCGCCACGGCGAAAGTGTCGGCGGAGGCCGCTGGAGTCTTGGACTGAGGACCCCACCCACAATCCGCTCCGGTCTCCATTTTCAAATAAATGTTTATTCTTTCGCTCTGTCTGTCTCCCTCGGCGTGAGGGAGCCGACTCAAGCCCTTTTGCGATGCCTTTTCCGCTCCTCGAAAAATAAACAGCTGCATGTAAGCGCTCTTCGTACCTGTATTCTCTGCTCGTTCCATTCTGTTAAAGTTATCGCTGTCCGATTCAATACGAATAGCTGCACTGAAAACATTTCTGATTGAATAACAAAGATATGTGCATGGTAGAGTACATGGCTCAAAGGCGGTCGTTAGGACGCAGTCAACCTTACCAATGAACTTCCGTTGGTATGAGCAATAAAAGAACACTTACAATCCGACTGTCAGCTTTGGGCCAGCGCCCGTCTTCACGATCGCTTGGTGGAAGGGCTGCACATCCTGGAATTGAACAAAGTGGAAGTGCAGCTCGTTGAGGGACGCGCAGTCACGAGCTGCCAGCAGGACTCCTTCAATTTCACATCCGGAAAAGTCGTACTGAATGGCGAGACGACGCAGCGATGTAGTTTTTGAAATCGCTTCCACGAGGTGTTGAGCGTGCAATCGGAGTTTCTGTTTTGCCTGGAAAGTGGCGGAAAAAAAAATTACGCGTCTTCCTGCATGCCTTAGCAGGAAGCTGAGAAGTTCTTGCAGCACACTTGTTTACAGCTATTGGGGCCAGCTATTCTTAGCAGTCAGGGTGTGTACTGATAAAAATAGGGTGGTATCCTTCCCGAATACTCAGGTCGGCCTGTTAACAATGCCATTAGTTTTACAATTTTGCTTGCACCCCCTTTTTATCGGAGTTTTCTTTTTTTTATCTGAAGAAATAAGGCACTGAATTGGTTCTTATTTCGACCCTGCCAACGTGAACTTTTAAGCATCGACTTATCCCTTGTCCGTCCCTTAAAGTTTAGAAATGTTCAAAATTGTTGCAGAAAACTTCCGAATTTTGTTTTTTGTTACAACTTTGCTTTTGCCTCAAAGCATAAAGAGAGTTAAGATAAAATAAAAGAAAAGGGGATGTTAAATGAGTGAGAGAAGGTTGGTCCCGATGTATGAAGGCGAGCAGGGAGCGGTGATATGGCCACTGCGGCCAAGGACAGTTCCGAGGACGGTTTGATCGGTGGGAGGCACGCTGCATCCATGGATGCCAAATTCTCGTTGGCTGCAGCCGCGGGCAAACCCACAACGAGTGGTGAATATTTGCCTCAGTATTTTAACAACTGCCGACAGGGCAACCTGGGCGGGGACAGTAGTGTCGAAATTGAGGCCACGTGCGAGTGACGACAGGAGTGAGGGCAACCTCAACCAGGATCCTCCGAAGCGCAACCTCCTCTGCATGACCGCGGCAAGTAGGTGTACGGCGCAGGATATGTTCCTTGTGAGAAGGAAAGCAGCATCATTAATGCTGAGGAACCCAGGCATTGATGAGGGTTGGGTCGCCAGGCAGGCTTCAGAATGTGCAGATCTTTGTGAACTCAGGAGGTCACGTGGGACCCACTCAATTCGAATGGGCTGTGGGATGCGAGCCGCCAGACGATATATGTTCTGGCAGATTTCTGGGCTATGAGTGACGCGTCCGTTTGTAATACCCGCATTGTATGCCATCGTTCAAGCCTACACGGAAGCAGCAGTTGCTTTATAACAGAGCACGAACGCTTTCTGGACGCGACCTGGCAAGGCGGTGCACAAGGTACTTAAGTCCATGCGAAAACATTTCCCTGATACCTGTATTTCTGTAAAAAAAATCGTGACAATCATCCGAGGCGGCAGCATTCAAAGCAAATGCAGTAGTCCCAAGTGTTTTTTTGTGTTGTGTACAGTTGGAACGCCAAATTTTGCATTGTTTGGGAAAGTTTTGCCCTCAAGTCGGCCGCGTTTTCCGGGAAATATTCACCTGAATTTTTTGAAATGGAACCTGAAAAAAATTTGGTAAAAATTCCAGAATTGTGAGAGTGTGAAGTATCACGCGTGTCACAGGCTGAGGCTGCTTTGATAGTAAGAGAAAAAGCTTGCTCGGGTGGCAGGTTGTATAGGAAGGAAAGGCATGGTAACTAGCTTACTCCAGGTGTACCTTAAGCACGAAGTGACGTAGGAGAAGATGAAAAGGGGACAATTAAGAGGTGCCGATAAACTCCACATCTGATCTAGCTCTTGCGCGGGTTAGTAAAGATGCTTTCTATTAGTGACACGTCATCGGCTGATCAGAAATATTAGGCGACAAGACTGTTGACAGTTGCATTGTAACAGAATCTATGCGTTTTAGTATATAAAACATCGTTTCAGGCTAACTGTCCCCTGGGGAAATACGTAGAGCAAAATATTAGATACGTCGCAACCTTAGATGCCTGTTTTTTGAGGGCGCGTTGATTATCCCTAGTACGCTTCAATGCTGCCGCCAAAACTCACCTTAGTTTTCCAGTTTTTTCTCACGAGCCAATGGGACGTGGCACAGCTGACGTCCTCAATGGTGGCGCTTCTGGCCAAGAGTTTAGAGAGAGCCTTCGCATCCATTGGCCCTAGACTGAAATTCTCGACGCTCAGTTTCTTCACAGTGTTGTTTGCCACAAGCGCCTCGAAGGCCAAGTTTGATTTGCGTCGGTACTCGTGGCTGGTAGAACGTACGGAAAGCTCGGACGGACCCGAAGGGTTAGCCAGCATCCGCTTGAAGCTTGCACCGCACCTGTGTGCCGCAAAGGAGGCATCAACAGCGAGGCTCGAAATGCTGGCAGTACCGGTCAGGGCGAGAAGAGTTGTCGCAACGAAGTCCACGGGCATTCCACGGCCAGTCTCCTGCAGCGAAAAGTATTTAACGTCTGTTTCTGTTACACCACCACTGCATTTTTTAGGGTTTCCGATGGTGTCCCTCGCACTACTCTGCTAATTACCATAATTGAGAATCCTAAATCATACATACAATTGCGGCTTTGTCTTCTGCAAGGAGTCTATGGAACATCTCTCACATACGTAATCGACTGCAATCAACTTTCGGCACATTTGCTCAGGGACCGACGTGTAATGCTTAGGCCAAGCAAAGTTCTGTAGAAATTCGAGATCCCGAATGTTTAAAATTCCACATAGAGCAAGGACCTTTCACGAGTCTTTCGTTGCGCTGCTTTCTTTCTGGCACCCGATACTGAGAGCACGAGAAAATGAATTAAACAAAAAGTAGAGGCGATCATACTAAGTGAGAAGCGCTTCATTTTGACCAAGTTGGTACTGCATACCAATGGAAATAATTGCGCGCACATAAGTGAGGTCATGAAAAGGGGCAGAGAGGCACAAACTTCAACTGGATTCTATTGCGAAAAAAAGATTAAATCTCACTCCAAGTCATATCTCCGCGCAAAACTTGCAAAACTGTGCAGAAAGAGCTGCCCAATAAACCATGAGACTGCAAACCACTAACAATCATTATAAGTAGTTTGTAAACTACAAAGAAGGCTTACTGTACCTGGTGCCATTATCATCCGAGAAATGCTGTATTGGCCAAACTGGCAGATGCATAAATGAGCCCCTGGCCGTATATTATCGCGAGGTCGTGCATGATAGCAATGGGCTCATGGCAGATCATTGTAGTCCGTGCGAATGGTACGGTCCCATCTTTAACGGTTGCCGTATTTTGCTGGGGCTGCCTTACTCGCACAGGAATCAGCTACACGAAAAACTGTCGAGGCGAAGCAATTTGTTAGTTACGGCCCTGGCTGCGTGAGTGCGCCATGAGTACCTTTACTGGATAAAGAAGTGGAATTCTTAAATTGGGAACTGATATGACGAAATAGCCTTAGGTTTTCGGCATGTGTGGCATTGAAGGTTTCTATTTTTAACGTCTGAAGGATCATCTTGATTGTGAAAGCATATATATTTCTTGCCGTCACAATAAAGTCCAATTGAAGTCTGCGCCTTTTTGTGTCCCTTTGCACGTTCCTTCTTGTGTGTGCGAAATAATTTCCAAAAGTATACCAAGTGATGCGATAAATCTGCGTTAACGTTGGTGATGCAATCCGCTGGTGTATTGGTCGCTTTCAGTCTTTGAATATGATTTCACCGTTGCTTATCTTTTGCACTACTGAGTCAGCTTCTGACGGGGGGATGTTTCTGGAGGGAGGAGGTGGGCAGTACCGGATGTTAGATTGGTTTCTGTGTGTGTTTAACGTTCTAAACCAATCCAGGCTATGTGGCACCAGAGGTTAGACGTTGGCCGAGGTTAGAGAGCACACAATGGAATCGGGCTATAAACTAAGGTAGTAAAATTAGAACGGTGGTAGGTAGAGGCCGTAGAGGATCTCCGTCACGCTTAATGGCTGAAAAGAGATCCGGCAAGCAGTGACCGGTAGGAAAGGTTTCCGGATGTTCAGAATATGATGGGGTGATGGTTCGCATGCAAAAACGATTTAGATGTGCATGAAAGGAAACGTCATTGTTTTCGAAAATCGAAGAGTGAAATGAGCGGTGATTGTGACCTATAATGAACGTGCCTCTACGCGAGGACTGCAAGGACACTATGCAAGGAACGTGCCTCTATGCAACAGAAAAGTGTGAACAGGCTTCCTCAACGGCTCCTCATTCTTTACCACCACCTGGCTAATTATTATCGAGGAGACGCATAGGCTAGAACAATGAAATGCTTCGAGATCTCGGGAGAGAGGTAAGAGCATCGTTCCCTTGATGAACTTAACACTTGACCTGCTCGTGATTTCAGGAAAGCAATAAGCGCGCTTTGTTTGTTGTGCCTGAGATGTATATTGCGTGTAGTGTGGCGTTGTGGCTAGCATGGAAGATTTGTTATCTTTCAAGTGTTTGCGTTTCGCTGCGTAACGCGCCGTTTGTCGGCATTCCAAAGCTTGTGCCCCTGCTGGGCGGCGGCGGCGGACCAGCACAGATGACCGTTAATTCTCTGGAAACCGCCAGAGAAGCCTCCCAACGCCGCTAATTCAACGCGCGACGAACTACGGTGTCCCGAAATAAATGGCGGCGGCTCTCGGTCTGGGTCGGGTTCACTTAGCGGGATCTGCCCTACGCTGAAGCCGGTCCTCTCTCACTCGAACACTGCGGCGTCTGAGAGCTGCTGCTACTGCACCCGCCTGATCACTGTCCATTAACCATTTATTCTTAAAATTCAGGACACTAGACATATAGATGCACTACCTATTGCATGTGGTAAAGCTTCAAACATTTGACCTCGACTCAAATGTGACGTTTCACATCCCATGTGGCGGTTTTCTTTTCAGAATGCACAATTATGTTTTGTTCTTTAGGCGGAATCAATTTAGTAGATGCACCTAAATCTGATCGCTTCATCCGGAGAAGTCTGGCGACTGATCAGCGGATTTAAGAAGGATGCTGAGTTGAAAGAGCTTCACCCTACTGAATGAAACTTTGAATCCGTAGAAAAAGAAAATGAGGATTTAAAAGTAGCCAAGAAAACCCTGAGCGTCCGCAGTGATTCCCTGGAGAAACGACTTCCTGAAATCGTGACGTACTCCCGTAAAAATGATAGAAATCAAGGGCGTTCCTGTCACTCAAGGGGAAGACTGCTTGAATATGCTTCAGTCTATTGCAACAAAAATTGTCATATACTCCCTGTGCAACAGACATCGAGATTGTTCACTGAGTCTTTACTAATTTTGATACCAAGCACTTGATTGCCCGATTTCATTCCCGCACTCTGAAATCTGAATTCAGTCGTAAAGCCCTCAAGGCCCGGGAGCAAACAAGTGAAATTGGCTTCTGCGCTACAAATAGTAAGCCAGTGTTTGTGAAGGCAGGGGGCGCTGCGAGCGCGCGACATGAGCAGACGTGTGTCTCTTCGGCTCCGCCGATTTTCGGCTGGGGCCACGTCCCAAATCATTCTACCCCGGCAAAACTGGCGTCAAACGAGCCGGAAAACGAAGCGGAACACCTGGACTCCGAATTCATCCAGGTAGGCCGATTTTCTCTAAATTTACGGCCGTTTTTCGACCGACCACGTCGGCGCCGTCGTCAAGCCTAACGGCGTCGCCAACGCCTGGCCTGGTGGAATTGGCCCTCCGAGGACAAGATGGCGACTTCCGCGCAAGAACTGCGCGGCTACGACACTGAGGCGATGTTGTGGACCTCGGTGCCCACCACCGGAGATTCAAACTCGACGGTTACTCCCAAAATTCGGAGTCAACCTTTGCTTCAAGCGGCTGCACGCCGCTCTCAAGACAAAGCCCAGATGGCGGCGTTCGGCGCCGCCCCGGCCGCCGGTTCGTCGGTCGGAAACGTGAACGCTCCCGCGACGCGCGCCACGGGAAGCAAGGACAAGGCGTTCTCGAAGTGGAAGCCGCGTCCAATGCCCAAACCGACACCTGAAGACTACGTCATAGTTATAAAGCCCAGAGAAAGCGTTTCTCTTCACGAGGCGTTCACAGAAACCGGCTACGGCACTGCCACTTCAGCGTACCTCGGGTTGAAACGGGCCCGCGCCATCTCCGTTCTACCCTCACGAGAGCAAAACCTCATCATTGTGCATACCCCGGACATCGAGGCGGCCGGCCAGCTTATCAGGGACTTCGCAGTAAATTCCGACAATGGGTCGATCCCGCTTCGGGGTTACCTAAGACAAGACGGCGGCAACATGTGCCACGGCGGGATCGTGGTCCGTAACTCGGACACCACGGAAACCCTTAAAGACCGAGTGTGCTGGCGCGCCGGCACCATCCTGGAAATCCGGAAGTTCGGGACATCCAACAAAGCACGCATCACTTTCGCGGGTAAGGAGAAGCCCCGTTACGTACATTATGACAACATGGTCGTCTCTGTGAGAAACTACTACAAAACTATCCCGGCGTGCGGCCAGTGTGGGGTCGTCGGGCATCGTGCGGATGCGTGTCCAAACCTGCGATCGAACACCTGTGGACTCTGCGGATTCCAAGCTCCGCTAGTGGAGGGCGTGCGGGCTCCTCACAACTGTGTTCCCCGGTGTTCTCTGTGCGGTGGCTCCCATGCCACCAACTCTCGTGACTGTGCAGCAAAATTCCGCACACCCAAGACGAAAAAGAAAAAAACGGCGTCCAAGAAGAAAAGCCGCTATCTTGGGCCTCCCGGCGATCAGCATGGCCAGGAAATCTCCAACACCGAGAACACACCTACCGGAGGTGCTGCAAAACAACCATCCAAGGTGTCGCCACCACACGGCGGACTGGCGAAACAGTCTACAGAAACGCGCGGTGATACCAGGGCCTGGGTCAACGCAGTAAAAAATGGCCACCAGGTGAGCTGTTCGGGTGGGGCTGCTTCTCTCTCCCCCTTTTCCACTCCCTTTCCAAGGGCGCATAGCGCCGAGCAAGATCAAATAGCAGCACTCAGGGCCCAAAATGAGATGCTGCTAAAGGAAATTAACGAATTGGAATCTAAAATCAACCAGTCTTTTTCTCCCCCCTCGCCTCCCGCGGCTGAGGTAATGGAGAGTGAGCTCGTGGTACCGAAGGCGGTAACAAGTTTGGAGGCCGCATTCGAGGCCCGCCTCGGGGCCACAGAGGCCCGATTCGCCGCTCTAGAAAATCAAATTTCAATGATGGTAAACGCCATCTCCAAATTGCAAGAGACAATCCCAGCGATGATTGCCCAACAAATTGCGAATTCCTTGCGCTCCTCGCGCAGGCCCGGCGATCCCTTACACGGCCGCCCTCACAAAACTTCTAGACGCACCCTCGAGGTAGCCGACGACGACAACTGCTCACTCTCTGGTATGGAGGATACCCCCCTTCCTGCGAGTGTTGGCTCCGGAGCAGTGTCAGTACAACCCCTCCTCAATCCAAATGACCATGGCGAGCAGCCCTAAGATCAGGCGGTCCCCAAAAACCAATTCGGCCATCCCCGTACAAATTGTCCAGTGGAACTGTCGGGGCTTCCGTTCTCGCACAAAGAGGGCGGATCTCCGACTTTACCTTTCAACTTTCGATTCTCTTCCCGCGGTGGTTGCCCTCCAGGAGCCAGGGAGTGGCGTCACCCTCACAAATTACATCCCCTTTCAGCAGGACCCCTCTTCCTGCGTCTGCGTGCATAAAAATTATACGGCTAATCTAGTTGACTTGGAACTTTACACAGAATATTCCTATGCGATGGTGACACTTCTCCCGCTCAAGAAACAAGATGCACCACTCCACGTACTCAGCATATACTGTTCCCCCAAACTCAAAAATGTAACGTTCGCAGCACTCTTTAGCCGCGCTCTAAAGGCTGCGGGCAGGGACCCCCTGGTGATTGTGGGCGATTTCAACGCCCACAGTACACTATGGGGATACGTGCGTGAAGAGAAGCGGGGACGCAAGCTAGCGGAACTCGCGTCCACGCTGGGCCTGACTCTTCACACTGACCCTGCATATCCAACGCGGCTGGGTAATTCCGTGACCCGGGATACATGTCCGGATCTCACCTTTACCAAAAACATTGTACACGCAGAATGGATCAACACCGAGGAAACCCTCGGTAGTGACCACTGCCTTATCAATACCACCGTAAGGACTAAACCATAGGCAAGACCCCACGCACAAGCTCGGCTTCCAGACTGGAATAAGTTCCGGCAAAACTACATCAATTCGGCGTCTATCCACGAACAAGGCTACCACGCGTGGGCACAAGGATAGGTTACACACCTTCGTTCGGTGGAAACAAATTCAGCTCTCGGAGGCCACTCCGGAGGTGGACAACCACCTTCTGCACCTCTGGGAGGCGCGGCACAGCCTCGTCCACAGATGGCGCCGCCAAAAACGTAACAGAAAGCTCAAAATTCGTATCGCCGAGCTCAGCCAGCGAGCGGCAGAGTACGCGGCCCAACTCGCCGACTCGAACTGGGTAGACCGCTGCAACACGGCGGCCAGACAAATGTCGAGCCGGAGCACGTGGCGCCTTTTCCGCGCCCTAATTGACCCGACTCAAACCCGCGCCGAGACACAAAAACATCTCCAACGAGCTATTTATAGCTTCGATGGAAATACATCAAAATTAGCATGCAAACTGCGCGACCAGTATCTTTGCACTAAGCAGGACCCCGGAGGACCCGCGTTCTCGTATGCAGGTTCAGAGAACGCGAATCTGGATCAACCATTCCAGTTGCATGACCTCAAGGCGGCCCTAGCTAAAATGAAACGAGGAACGGCACCGGGCAGGGACAAGATAACTGTGAAAATGCTTGCTAATCTTCCCGATCCCGCCTACAAAACCCTCCTCGCTTTCATCAACTCGATCTGGCTTGGTGAGGCACCTCTACCAATTGAATGGAAGACCGCCCTGGTAACTTTCATTCCGAAAGCCGGCAAAGCCATAAACACAGACAACCTCCGCCCCATCTCCCTCACGTCTTGCGCGGGAAAGCTGATGGAGACCATGGTGCGGGATAGGCTGTCTGGGTTTCTGGAAAACGAACATACATTCGCAGACACCATGTTCGGTTTCCGCCCGCAGAGGTCCGCTCAAGATGTTCTGCTTCAACTCGACCGAGAAATTCTCAACCCTGTCGAATATCCCTTCAACGATAAGGCAGTACTCGCCCTTGACTTGAAGGGGGCTTTCGACAATGTTACACACGAAATCATCCTGCAACATCTCTCCCAAACGAACTGTGGACATAACACGTTCCAGTACATCAAGCAATTTCTCTCGGATCGACGAAGTTTCATCCGAATACAAGACGAAGAACACGGCCCATATAAACTGGGAACGAGAGGAACCCCACAGGGTGCGGTCCTCTCGCCATTACTTTTCAATCTGGCCATGATGAAACTCCCGGCTCAGCTGGTGAAGGTCGAAGGTATCCAGCACGCGCTGTACGCCGACGACATAACCATCTGGGCCAAACACGGATCGGTTGGAGACATTGAGGCCAACCTGCAGCAAGCGGCGGAGATCGTGGACGCTTACGCCCGCCGCTGCGGCCTTCAGTGCTCACCGTCCAAATCCGAATTTGTGCACATTCGCGCGTCGCTTCAGTGCGCCACCAAAATGGAACTATCTCTGGCCAGCGGCCCGATACCCGAACACGATGAGATTAGAGTACTTGGTCTCCTTATCCACAAACATCGACGGGCTGATACCACACTAGCAAAACTGCGCAAGGTGGGGGACCAGGTGGGCCGGATGGTCCGCCGGGTTTCCAACAAACGCGGGGGGTTACGGTACAGAGACACTTTGCGGCTGGCGCATGCATTCGTGACCAGTCGAGTCCTCTACTCGACTCCTTACCTCCACCTGCGCAAGTTTGATGAGAACGCCCTCTTAGCGATTCTCAGAAAGATGTACAAGCGTGCCCTCGATCTCCCGATCACCACATCCAACCAGCGTCTCATGGGCCTGGGGATGGTTAGCACATTCGCGGAGCTCCGGGAGGCGCACTTGACAAATCAATACACAAGGCTTTCAAAAACGCCGTCGGGTCGCCGCCTATTAGCCCGACTACACATCCACCACCCAACACTTACGGAAGAGCGCGTACGCATTCCTGAAATCTGGAGATACGCCCTGCACGTCCGCCCTCTTCCGGCCAACATGACACGTGACGACCACAGTGGCAGGCGCCTTGCGCGGGCGGAGGCACTGGCCCGTCACTATGGGAACAAACATGGCATCTTCTACGTGGACGCCTCAGGCCCTCACCATGGGGGTGGTACACGGCCGCAGTCGTCCACCAAAAAATCGTGGTGAATGGCCTAACGTTCCGAGCTCAAGACATAACACATGCGGAAGAAGTTGCCATCGCGTTAGCCGCCGCAGACCAGGAGTCGCGAGTGATCGTCACCGACTCGAGAGGGGCCTGCACAAATATTAAACAGGGGTAAATTCCTCTCTTTGCGCATCGCATCCTTCAAAACAGTAACTACCTCGGGGCCCCCGCGTCTCGAACGACTGTAGGGGCTCCAGCTCATATGGGCCTCGAAGGCAATGAAACGGCAGACGCCGCCGCCCGCGCACTCACTCTCCGGGCAACGCCTTCAGACCCTTTGGATACGGATCCCGAACCCAATCCGGCCCTCACTTTTCGAGAAATTACTGAATTATTCCAATTCGGCCATGCAATTTATCACAAGCCTTGTAAGGGCCTCACAAAGGTGGAGGAACGCACACTCCTCCGCCTTTACACCAAAACGCTGCTGTGCCCGGCAGTTTTAAAACACTTTGATCCTGCCTGTACAGGAGAATGCGCACACTGTGCGGATAAGTCTTCGGACATCTTTCACATGGTGTGGGCATGCCAGTCAACCCCGAACCTCGCCCCCAAACCCAACCCCACCCGGGAGGACTGGGAGGCAGCCCTGCTCGGCTGCTCGGACCTAGCAAGCCAGAAGGCCCTGGTCCACCGCGCCCGAGTCGCGGCGGTCGCCAATGGGCTCCTGTAATGAGGAGCCCACCTAGAGATTGCGAGAGGTTGCTCCGGCTACCTCAAGCTTCCTCCCTGAAATAAAGTTTTTCACACACACACTTTGCGCTGGTACCGTGTTCTATAATGTTTAGTAAAGCCTTGAAACTGAAAAAAAGGTTGGGAATTTTTGTAGACCTACGACTCTGTGATAAAGGCTAGACAAACTACTACATGCGACGTTTGCGGGATCAGCAGCAAATCCGATTTGTGCGTGTTTTGTTAGGTTTAGATTTATTGCTGTTTATGTAGCTCACCAGGTTCTACTTTAGTGTTAAAAAAATTAATCCCATTTTTAATAGCTCTTATCATTCTGCTGTTCATTTTAATGCACGCAGTCTTTGTAAACACTTTCCTGAATTTCTACTGCTCTTATCATCGTGTCTTCACCTCTTCGATTATCTGCGTCTCGGAGACCTGGCTGTGTGATTCCGACCGTAACCTGCACTGCTTTTCTGCTTACACTCCTGAATATAATCACCGTGTTTCTTCTCCTCATGGCGGTTCAGCCATCTTTATTCTCCCAGGAATAAGATATAACCCGAGGCCATATCTCAACATGAGTGTCGATGACCCAGTCAGTTTGGATTGAGGTCGACCACGTTGTCTGTTATTGATGATAGAAATACTTTACTTGGCCCCATTTACAAATCTCCCACTCATCCATACCTGCTTATTTTTTGAACGAAAATAATATTCTTGACATCGTTTCGAAAGAAAATTTGTATTGTTCTCATGGGAGATATTTACATGAATTTGTTAGAAGCAACATCTCCCCCATCAAGTCCGTATGTTAATTGTTATCAAGGGCACGCGACTGAATCTCCGCTTGACATCTCGACTCAATATCCTACAAAATATTCAGGAACTCTGAATAACCACATTTTAACCAACCTTCTTTCACCTCCATCAGCATTTATTCTTAAGGTTTGTATCATTGCTAATTTCGCCGTACTCCTCCTCTTAGACAGCAGTCCACGCATTACCAATAGCTCCTTTGTTAAGACGATTTCTAAGTTTATCCACTTAATAAGAAACTCAGATTGGAGAAGTATCCCTTCATTATTTTATGCTCAGTTTGCATATACTGAATTCAGCAACATTATCACTAAACGTCAAGAGTCAACTTCTACGTCTGTACGATGCCGGAAAAATTATGCATCACCTCAATATCCCTGGCTGACTCAGAGATTGCTGGTTAGGCTAGACAAGGAGAACCTATATAAGGAAGGTAAAAGAAGCAGCCTTTAAACATTCGTCTCAAAAAGCGCGATAAACAGTACAGTAACACGTTAAACATACTATTTCATGCCTCTGGAAATAACCACTACGAAAACGAAATCGTAATCAATGATTCGGATAACAAAAAACAATGGTCCCTGATGAATGCTTTCCTTGATATGAGCTCAAGTAATGCTATAACTATAAATCACGAGGGGTCCATATTATGTGACCCTATCAAAATGGCTAACGCACTTATTTCTTTTTTTCTTCGTTTCCGCTCCGACCGTCTTCAGCGCCTCCTGATTTGCTAAGCCACTGGTCTCAATATTCTTCCTTTATCCAACTTCGCCTGATGAAGACGACATTTGTCCTCTCTTTATTAAGTATCATCCTATCTATCCAACTGATCAATGTGCCTTTCTTGGCATAGCTCTAGATCTTGTTTGAAATATGACCAGCGTATACAGGCCTTACAGAAAACGACTTCATCTGGAATTACAGTATTACTAAAAGCTCGTCGTTTCTTTAACTTGCGCACTTTAATCACTCTACTATGCTTTCATTCATAGCCATCTAAAATATTGCAATACTTCTTGGGGGCTTACACACATTTCCAATGTATCGCCTCTTCAACTTGTTCAGAACCAAGCTATCAGAATTCTACCATTGAATAACCGGTATTTTCTTACATATACTTTGTATAGCGAGCTTAAAACACTAAATATTAATAATATGATTAAATTCAAAGTCAGTGTATCCATATATAGGGCAGTTAGCGACCATAATCTTTTGCAATTCAAGCTCATACAGGGCATCACGAACTCAAATGACGCTTTTCTTATCGGAATAATTTTTGCTTCTGAATGTTCGTACTAACTTCGAAATTGATACAGTTGAATTTTCATTAATTAAACTTTGGAATTCATTTCCTATGATATTAAAAAAGCTCCATCTTTATCATCATTTAGGCTCCAGCTTAATATGTGTATTTCCAACTGCCAGTCTGATTTTTATTACTTGTTGTGGTGCGTTTCTACCATCGGTGGCACTTCTGGCTTTTGTGTTTCAACATGAACTTTTATCTAATGTCATAGTGTTTACCTGATATGCTTCTAACTCATTTTTTTCGCGGTTGGTATCGCTGAAAGTTGTAACTAATTTATTTTATTATAAGATGTCCCATAATGGAATATTGCCCCGGGACCTCTTTCTGTATGATCTAATCAGTGTATGCATGCATTTTCAATGTATTTCAAGAAATAAACTTCAAACTTATTAACTATTTCTGAAAGCACACAATGAAACGCTTGCACAGCTAATGATTAGAACCCCTTGAACATATGCTTGCGAACGGAAGCTTCTGTACTATAAACTTTATACCGCGCAAAAGAGCGGTGTCTATGTACGACTATGAATATATCGCGTAATCTGTTGTTAACGCTCGTCATCGGCTAGCCCCCAAGCCAAGCAGCGCCATCCAGCTGTCAAGCACTTGTAGTTGAAGCAATCCGTATATTAGAGCGTCAATACTGCTGCTGCTAGTGTACGCAGTCGACCGATAGATAGGCTATTGAGCTGGCGTTGTCTGTAAGAATGACACTATCTCGACTAATTTCACTCAAAATAAATTGGCGCCATGGATCATTATGACACCTCTATCTGCGTTCAGCCTCTCAAAATTAAATAGTTACCGTGCACACAGACCGCTCAAGTCACAAATGATTTCCGTGCCTAAGGAAAATGTTGCATACCTTTTTCTCCTTGAGTTTACCCGAGAAATACACAGCATATAAAATTCGCGGTCTGTCGGTCCTCCTTTATCCGAACATTCCTCAGCACAATAAGCAGGCATGTCGCTCGCAATATGCGATGCCGAAACAATGAATTTCGGGCAGCGGCGACATTTGTGTTTTTGTTTTGTCTTACTCTATGCAACTCACGCAATGTAGCAAAACAGCGTGTTGAAACAGCGTTCATTAAATATTCTGAGCAGTAACCGGCCGACGCAATGTACTGTGGAGAAGCATGTTTGAGGAATGCAGTTTTCAGTCTGATTGCAGTGGAAAGCGCGCAATTGAATATTAAGGCGCAAACCTTCCTTGGCTCATGAGTGGGGCGCACGGGACTCTGCGCACGGAAGCTGTCCGCAAGAACTCAAGTGCGCGACCTTCGCCTTCATCCATTGCCCGCCTGAACACTGACGCCTGCCAAGTCTCCCGGGAAAGCACCTATGACTTCAAACACCGTGCAGCGTGTTTCTTCCCTGGTGATGAAGCGTTGCTGTACGAAAAATTCCCCAGCCGCTTTATTGATCCGTACACTGTACTCGAACAAACGTCCTCCGTGAACTATCGCGCTGTCCCTGCCCATCCTCTCAATGACCGTCGTCGCGGTGTAGAGATTGTTCACGTGTCGCGCTTAAAACCCTTCGCCCTAACGTGCGCCCGGGACGGTCGCTTTCGTCCGTAGGGGAGGCAAGTGTAAGCACAGTGCGCGACCTTCGTCTTCATCTGGAAATAATCATCATCACGCGTCGTCTTCAGAGGAGTGGCCGCCATACTTTATAGAAAACAACAAAAGTAATGAATCAAAGCAAAAGAGAAAATAATACAAGAATAAAACAAAAAAAACGGCCGTGGCTTAGCTTGGTTAAGCCTGGTGATTGCGAAGCAATAGTGTGTTATTCTCGGATCAGCTGGTAGTATGGCTGGTGTTAGTCTTGGGTTATGCTAGTGTTACGGCTTACAGTAGGCACCATCGTAACATCTGGCTGTATGACTGCCTTGGCGTAGAGATGGGTCGCTCAGGAGTGAGCCGGATCTTCTGAGCCGCTCTTTTAAAAGAGCGGGTGAGCCGTGGCTCAGTAAAAGTGAGCGGAGGTTTTTTTGGAGATCCGGCTCACTGATCCATAGGACCGTAGTCCCGCGTAGTGATCCGTGCCGAACGGCGACTGTCTGTTCCGTCAAAGCTGGGTCGCTGGGTTTTCTGCCGGGTGCGATTTGCGCGCCATCTGTTAGCAGTGCGAGAAAGCTGGTTTGTCGTTCAGTTAGCCGTGTCGAACCGTCCGTCAGAGCTGCTTGGTTAGGGTGCCTCGATGCCAGCGCTGCGCCGTACGGCGGCGCTGGCATCGAGGCACCCTACTGCTTGGTGTGATTTGCGCGCCATCTATTAGCAGTGCGAGAAAGCTGGTTTAGTGAACGGGTCGCCCGCTCGCTGAACGAGAGATCCGGATCTCCAAAGGAGCCAATCGGCTCACTGAGCCGAAGACCCGGCTCCTCAAAAGATCCGGGTCTTTGGCTCAGTGAGCCGTTTGGCTCCTTTGGAGATCCGGCTCTTTTTAAGAGCCGATTGGCTCTTTTCGAGAGTCGCGCTTTTGGTGAACTGCTTCTCTCGTTCAGTGAGCCGTGCGGCTCTTTTGGAGATCCGCTTCTCTCTCGTTCAGTGAGCCGTGCGGCTGTTTTGGAGGGCCGCTTCTCTCTCGTTCAGTGAGCCGTTCGAAGAACCGTTCAATCAGAGCCGGGTCTTCTGGCAAAGTGCGTATTTCTGGGCGAGTTGGTTGAGATACATTCCGAGCAAAAGAGCGCTCGCAGAGTTTGTCCTCGCTTTGTGTTGTCCTGCGGTGTTGTGTCTTCCTTGTTGTCGTCCGTTGTCTGCGAGCGCTGTTTCGCTCAGAACGTGTCTTCTGGCAAATCATTGGCAAAGGATGGCGCCGTTCGTTGACAGCTGTTGTTCGAGCGATGTCTCACGACTCCCACCGATCGTGCATCGTGAGCTGGTGCAACATTTCGAAGGTATTAGTAAAAATACCTATAACACGGTTATTCTACTAATGCACATATCGTTTATTTAAAGCCAAATAACTAAACTCTATAGCAGAGGTTACAGTGTAACCTGCTAGTTATTTGGCTTTCATGAAAACAAAACGATATATGCATCAGTAAAATAGCCGTGTAGTAAATTCAGGCATGGTCTCTTCCTTTTCTTAAGAGAGTAACAGGGCCTCTCCAGGCAGTGTTTGAAGATGGGGACGATTGTCGAATGCAGATGATGAAGAGAGGAAATATATCTATATATAAATGTACAAAGGCAAACTGAGTTACAGAAGCAGATCTCACACAGACGGCCGAACTAACTAACTAAAAAAAGGTAATTCTCACACAGAGAACATACACTACAAGACCTTACTTATCGCCCCACATGTTAAAGCCTAGGTATATTTGCAGAATTGCAAGCCACTGCACGGAGCCTCTAGCTAAACTAGGCAATACCGACTTGTGATTTGTAATGCATTTGCTTGCGTTTTTGTAAGTTTTATAAACAAGGAAGTTAGAGCGGCCATATTTCGAGGCCCGTCCTAAGTTCCGATAACCAATGAAGGTAGCCACGTACAGCCCTGAAGTTTGACACAACCTCGAGCCCAGGGCTTGGATAAAAGAAAAACACAACGAAAATTTCCGAAAAACCTATTATTACGGGAGCCCTTACCCTTATTGCGTGATGCTCTTTTCCTTCTCCGCCCCACCTGCGCGTCGCCTAAAGGAGTTGCTCTAAAGACCCGGCTCTTTCCTGAGCGACCCAAGTGAGCGTGTGAGCCGTTCAAATGATCCGGCTCACTTCAGTGAGCGGAGCCGTTCTGAGCCGCTCACTGAAGTGAGCCGTTTTGCCCATCTCTACATTGGCGAGAGGAGCGGAGCTGTTTTATACAGCTGGTGTGACGTCATTCTGACCGTAGCGCCACTGGTGAGAGGAGCGGGAGTTAGGCCGCCGTTGGTGGATACCGTCTCGCCTCGCGATGGCGTGAGATGGGGCCCCGTTTTTACACAGCTGGTGTGACGTCACACCGACCGTAGCGCCCCTGGTGAGAGGAGCGGGAGTTAGGCCGCCGTTGGTGGCTACCGCCTCGCCTCGCGACGGCGTGAGATGGGGCCCCCGTTTTTACACAGCTGGTGTGACGTCACTCTAGGTCACGTGGTGTGACGTCACGCAGCGAGGTCACGCTAAAGGTCAATTGTGCCTACCACCGCCTCGCCACGGAACGGGCTGAAGTGCGACCTAAAGTAGTATTGCTTCGCAATAATGTAAAAGCACACAAATAAAACAAAAAAGAAAATGGAGGGAGACAGAGGATAGGGAAGGCTTTCGCATTTCCGCTCTTAAGCAGACGTAAGTGCAATCCTTTAATTTTTGTTATTGGAAGATAGAACTAGAAAATGTTCACTCCATCGCACACTGCCTGAGGCACCAGGGGTTTTAGCTAAGCGCAAAGTGATTATTTGTTCAGTAAGTTACCAAGAGTGTTAATAACAACCAAAAATATTACCTGCACAGTGACGCCGACGTCGATTATCTTAAGCCTCTTGAGACAGGTGGTGGAAGCCAGGGCCCGTCCCCAGGCATCCAGCGACGCACAAGCTTCTTCAAAGAGTCCCAGGGCCTCTAGTGATAGCTCGCGCAGTTCCGACGCCAACAGGCGACAAATGGCATCAAGCGCGCTACAAGTTGCTACCTTGTTCATTTTAAAACAGCCTAAGTGGAGGCAGGTCAAAGATGGTGTTGACTTCAGGGCATCGCAGATGACTGACTGGAAGCCGCATCGGGGACTCGGCGACATCAGGAACTGCAATAACACCAGTCTGTGATGTGTACTCGAGATATTGCACTTGTGTAGTTTTTAAAGAGCAATATCTGTCCAACAGCGTTTTCTTAGAAATTAGTTACGAACACCGGCACTCCATTTTGTATACGGACTACGTAAAATCGAATCCACTGTGGGTAGCGTTGCAATTTAGGAAAGTTATTGCTAATATATAAGAAAAAAGCGGCAAGAAGTGCAATGTATAGTCTAAGGAAAGACCAGTGACCCGAGCGCTGTGTATTGAGAAGGACATTGTTCTGTTTGGCCGGGTGTGGAGTTTTTTAGACTATCTTCCATTACCGCAGCGGTATCTAACTCGATAAGCCAACCTTAGGTGAATGGATACAATT
The DNA here is from genome assembly GCF_052857255.1 of Amblyomma americanum. NCBI lineage: Eukaryota > Metazoa > Arthropoda > Arachnida > Ixodida > Ixodidae > Amblyomma > Amblyomma americanum. The sequence goes on along the minus strand of NC_135500.1, from coordinate 75,274,024 downwards.
TACCGCGGTAAACAAAGGGAACATGTCTTCTTTCGAGTGCAGTGTTGGAACGGGAGCTGTGAGTCTGATCCAACTATATCATGCGTTACAGGGAGATTAACCATTACTGCTAAACATTCCGTTCCATTAGCACTGATTAACATTAGATTATATTGGGACTAGACAAAAGGAATGAGAAAAATGTGTCCCGGCCCGCACCACTAAGTATAACGGGCTAGCACTGATGAACATATATAGGGACACATATTAGGTTGGGGCAGCCTAAAAAGATTGAAAAATAATAAGCCCAGTTGACGCTGCGCAATAATTTATTGTTGCAGCTTCGAGGTGGTGAAGCCAATCCAAAGAAATGAAGCACGATTGCCTTTGAGTAGAAACTGCGGTCTCCTTGCCACCTTGAAACAGTGAGTGTGCCTTATCACAAATGGCTTTCCCCTCTTGCAAGACGTTTACGATCTCAGCGAATAAGCTTGCTAATGGCAAAAAAGTTAGGGGAAGAGCTAATAATGTGGGGCAGCCACAGACCCGAAGTTTCAATTTTTTGAGTTGAAGTTCTACTCTTGAGGCAATTTTCATATTCTACTTGGTTGCAGGCTCCTCGATTAATATAAGTTTACGTTGATTATTGATAGCCAAAGCTTAACACAAAATGGAAAGCCCAAGAAACGCGTTAAATGTAGTAAATGATGTGAACTTAAGTGTCATCGGGTGGTCTAAATCGTACGTACCTCTACACAATGGACGCATCGGTGCCTAGCCAAAATGAAGTGGAACAGAAGGGCCGCATTTTCACCTTCAGGTCCTTCGTAGAGGTACATTGGAATGTGGAAGTCACGGTCGATGCGTACGGCCACTTTCCCGGGGACGTCCTCAACGACCTCTGCGCCCACTTCCCCCAGCATCTCGTTGACTGCAGGAAGGATCTTGAGCAGTGAGCACACCTTGTTCGGGGCCTCGGTGCATTGCAGTAGTAGTTCGAGAACGTCCCCGCTGAAGGGCTCTCGCAGTCTTGCAGCGAGCGGATCTTCATAAGGTTGGCATGTGTAGAGGAGCTTTAATTGTGAAGCAAAATAGTTAAATGTCTCCTGAACGGATTTAGAATCCATCCCAGCCTGCAAATGGTAGAAGAAAAATAAATGGTCTGGTGTGTAACATAATCAGCTTGCTAGAAATGTGCGATTGAATTGCGAGGTATCCTCGATACATAGTGGCTGCTAGCTGCTAGCCAGGCACACATCGTCAAACCGCGGAATTGATGGTTTTTTGAAATTAAATTGGAATATCCTGTCGTCCAGGAACACATCTGTTCTGGCTATAGCCCCAGCTAGCATTAACATGTTTCCGTTTCCGGTCTGCTTACTTCTGCACGCCTTTTTTATTATGAAATACGCTGTGGATCGCAAAGCCGCACTTAATTGGTAACGTTATCTATGGTTACAAATCGACTGCCATTAAGATGTTCTTTTATCTTCAGATACACCCAAGGGTTCAATGGCCTCACACCTGAGCTGCAAAATGGACGAGAAAACAAAATGCCTACATTCTTTAGTACGACATGCTACGAATACGGTACAAATGCATCCGTGGGATGTCTTACTGAGCGCCAGATTCAACAAATTTATTTCAGACTTGAGCTATAACATTAGCGCTATCAAAAAAATGAAAGGAGCGCTAATATCTTGGTTTTGGGCGATTTCCAGCATTCTGACTTTCACTTGAGCATGAAATCATATTCTCGTAACTGAGAAATTCGTCGTCCTGAATTTACATTTCCTCCTATGTCAGCTCGTTAGCCTACGCGTGGAGTCCTGAACCTCATCATTGCGACCGCTCCTGAGTATTTCAGTTAGGTGTATGTGAAATAAGGATTTAGGGATCACCTGGCTCTTTACTTCACAAATACAGTGCCTTTCTACTCGCATATCGTGAGGCCCAAACACATTTTTTTTTATTACAAAGACAAGAATGTGACGCCATTTAACTGGGTTTGGAAAGTGTTGGTCGCTCATATCTTCCAACTTTCTCTACCAGGCCGTTGTACGAAAACTGGTCTTTGAAGAAAAATGATTTGAATTGGTGCATTCCTGCGTACTGCGAATTTCCTTTCGTGTGAGCACAGCGTAGCCGTGGTTTCACAGGGGATTACGCACGCTAAGGAATGAAAAGAAACGTTTATTAAGACAAGATAAAGGATTTGGGACACCCGAGCCATGTCTCACCCAAAAAGCAGCTGGCCAAGAACAGTGTCATGCTGCGCGCAAAGCCAACCATACGTTATTCTCCCATAACCTTCGGTCTCTTACCGAGAATAACCCTTATATATTCTGGAAAACCATATCGCCTACAGAACCACAGAGTCAGATTTAAGTGCAAGGCGATACCGGGGCGCCCGTAAGTCAAGAGCAGTGTCCATTTCTTTAGCACTGTCTTAACGCAAGAAGATCATTCAAATATCTCACATGTATCCGAGGCTGACAACCGATGCATGGAGCCTATAAACATCCCTCCAAGGATAGCATGCCAAATTAGTAATTTCAAGCTACCAACGTGCCGTGAATGATGCGGCAAAAATTGGACACGTGTTTTTCTCATTGGATGGCTCCGCACGCACGTGGTACGGAAACTACGAGTCGTCCCTTACGACATGGGAGCTATTAAAGAGAGAACTACTGAAAGTATTCACCAGTATCGTGAGGAAAGAAAGAGCCGAACGAGTCCGCGAGTCCAGGATTCAGCTTCCGAATGAGCCCGTCCGCGGTTACGTCGAGGAGATGAAGCGCCCATTTCACCGCGCCGACCCCGAGATGATCGAGGAAAAGAAAGTTTTAGTTTTTAATGCACGGCGTAAAACAACAACTCTTTGGCAGCCTCGTCCGCCAGCCGCCAAAAACAGTAGAGGAATTCATGCAAGAAGCCTGCACGATTGAAAAGACCATCGACGTCCGAGCTCGGCAGTACAATCCCCCTTCCTCTGCCTGTGCAATCCGTTCAGACACGCCGGCCACCACCAGCGACAGCTTGCGGGAAGTTATCCGCAAAATCGTCCGAGAGGAGCTACGCCGATTACTGCCATCCTCCCCACAGCCACAAGCAGCGACTCTGATGGATGTGGTACGGGAAGAAGTGCAACAGGCACTTGGAACCCCGACGGCCACAGAACTCCGGGCCATGACCTACGCCGCTGCAGTAAGGACTGCTCAGCCCCAACGACAACCCCCACGTCCTCCCCTTGATGAGCCACTTGTTCCACAGCGCCGCCTCCCAGCCCCCGCCCGCCCAGCCTATGACCGACGCTCAAGCCCCAGGAAATGCGACGCCTGGCGGACTTCGACAACCGGCCGTTGTGCTTCCATTGCGGTGGGGCCGGCCATCCCCCACCGACCACGCCCCATGAAGAATCGACACTCGTTGCACCGACGCCGCACACAATGAGAACCCCGACCACGAAGCAAGCTGCCTTGAAAACGACGCCACCACCCAGAAGAGCTTCGACCACACGCCCCACCCGCGACTCGCACACGCGACGAAGCCGTGACCCGACGCCGAGAGCGACATGCAATGCAAGAGCCAGGACCTCCGACTTAGAAGTGACTTTCGACGGCCGGAAAGTTACCGCTCTAGTCGACACAGGAGCCGATTACTCGGCGATGAATGGAACATTCGCTGCGCAGCTGAGAAAAGTCACAACAGCTTGGGACGACCCACAAATTCGCACCGCAGGGGGCCACCTCATTACGTCATAAAGACGATGCACAGCGCGAGTGACTGTCAAAGTACATACCTATCCTGCGACCTTTGTTGTGCTACCGCAATGCTCCCGCGAAGTGATCTTGAGTATGGATTTCCTTATTGAGCACCAGGCGATCATCGACCTGCGGTCCAAGCTGATCACGCTTTCGACGGAAGAAGTCATCGCTTCGATGAAAACTCGGAAAAATCACGTTGCCCTGAGTATCCTGGAGGAAGAAGTGAGCGTCCCACCCCGTTCAAGCGTTATCGTGGCCGTAGGCGCCACGAAAGCCATTAACGCTGAAGTGATCATCGAGGGGGACATGAAGTTGCTTCAAAACCGAGGAATCGGCATCGCAAAACGCATCGCACATTTCCGCAATGGCCAGGCCGAAGTACTGCTGACTAACTTAAGCGAAGAATACCGGCACATAAACAGAGGAACGACGATTGCTTTCTTCGACGAAATATCCCACGTACGAGACTCCTTCACCCTCTCCGACTTCTCCGCAGAAGATTCGCCTGACCAAGAGAACTCGCCCACTTTCGACATTAGCCCTGCACTGCACCGGAACAAATAAGACCAGATCAGCAATCTGCTTCAAAACTACAGTGAGTGCTTTTCGACATCGCCGAAGGTGCGACAGACGCCAATTGCCAAGCATCGCATTATAACGGATCAACACGTCCGACCTCTCCGTCAAAGCCCCTACCGTGTGTCTCCGCGAGAACGACAAGCCATCCGGGACCAAGTCGAAGAAATGCTTCGCGACGACGTCATCCAGCCTTCAAACAGCCCATGGGCGGCACCGGTTGTTCTAGTGAGAAAGAGAGACGGCGCACTTCGACTCTGCGTGGATTACCGCCGCTTGAACAACATAACAAAGAAGGACGTCTACCCCCTCCCCCGCATCGACGACACACTGGACCGCCTCTGCAACGCCAAATATTTCTCATCGATGGACCTCAAGAGCGGCTACTGGCAAATTGAGTTCGACGAAAAAGACCGCGAGAAGACAGCATTCATCACTCCGGATGGGCTGTTTGAGTTCAAGGTGATGCCGTTTGGTCTCTGTTCCGCACCAGCGACGTTTCAGCGAGTAATGGATACAGTGCTGGCAGGCCTGAAGTGGCAAATTTGGTATATTTAGATGGCGTCGTTGTCTTGGCCTCGAATTTTTAAGAGCACCTCAAAAGACTTCGAACAGTACTAGACGCCATCAAGTCGTCTGGCCTAACCTTGAAGGCAGAGAAGTGCCACTTTGCCTACGAAGAGCTACTGTTTCTAGGCCACATCGTTAGCAAGGAGGGAGTACGCCCGGGCCCGCAGAAAACAGCTGCTATTGCACCGCCGGCCGAGAAAAAAGCAGTGCGCAGATTTCTCGGACTTGACGCATATTACCGACGATTTGTGAAAAACTTTTCGCGCATCGCCGAGCCCCTGACCCAACTGACGAGAACAGACGTGCTGTTTAAATGGGAAGCGCCGCAAGCAGAAGCCTTCAAGGAACTTCAGCGTCGCTTGAAGTCCCCACCGATCCTCGCGCATTTTGATGAGAACGCCGATACTGAAGTTCATACCGACGCAAGCAGCTTGGGCCTAGGTGCCGTTCTCGTTCAAAAAGCGACGGGCTGGAGAAGGTCATCGCATACGCTAGCCGTTCCCTTTCCAAGGCCGAGGCTAACTGTTCGACAACTGAGAAGGAGTGCCTTGCCATCATCTGGGCCACGTCAAAATTCCGCCCCTACCTGTACGGAAGACCATTCAAGGTGGTCGGTGATCACCACGCGCTGTGCTGGCTCGCCAATTTGAAGGACCCCTCTAGGCGACTCGCTCGATGGAGTCTGCGTCTCCAGGAGTTTGACGTCACCGTCGTTTACAAGTCCGGACGCAAGCAATCTGACGCCGATTGCCTCTCACGAGCCCCTGTAGATACATCGCCGCCGGACGGCGATGAGGACGCCTTCCTGGGACCCATCAGCCCCAGCTCTTTTGCCCAGCAGCAACGCTCGGACCCCGACCTAAACGCCTCATCGAGTACCTGGAAGGCAAGGTTTCTTCACCCACCGCTTCATTCAAGCGAGGACTGTCTTCCTTCTGTGTGCAGAATGAGGTCCTCGTGAAGAGCTTTGCAGCGAGCAAAACAGCCTACCTCCTTGTTGTACCTGCTTGTCTCCGCGAAGAAGTTCTACACGCTTCACATGACGACCCAACACTGGACATCACGGGTTTACTCGCACCCTCCGCCGCATTCAAGACAAGTATTACTGGTCCCGGCTGTCTGCCGATGTCGCACATTATGTGAAGAGCTGCCGAGATTGTAAGCGATGAAAGACCCCTCCCACACGACCAGCAGGATTTCGGAACCCCATTGAACCTCCCTCAAGGCCCTTTCAGCAGATCGGCATGGACCATCTTGGCCCTTTTCCAACGTCAACATCTAGAAATAAGTGGATCATCTTAGCGACCGACTATCTGACCCGCTACGCCGTGGCGAAAACCCTACCGAACGGAACAGCAGCAGAAGTCGCCAAATTTTTCGTGGAATGCATTCTTCTTCAACCCGGCGCCCCCGATGTGCTCATCACGGACAGAGGAACAGCATTCACGGCGGAACTAACGCAAGCCATCCTGCTTTACAGCCAAACCAGCCACCGGAGGACAACTGCATACCATCCGCAGACCAACGAACTGACCGAGCGCCTTAAGAAAACCATCGCCGATGTGCTCGCCATGTATGTCGATGCCGAGCACAAAAACCTGGCATGTCATCCTGCCTTACGTCGCCTTCGCCTACAACACCGTAGTGTAGGAGACCACCAAGATGACACCTTTTGGGCTCATCCATGGCAGGGAGGCCACGACCACGCTGGACGCCTTGCTGCCGAACTTTACAGAAGAAGAGAACGTCGACGTTGCCGCCTACCTTCAACGCGCAGAAGCTCGAAGGCTTGGCCGATTACGGATCAAATATCAGCAGCGGTCCGACGCAAGACGCTACAACCTACGAAGACGCTGCGCGGAATACAAGCCAGGAGACCAAGTCTGGGCGTGGACGCCCATTCGCCGCCTTGGATTGAGTGAAAAGCTTTTGCGCCGCTATTTCGGCCCGTAGAAGGTTCTTCATCGGCTGGGTGAACTGGATTATGAAGTCATCCCTGACGCAATGACTGCATCCCAGCGACGCCGCGTACGACCAGAAGTTGTCCATGCAGTCCGTCTGAATCCGTATTACCCGCGCTATAGGCCGCTGCATTTACATGCTCCATTTTCGCAAGATCCGTTTTTTTTCTCTTCATAGTCGCATTATTTGTTTTAATGCATCATGTGGATGCTTCTTTGAGAGGGGAGTAATGCCGCGTATATTTGCAGTATTTGTCCGTTTCTCAAATCTGCCGCCACACAACTTTATCGCTTTGTTTGCGACGCAAACCGCGACTAGATTTATCTCGATTGATCGCAGCCAGGCAGAGCTGATTTTACGCTGTTCCGAAACGTTCTAATAACTTTGCACGCTTTATCTCGAAAGTTCGCTATCAGCTTTAAATTAGTGGTGGTGGAAACATTTATTGCCAAATACCTAGGGGAGGGGGGAACCCCCTAAAATGGCACGAGGCTACCCTTAGGGGGCTGCCCTTACAGGGCAAAGGACAGCCCTTGGAGGGCTATCCGCTTCAGGGCGTCGGTAATTATCCGGCGCTGGTCAGCAGCAGCGGAGCTGGCTAGGAGAGTCTCACAGTATGACTCCGCCGTGGTGGAGGATGCAGGGTGTGGGAAGGCAGGACATGTGAGGAGGGCATGAAGGAAGTCGCCCGGTTTCCCGTAGAGCTTACAAGAAGAAAGGAATTGATCGGGGTAGCGGGCATGAAGGAGAATAGGGTAGGGAGCAGTTCGGGTCTGGAGTCGGTGCCAGTGGGAGGCCTGGATTAAGGTTGAGGGAGCCGGCGGTGCGTAAACGCTCCGGGTATCTCGGTAGTATGCAAGAACATTGTGAACGTAAGCAGACGCTCCCGGGATGGCGGAGGAGGTCCAACTCCGGCCCGGAAAGTGAGACCTCGGGTGAGGGAGTAGACCTCATTACCCGGGAGGTCTGCGTGTGCGGGAGTCCAGATAAGGGTTACGGGGTGGGTGGGGTGCCAGAAGCGTAGAAGCCGAGCCGCGGTGCGGGATACCAGGGCTTTGGCGAAATTGGATAGGACGGACTTTGAGTCGGTGATAATTTTGGTTGCAGAGGTGGAGGCAAGGGCGAGTGCAATGGCCGCTTCCTCTGCAATTTCCGATGAGTCTGTGGCGAGGGATCCTGATGCGATCAGTCGGGCCTAAGAATTAGCGACGGCGAGAATCATGTGGGAGCCCGACGAGTACGCTGCCGCGTCCACGTAGGCTATATATACCTCAGGACTGTTGCCGTAGAGCTTATGCAGGGCTTTGGCGCGGGCTGTCCTGCGTTCTCCGTCGTGCTGGGGGTGCATGCTCTTTGGTATTGGAAAAATGATGAGATGGGAGCACAGGTCTCGACCCGCCGCGGTGGCTCAGTGGTTAGGGCGCTCGACTACTGATCCGGAGTTCCCGGGTTCGAACCCGACTGCGGCGGCTGCGTTTTTATGGAGGAAAAACGCTAAGGCGCCCGTGTGCTGTGCGATGTCAGTGCACGTTAAAGATCCCCAGGTGGTCGAAATTATTCCGGAGCCCTCCACTACGGACTTATTTGTTCCTCTCTTCTTTCACTCCCTCCTTTATTCCTTCCCTTACGGCGCGGTTCAGGTGTCCAACGATATATGAGACAGATACTGCGCCATTTCCTTTCCACCAAAAACCAATTATTATTATTAGCATAGGTCTGGAGGTAAGGGAACCCCATCGGTAGGATGGCTGATCGGGGTGATGCCTAGCTGACAGTAGAGTGCGTCCTGCCGCGGTACTCGACAGGCGAGTCAGCTGTGCTGTTAGGGTGGCTTCTTCCAGCTCCTCAAACGTGTTGTGATTACCGAGGTTGAGGAACCGGGGTAGGCGGAGGGCAGCCTTCGTGCAGCTCCTGAGGAGCGCGTTGATGCGGTCCCGCTCCTTCTGATTTAGGGGGAGGTAGGGGAATGAGTACGCCGTGCGGTTCGTGATGTAAGATCTCGCAGATCCGCACGCCGAATGAGACGGGTGGCTTGCTGGGCTTGGGTCTGGAGAGTTTGGATGGCGCTGCCATGCGAGCCGTGGGAGTGAAGGTCGAGTCCCAGGATGCGAATCTTGAAGACCAGGGGAATGGGGTGGTTTCCTAGAGTGAGTGAGATGGGAGGGTTGGCGGGGTCGTGCGGCCTGGGGCGGTAGAAGAAGAGTTCTGATTTAGAAGGGGACCAAGCTAGGCCCCGTGCGCGAGCGTATGAGTCGATGATGTTGAGGGCCGACTGTAGGTTGTGTTCCATGTCGTCATCACTGCCTCGATTAGCCCAGATAGAGATTTCTTCAGCATAGAGGATGAAATGTATGTCGGGCTTTTGGGCGAGTTGGTGGGGGAGTTGGAGAAGGGCTATATTAAAGAGCATAGGAGACTACAGCACCCTGAGAAGTTCCCCGTGCTCCCAGTGAGACACCGGACAGCCGGTGGTCGCCCATGGTGAGTGTGGCTGTTCGTTCGGAGAGGAAATCGCGGACGTAATTGTACATCTGCGGGCCTACGCCTAGGGCGTGGAGGCCCTCTAGGATGGCTGCGTGGGTAACGTTATCGAAAGCTTTTGTTAGGTCGACGCCGAGGACAGCCTTGGTGTCGCCCGCGGGGGACTCAAGGATGTGGTGCTTGAGCTGTAGAAAGACGTCCTGAGTGGACAAGCCCTGGCGGAAACCAAACATGCACGAAGGCTGACTCTGACGTCGCCACCGCCGTTCGAGACCCGCCTTGGCGTCCCATAGGTGCAGGAGATGGGAATCCATCGTGTCTGAAAGGCTGTCCTCTGGGAGTTGGCGACTCACGGCGCGGACGTCACGCTGGAGTTGGTCGCACCAAGTGGCTATGTCTGAGATGGTGTGCAGAATGCGGGCTGCTCTGGAGGTGCGGAACGAGTCCCACTTCGTGATGGTAGCATCACGAGAGGGTCTACGTGTTGGGCCTGCTTGTAGGAGAATCTCGATAATGTAGTGATCACTACCCATATTCTCCTGGGTGTTACACCACGCAGCGTGAGGGAGGCGGTGGGTGAAGGTGAGGTCAGGAGTAGTGTCTGCGCAGACGCCGTTCCGGGTAGTGGGGTCTGTGAGAAGAGAGAAGCCGGCCTGCTGAGCTTCGAGCCATACCCTGCGCCCCTTGGGGGTGTCGGCTGTGTAGCCCCAGGCCGTGTGCGGGGCGTTGAAGTCCCCTACAATCAGAAGGGGGCATTTGTGGGCGGCTCGCTTAGCAAGCATGAATAGTCGGTCGAAGTCGTGCCGCAGGCACTTCGGGTGGCTGTATACGTTGAGGATGAATAGACTAGTATCCCGGGCGCACTGCGGCATGAGTGAGATGAGGAGATAATCTATTTCGGGGACGCCTAAGGGGTGGGAGATAGTAGTGAGCGCACGGCGTACAAGAAATGCAAACCGAGGGGGTGTAGGAGAAAAGGGGACGATGGGCACGTAGCTGGGTAGGGTGAGGGGATTGGAGGGCTCTTGCAGCGCGAGCACGTCGGGGCCGTCTGCCCGAGCTAGGAACTGGTGAAGCAGCCCCCGCTTGGAACCAAAACCTCGACAGTTCCACTGCCAGATAGTTAGGCTAGTGCGTGGTCTCGTCATGACTGAAGCTTTCGTTTGCAGTGTAGGAGTTGGAGACGCTGTGGAGCCGGGCTTTCTTTTTAGGCCGCACGGCAGCACATTCAGTCGCGTGGCGAGCCTCTTGCTCCTTAAATTGCTCGTCAATTTGGCGAGGAAATTCGTCTAGACGGGTAGTGAGGTTGGCGAATTGATTTGTGAAGGCCTGGATGGCCGTCTGCACCGCGGCAGTTGTTCGAGATTGGGAGGCAGGGCTGGCGTTCCCTCGGTCGGGGTTGGTGTGGTCAAGGAGGTAGTGGGTGTTGCGGCCCGCTTCTTGGCCGGCTGTTCGCGAGTAGGGAGAGGTGGTGGTGGAAGAGTGGGGGTAGGAGCGGCCGGGGCCGCAGGTGCCGGGGTAGGGGTTTGGGCCTGCTGGTGGGCCATGCAGCTGTGCCTGGAGGCAGTGGTTGGTGGTTTGGAGAGGGGCGAGCTGCGCGCGGACACGCAGCAGCTCTTCATAGAGGGAGTTACGGAGCCCTGGGAAACTACGCCTGCGCAGCTCACCTCATTGGTGCAGCGGCCGGGTGCCTGGGCAGGTGGTCTCAGTGGGACTGGAGGTGGTGGTGGCCTGGTTTCAGTCTAGGAGCGGGACCGGGCCTTGGGCTTGTGAGGGGTGGACGGCTGTTTTGGTGCGGCAGGCTGCCGCCCCGGAAAGGACTTCGATGTGAGCTGCGGCCTGGGGCTTGCTGGCCGTGGAGCGGCTGCGGTGTTGGGGTGGAGCCTGACTGATTGGAGTCTTGCTGGCGGTTGCCTCGGCGGCTCTCTTGGCATCACAGTAACTCTTTTTGACGAGATACGGCGTGCGGAAGCGCACCTTGCACGTTTTGTGCGCCGGTGTGCTTTACCGCAGACCTTACACCGCGGCGTGCAGGAGTGGTCCTCAGGGGGTTCGAGTTGGTCGCAACCGGGACAGCGGCGTTGCTTGGGAGCCGGGCACACATCCGCACGGTGGCCGAGTGCGCCGCAGTTACGGCAGTGCTCGATCTTCTTTTTGAAGAGGTAGCACCTATAGAGTACAGAGGAGTAGTAGATGTGCTTGAGCACCCAGTCTTGTTCGAAGAGGATGATGATGGACTGTGTCGAGCTAATGCGTCTAAATTCGAGGAGTGACTGAGACGGTCCTTGATGTCTTCGTATGAGTGGTCAAGAGGGGCCCAGTGGACCACGCCGCGGGCGCAGTCCTCCGGTGCCGCTTGGTTGGAGTATATGTCGTAGGCGGTGCCTTTGGTCATTATGGACTTGATGTCGAGGTAGCGGAATCTGCGCGGCGGGTCGGGAGTGTTGATGAGATGTTGGAGGTTCTTGATGATGATTGTGCCGTGCTTGGCCTCTTGAGGTCCGAGGCGGGCTGCTTGCAGAATGGCATCGCGAAGCACAACACCATTCATGGTCGGAAGGTTGAGGCCGCCACGGGGACGGGTGATGATCTTGTGGTCGTCGATGGGGAGCTTGGGGTGGCGTAGGGAAGACAGTTGGGGCGGCCGGGGCCGGCGCCCGGCCGGGGCTTGAGGCAGATTCGGAGTAACGGTGGGAGGGGATTTGCGATTAGAGCTTCGCTTGTGCGCTGATTGCCAGCCGTTAGTAGAGGTAAGTTCCGAGGGTGATATGTTTTCTCCCTCTACTACAATCGGTTCCATGCCGCCGTCGAGGCGCCGACGCGCCTGTGGTCCGATCTGCGTCTCTAGCGGCGTTCGGTATCGGCGGCTGCTGCGCCGCGAGGCTTAGCCTCAGCGCAGCGGGGTGATGAAAAGATATGGACTTGCCTCTTAATATAATGGTCCAAATCGGGAAAGGTTGGTATAGACAGGTTCCTGACGAGAAGCGGAGGCTGATGACCTTAGTTTCAGACGGCTGGGATGAGTAAATCCGGTCGTAAAGGACAAAGTCTGCGGAGCGTATGTGAAGCGCGTCCGCTCGCCTGGCCTCCGAACGCCGTTCTCCAGCTTTAAATTGAGCACGGCCGACAGCGGCGGGCATTCTGTTCGACGACCGCCGAGCACGCTTGTCGCTTCGCCGCCGCCGAGTGATTCAGTCCAGTTTTGGTGCAAGTCAGCCCAATAAAAAGTTATTTTAGAAGACCCTTTCGTCCGTCTTCATCGCTGTTTCGACTGCCATCACTACGTGACAATATTATATAGCTGAGTGTAGAGGTGTCGCTGCGCAGTACGTTTATAATTTTTTTGTGCCTTGCTTCCCTTCATTCTGACGAGGATGGTGTCCCCCGGCCAGCACTTAGTACTGGCGGATTTCTAGGGCTTAATGATGACTGGGCACAAAGTCCGAGCCAAGGCGGGGCAGGCGCGCTTCGTGCCATGACGGCTACTCCGCATTCACCGCTCTTTGCGCATATGATACGAGGGGATTTTTTTTCTGCTGCTTTTTTTTGGCCATCTATAAAGGCTTCACCACAGTGTGGCCACGTATTTAACCTCAGTACCTCGTCCTTCAGAGTGATTTTCGTAGTCTAGACGTGCTTAATTGACGACTCCCGAAGGCTGCCGTGATGGTCCAGCAATGAGGCCTTGCGACGACCTGAAAGTCAGCGTTACCGGAACCAACTGGGAGTAGCGCACTGTCAGAGCTCCTCATTATTCTGTACCTTGTAAGTTCGACACGTGTCTGTGTTTACTTGGAATTTTAAGATGACCCCTGATTACATTTTAGCCCCATTTTTGCATTTTTTATATTCATCCTCATTGGTGCAGATAGTCATAACTTCACCACACACACACACACACACACACACACACACACACACACACACACACACACACACACACACACACACACACACACACACACACACACACACACACACACACACACACACACACACACACACACACACACACACACACACACACACACACACACACACACACACACACACACACACACACACACACACACACACACACACACACACACACACGCACAACAGTTAGCTCAAGCTACTCTTCACCTTGGCGAGCCACATCGCACACCCTATCGTCTCTACGATAATCTGAGCTTTAGGAATTCGTGCGGTCGGAGCACGGTTTTTAAAATTTCACACCTTTTGAGAGTCACGATCTACCGGAATGATCTTGCCGATGGTATCGCTGCCATTCATGAAGGAGTAGTGCTAAGTGATTATAGAATGCTCTGGTTCTATTAGTTCATTATGCCCTGTTGTGAAGTTCGCTAGGGAATTTTTAAATAGCCTTGTTTGAACGATTCTCATAATTGTTTCTTGATTAACATTTTTGGCAACGTCATAATTTCTAGCTTCGTGTGTTTATTATGATCTTCAATCTCCTGGGTAATTTTGTGCCTTAATTTTTTTTCGGTACACACAGCTATTCTATAAAGGTGCATGAACTGCTTTTTTATGTCCTCTTCCTGTACACGGCCGCCACACATTTTACTACGTTTAGGAGCCTGTGAGTATTTTGAATATACATATATGCGTTGCCTCTGGCGGGCACTTCTTTGAAAAGTGATGAGCACCTTGTAGAGAACAAATTAGAATCTTTTATGTGTGCATAGCATTTTCATTGCTATTTCCCACTAGTACAGTCACAGAGCAAAACACAATCAACACCATTTGTTATGCAGTGAGCGGCATCAAAGGCATTAGGCGAGCGCGCGCATATATGGGTGCCAATGTGGCGAAAGTGGTTCTAGTAATTGAAAGCTGCTTCATCGTGCTTGCGTTCCTTCGATTTTGAAACCCGGAGCAACAATACACGACGACGTCACCGTTTAGTGTTTGATGTCGTTAGTAAAACAGAAGGAATAGCTCGTAAAATTGCCCCTAGGCATAAACTTTCCCACGGAGCCTGTTATCTGGAGCAACGGCAATGGTTAGAGTGCAGCGATACTTGAAGTTAGGCTAGTGCGGCGAGCAACAAAGTGTGCCGCACATCCTGTGCAGCTTCAACCGCACAGCGCGAGCATGTTTCCTGAGGGCAGTCTCAAGTCACCGATTATTTAGGCAGCATGCTGACAAGAGCGCCGTGCGTTTCTAAAAACATCGGAGAAAATTCTACCAATGCACCCTGTGGCACGTATCTAAACCCCGAGATGGTCTCGCGCGCTTTGGACAGACTGCATAAGACGGTTGCTGTCTGCCAAACATTTGACTTTTATACAGTCGCCCGCACACTTCATACGAAGGATGGACAGCTTGGATTAGGTTTAAGCTTAGGCTGACCCCAACGTCACGAAGCGCTAGCCGCCGCGTGCGAGATCATGCTCTTAGTGTGCTTGCGGCGGCTGATAACAGCTGGTGGGCAGTCCGATTTGAGTGCTTTTTCGCCTGTGCCCGATCGACAGCGCGCTCGTGAAGGGGGCGTTTTACTGCGTTTCGCTGGCGGTTGTGGTCTCGCGCGCCCGATCAACGCGTTGCACTTTTCTTATCGCGGGAACCGGCAACTGCGTGCAATGTCGGGTTCTCGCGATAAGGAAACCGCAACGTGTTGCCCGGGTGCACGCAGACGCAGCCGCCAGCGAAACGCAGTAAAACGCCCCCTTCACGAGCGCGCTGTCGATCGGGCACAGGCGAAAAAGCACTCAAATCGAACTGCCACCGCGAATTTATTGAAAGCATGATATCGCACCCGGCGGCAAACAGCTCGCGGCGCTGGCGCTAGTCGAAGCCACGCTGTCAGTCATTCGTGTTAAGTGTGCGAATGGCTGTATACACAGGAAGGTATGCAGCTCGGCTTTTGAGTTAGAGAATGGTTATACTAAATACTCAGGGTTGCGGACTGCCTCGTAATTTAACACGTTGTGCACTGTGCAGAAATTGACTTTTATAACGTGGCTCGAGTCAGCAACGTGAGAACTGTAGGATGCATCGCGAATGAAGGTACACGGCAGGTTGTGGCGTTGTCGAGTGAGTTGGTAGACCATCGCTTTCACACAACCATTGCGCATAAAAGACACGGGCAAGCAAGGGAACGGGACTGCGGTAGTCGCGTACCGTGGCGTAATTGTTAGCGATTTTTTTTTCTGGCAATATTTCCGTAAAATAAAATTACGCGCGCTCCCATCGTGGCATCACTACTGACTTTAGACACCGCATTTTACGTGGGGCTTTGCACATATACGGCTGCATGAATGCCGCGCGCAGTTCAGGCTGGCGTTACTAAGATACGAATGATGGCATGCAGCTGCTAAGGAAGAGTTCAAAATAATCTTTTTGTGGCAAGGACGTCAGTTACGAACAGTAGGTCTGCTAAGCGAGTCCGTTGATATTTCCCCTCTTGTTCAGCTCCCCTGTAAGGCTAAGGTTAAAACTAAACAAGGGGTAACGTAAATTTTGATTAAATAGTGCCGATGTAATCAGTTTCGGCCAAGTCCACTGCTGCTGCATACAAATTACTACACGTACAAGTGGCCGGTATCATGTTTAGTTGGCGTGCTATGTCGCAAAGCAAAAGCGGGCATGAATACGGAAGAAGAACCAATGAAGTCCTGATTTGTTTGCATTTTTATCCGCTGTCCAGAGGCAACAAGCGCTTCCGCTTTAGGGCGGCTTACGGCGCGGTTGTAAACGACCACAAAACATTTCAGCTCGAAACTGGCGCATAGGCCACGCGTGCCTTTTGAGGTGTCGCGCGCATGAGCTGCGTGTGCGCGGGCAGGTTTCGAGTGGCAGAGAAGGTAAATTTGCAGTACGTAAGCACATCGCTTTCTGCAGCGAAATGTGCTGGCGGCCGAAGCATGAATGAAACGGGTCGCCACAGTGCCAGAAAGAAGCAGCTCAATTTGATACGCACCTTTTGATGGGGATCCCGGCCGACTTACAGCATAGGCGGGAGGGCGCACAAGTGGTACGAGGCGGACTGTACGAAGTGCAGGTTCGTCACAGTAGGAAGCAGGAGCAAGCCACGTCCCCAGTGACTTATCAAAAGCCTGCAGCTGGCCTTGATAGCGTCGATGTCAGTGCCACTGGTGAGGCTGAATCTCGCCGCTTGCTATCAACCGGTCATGATAAAGCAGTGACTAAAATCTGAAGGACCCTTGAGCTTCGCTTTTAAGTGTACAAATCGGTAGCGTTATCGGGTCACCTTCGCATCGCCTGCTCAACATTCACACAGCGACCTAATTCATAATTAGCGGACTTATAATTACTCAAGTACGTATCAGTTCATGTCCTTAAGACAGTTTACTAGGTAAACCTTTATTCGGCGTGAACTAACGAGTCTTCGCAGTAGAACACGTTCTGGGGCAAGTTGGTGCATTGCTTAAGTATATGAAGCGCCCAAAACACCGCACACAGTCTCGTGTTATTCGTCCCGCGTTATTCTTTGTCTGAGTGCTGTCTTTTGCGCTCTTCATCTATTCAATCTACTTTGCGAGCCTTCGTGGCCTAATAAAAACCATGTGCAAATGCCACGTAATACTGTAATAAACACTCACCAAACCGAATGTTTTCGTGGCCCATTGGTAGAGTGCCCGGCTCGCAGTCCGAAGGTCCTAGGTTCGATTCCCGTTCGAGCTCCGTTTTGTTAATTATTTGCTTCTATCGGTATTTTCGCTCACGGCAAACGACGCCGAAGTCAACAACGACACCGGCGAGGACGACGGCTTTTCTGCGACACGGGACCTGAACGCTGCCGCGTTAAAAGTGAGAAAGGCCTTTCTCGGCTCTTTTCTCACCGCGCTAGTCCAAATCATTCAAATTAAACGATGGCATTAAATTATCATTCGGCAATCCTGGCTGCATTTTTTGGACAAGTAACGCTATTCAGTATGCTGGTTGAGTGCTGTACATTAGTTTCGTAATCGGCTTTTTCGTCAGCGGCATGAAGGCAAAACACGGAGCGATCGCGCAAGCCTGTCGCCCATGTGGCGTCATCTTTTAGCACTAAAGAGTCCATTAGGCATGTATCATAACGTTTAGAGACCTTTTAAGGCGAAACTTGTGATAAGTATAATATAAGAGACAAATAACCATGAAAAGAACTGACAAAAATAGCAGCGACGATGTTCTCGCAACTTCGCAGCCACAGCACTTGACTTTGCAGGTGCACGCGACCGCTTTGTGTGAAAAGATGACGTCCATTCGTTGTGTTTTACTTCGCACAGAGATAATTGCTTCCCGCCAGGGCTAGTGACAGGCACGCGTCTCTGACTCGTTTGCGCCGCTGCCGGAGAGATTCGTCTCCGGCGCCGCGCTCGCTCGCTTCGGGCGCGTGGACTTGTTCACCCCTCCGGCACAGAAGAATGCGAAAGATTTGACGGTAGCTCGGTGCACTCGGAGAGCGCAGCAGTAGCGTCTTTAGCGCGAGCGACGCAGAGAACAACCTCGGAAGTTGCTGAGACTTAACCTATCGCATTTTGACATAAGAGTGATCACTTTAGCCTAAGCATTTACGCTTTTCTCGGAGGCGCTGTTTAGTCCGCAATAAAATTCTTAGAGTTGCTAACGCCTCCGGAGCCACTTGTCCTCGGTGCCGTCCCTCCCCTCGCTAGCCATTACGTTCTAGTGTGCTTGAGAGGGAGAATAAGCTGTGGCTCCATCTCTCGGCGTGCCCGGCGGCTGGATGAGAGAGCGAGAAGGGGAGGCAGCTGTTCACTCCCAAGTTTTCCGTCCCGCAAAGGGTTCCTCTCCCCTCCGTCATGGGGCGCATCGTTCTCACACGGAGACGTCTCGTGACTTCGGCAAATGTTCGTAATACTGCTAATGCACTTGCCGCCAGTAACGCAGTAATAATAAACAATTATGTGAAAAAAGGCAATTCACAATGGAGAGGACTTTGAATAACGAACTTGACTCCGCAGAAATAAATTTCCATTTTTTTTTCAGTCGGGAAAGTTATCATTTCATTACGATGCTCAAAACGATTTACGCAGAAGTATAGAGAAGGCAATGCCCGCCTGGACGTGGATGATAGTTCATCTTTTGAAGCAAAAAATGCAAACAATTTTTCTTGGACAAATAATTCGGAAAGAGCAAATTATTTTCATGGCCATGGCTGCTGCAGTAGGCTAATAATTGCTAATAACGCGGACGCGGTTATTCTTTAATGAGCTGCTGGATGGTATACAGGCCCAGAAACAATTATAGCGGCCGCTTGTTTGAGTTTAGCTCAGATTACTACTTTGTACAGGAATAAATTATGGACCAGGCTTTGGCCGCGAAATTTGGCTTCAGGTAAGCAGAAGGTGATTAGCTTTGGAAGTTGTGACATTATGTTGTTTATGATACCTGAGTTCCTTGGCGTATTTACACCTGAGCGGTATAAAATTAAGTAACCTAGTGTCTGCATCAAATTGAAAGAACGCTATTTAGTGAAACGTGCGTTAATTTGTTCACGCTACTCTCGACAGTCCTCACGCGATCTTTCGAAATTACCAGGAATTCTTTTAATATATTTTAGTTAGGCGCCGCCAAACTGTCAGTTCGAAAAAAAAACGAGTTCAAAGAAATGCCCGTCTATTTTATTAAATGCAGCTGACGCTGCACTAAGGAAACTTTCATTGCCCAATTTAGCCGATAAAGATGATAGTGAGAGAGAGGGAGAGAGAAATAACATTTTCCCAAGGGATTTGGGGCACGCAGGTCCGTGGACCACCGCACGACCCCGCTGCACTACAAGTTCACGAGTTCAGGAAGAAGCCATCTGTGAAGCAAACAAATGCGAGTGGTGCTTTCTATTTTACGATTTATTACGCTTTCTCTACCAAAGAAGAGAATTCTAGTGAATACGTGGGATGGATGGCCTTCCTATTAATTATTTCTTCTTACTGTGTAAAGTTTAATTCCTTTTCCGGGCATAATTTCGATACAGTATTCAAAATGAGAGCAATAATAATATGCTTTATTATCAGCAAAAAGTGCTATCGCCAGACGTGTCCTTTGTAATATACAGGGTGTTTGACCTAAAACTACACATTTTTTTATAAATATGCCTTTTTGAGTTAGAACAGCGTTTTCTCCTGCTTAGCTCTGTCAGTGCATGGTGTAGTACATCAGAACAAAGCTAAGACATGCGAATTAGTAGGCTGGTTAACTGATATTGAATAGCTAACTTTTTAACCATTTCTGTTAGGTTCTTTAATAATTAGAGGCGTGTAGCCCACCATAATCAATATCCATACCAGTTTTTAAATTTCGAAAACTGATATGGATATTGATTACGGCGGGCTACACGTCTCTCAAGAATAAGGAGCCTACCAGTAACAGTCAAAAGTTAACTATTGAATATTTGTTAACTAGCCTGCTA
Organism: Amblyomma americanum; assembly: GCF_052857255.1. Classification (NCBI taxonomy): domain Eukaryota; kingdom Metazoa; phylum Arthropoda; class Arachnida; order Ixodida; family Ixodidae; genus Amblyomma; species Amblyomma americanum. The sequence goes on along the minus strand of NC_135500.1, from coordinate 75,254,308 downwards.
TTTACCATGTCATTGCTGTATTCTGATGTACAACACCGCTGCCAATTCTGTGCCGCAAAAAGAGCTATTCTAAATAAAACAACTATATTTAACGTCGTGTAAAATTATGTAGAAGAACTTCTTGCTGGGCGAGTTGGTGCATAGCTTCTTCGAATCTTCGATATGTCGTCTTCTGCTCTTTCCTGTGTACGTCTTTTCTTGTGCGCAACGCCATTCCAAGAAAGTTGTATTAAGTTTTAAGTGAAACACCTTGTATACGCCTTCAGTTAGTTGTGCACTCGCATTATGCTTTTTTCATACGTTATTGCGAGCAGTTTTTTACTGGGGCCGTATTCTGTGCCGCTCTCAATACTAAAACGCTCTCAATGCCCCAATATTGCCCCGCTCCTATTGGTCGCCCTTCGACGACGATTTTTGCGTCACCGGCGGCTGCTATTTACGTAGTGAACACGGCTGAAGAGCACCTAATTATGCGGTCTGAAACTTGAGAGCGAAAAACGTAGCAGCTAAACCGCTCACAATCTTTGTGAGCGAAAATGGGGGCGGTTTACAGCGTCTAATACGCGGGTGTCCCCGCGAGCAACGGTGTAGGGGGGTGCATGAAGACGATTTTGGCGTGCGGGACGATATATTTTGACGCTTCGACTTAGGAAGGAGACTGCAAAGTGGCTGTGCGACGAACTCTCTGTTGAACTTGGAGAAGTGCAGGTGAGTGCGCTGTAAGTGGAGCGGCAGGTGCTGTGCGCGGTGCGCTTCTTCGCCACCGTTGTGTTTCAAGCCGCCGTTGGAAATGAAGAAAACGTCTGCGTAGCCCAACCTACTGTGGGCAAGTGTTTGCGGTGGGGGGTGGTGACCATTGTCAACGTTGGGTCGCAGAAGGGGTGTGTTCGCTTTCCGGGGAGACACGAAGAGAAGGCGGCGGCGAAGGAGGGCTTCTTTCGCTTAACCTTTCGCCGCGGCAGCATCCCCGGCGTCGCCGGGTGTGTCGATTTCACGCTCATCGCCATCAGAGAGCCGCGAGGCAGTGCTACGAACAAGCCGCAAGGGGTTCTAGGCTGCGAATATGATAGTGAGTAGACCTCAGCCACTGTTTTTGACGGTATGAGTTCGGCTACTAGTGCGGGCCTCGGAAACGGGAGTAAGTTCGTGCTGTGCGTGTTTTTTCTCAGATCTGTGGCGCGAACATGCGCATTCTGGCCGTAGACACGCGCTGAACAGGATCCTCCGTCGCATATACTGAGCTGCAGCGCTATGCATTTACCCGGATCTGCTAAACCTACAAGAATCAGTCTGGCTAGTTACACCTATGCAATCACGTTACAGTATGATAGTGTATTGTCACCCATTTGTTTATAATTGCAGCAGAAACTCAGAACACATGTAACATTGTTGAAACACATGGTATTTCCTGTCTAAGAAACCAAGGCAAAATGCACCTGATGGCCCTTGTGCCGCGCAGGCAATCATAGCGCATCATTTATATCAGTATGATGGTAAAGGTATGTCCTTACAGCAGTACTCACTTATACACCTCAATCATGCATTTCCGACTGTGGGCTACTTAGCACGAATCTCCACTTTATAGTAGTGCTTCCTGTAATGCTGTTGAGATCACCGAGAAAGGGCATCCTTAACTGCGCGATTTTTTGTTATGCAGGACACAATTTCTACCCACTGGAGCCATGGCTGCTTGCACCAGTGGTGTGGCATCACAGACCTAACTCGGCAGAAGGCCTGTACAACACGCCACATGCTTTCAAGCAGTTTGTGGTTGAGCGCTGCGTCAGAGTGCCGAAGTGACCTGCCAGTGGGAGTGGACACTGCGCATCAACACCGCACGTGCTGCACTTCACAGCATCTGTTTGGATGCGCCCATTTCAGCAGAGGGTGCAGGCGACACGGCCACTGACCCAGATAACAACGGCCCACCTCTATATGGTGGCTACCTCGTAGAGACAGGATCCCTTCTCACCTACCTCCTGGGAAGAGCAATACGCTACAGTATTTTCAGCCTCTGCAGGACGACCCGTCTCTAGAGGCAGGCGTACCTAGGTATTGTGCAGCGACGGTTGCGGTGGAAGCTCTAGCGTCTAGCGACGACTCACCATGCTGGCTTAGAGAGTCATATCAGCCACGGTTCCTGTTGCCACTGTCATTGCCTCATATCAGTGCGCAACACACATTTGCAAGTGTATGAGCAACTGTGTGATGTGGTTGCGCCCTTTGCCAACCTATGTGCGCCCAGAAGCCTGTAGTGGTGACAAACAAGTGCCCCCCCCCCCCCCCCCTGCCTGCCACTTCATTGACAGTGTCTTTGCCGGTATACCTCCAAATCCCTCAGCAGCGTGTTGCACAGTCTCTTCCTGAAGACGGAAAAGGTGTTGAAACATCTCGCGCAATATGTTAAAAGCATCATTTTGCACTCTCTTTTGCTAATGCTTATGTGAGCTCACCTGACTTTATCTGCTATGTCCTTATAGCTTGGTGGAGTGCCTGTGTTCATTACCCGTGTGACGAACATGCGTCAACCAAAGCTGTAGTGCTGGAATAAGGCACGAAATATTTGTGATGCTTGTTGCAACCAAAAAGCGACATCAAAGGTTTTTTTAGTGCATCATACTGTCACCGGCGAAAATACAGAGAACAAAGCTGTTCACTCGGGCGAGGTTTGCCAACCCCGCCGCGCTCGTTCTGGACAAAGAAGACGTTCGGCCACACGCTCGGGAACACAGTTCGACCTCCAGGTGGCGCCGGCAGAAAGTCAGCAGCGTGGCATTGCCCCTCCCATCTAAGAGGCATCGACTCGATGCCGCACGCGAGGGGAAGAAAGAAAAAAAAATAAGGCGAAAAGTTAATGGCGGGGTTGGGTCCGGGGCTAACGGGAATAAAACGGCTTCATTCGCGCCACGTGGACGACCTCGGACGTCGGGTGTCGAGAGGAGCGGACAGTTCCTTGAGGGAGCACCTCGTAGGTCACCGCGCTGAGGCGGCGTAACACCTGGTACGGACCAAAGTAACGGCGAAGAAGCTTCTCGGAGCGCCCTCGCAAACGGATTGGGCTCCACACCCAGACTTGGTCACCGGGTGTGTAAATCACCTCCCTGCGGCGGAGGTTGTAACGCTCGGCGTCGCGTTGTTGTTGGCACCGGATTCGTTGTCGAGCAACTTGGCGAGCAACTTCGGCGTCACGGACAAATTGGTCGGCATCCACGACAGAAGAGGGAGTAGGATCCGGAAGAAGCATGGCGTCCAGCATGGTCAAGGCTTCGCGACCGTGCACCAAATGGAAAGGAGTGAAGCGCGTCGTTTCGTGAAGCGCAGTGTTGTACGCGAACGTTATGTAAGGAAGTATCCGGTCCCAGTTCGCGTGGTCATCGTCGACATACATAGAAAGCATATCGGCATTTGTCTTGTTAAGCCGCTCAGTCAGTCCGTTGGTTTGCGGATGATAAGCTGTGGTCTTTCGATGACTGGTGCCACTGAGTCGAAGTACCTCGTTCGTAAGTGCCGACGTAAACGGGGTTCCCCTGTCAGTTAATACGACCGTTGGAGCTCCGTGACGAAGCACAATGTTATGAATGAAAAAACTTGCGACTTCGGCGGCTGTACCACGGGGAAGAGCCTTGGTCTCACAGTAGCGGCTGAGATAGTCAGTGGCAACAGCAATGTACCGGTTACCCATGGAAGACGCCGGAAACGGACCTAGTAAGTCCATGCCGACCTGTTGAAATGGGAGGCGCGGGGGATCGATAGGCTGCAGGAGCCCGGCTGGTTTAGTCGGTGGCGTCTTCCGGCGCTGACATTCTCGGCAGGTTCGGACGTAACGGCGGACAACCGCAGCAAGCTTGGGCCAGTAGTACTTGGTGCGTATGCGCGCCAACGTGCGGGAAAACCCGAGATGGCCCGAAGAAAGGTCGTCGTGGCACGCGCGCAGAACTTCGTCACGAAGCGCAGCTGGCACTGCAAGCAGATAGACAGTGTCCGTTGGGCCGTAGTTCTTTTTGTAGAGTACCCCATCGCGCAAGCAAAACGATGACAGTCCGCGCTTGAAGAGCCGAGGTGGAGATGGGGCGATTCCTTCAAGGTATTCTATGAGGGGCAGCAGGTCAGAATCGGCCCTTTGTTGTTGGGCAAGGGTGGACGTGGTGAGAGCACCAAGAAAAGCGGAATCGTCGTCGGACTCGTCAGTGGGGCACAGGATTGGGGCGCGGGATAGACAGTCAGCATCGCTGTGTTTCTGGCCAGACTTGTGCACGATGGTGACATCAAATTCTTGTAACCGAAGACTCCATCGAGCAAGCCGCCCCGAGGGATCCTTCAGGTTCGCCAACCAACAGAGTGAATGGTGGTCGCTCACGACCCGAAACGGGCGGCCATACAAGTACGGACGAAATTTCGTAACGGCCAACAGCACAGCTAGACATTCCTTTTCCGTTGTGGAATAATTGACTTCTGAACGGGACAAAGTGCGACTGGCGTAAGCAATCACGCGTTCTAGACCATCCTGCCGCTGAACAAGGACCGCGCCGAGGCCAACGTTACTAGCATCAGTGTGCAGTTCAGTGTCGGCCTCTTCGTCGAAGTGGCCAAGCACAGGCGTACACTGCAGACGGGACTTGAGTTCTGTGAAGGCGCTGTCCTGGTCTTGGCCCCAGATGAAGGGTTCAGAATCCTTCGTCAGGTGGGTCAAAGGCTTAGGGAAAGGCTTAGGGAAGGCAGCTACGGCGGCCGTCTTTTCGGGATCTGGACTAACACCTCGTGCGCTGACAATGTGACCAAGAAACTTCAGCTCTTGAAATGCAAAGTGACATTTCTCTGGCTTGAGAGAGAGACCAGCGGAACGTATGGCCTCGAAAACAGCACGCAAGCGTTTCAGGTGCTCATCAAACGTGTCAGAGAAGATCACGACATCGTCAAGATATACGAGGCATGTCTGCCACTTCAGACCGGACAGCACGCTGTCCATCATTCGTTGGAACGTGGCAGGGGCCCAGCACAAGCCAAAAGGGAGTACCTTAAACTCGTATAAACCGTCAGGCGTAATAAAGGCGGTCTTCTCTCGGTCGCGTTCGTCGACCTCTATTTGCCAATACCCACTGCGGAGGTCAAGGGATGAAAAGAAGGTGGCATGGCGCAGGCGGTCTAGGGAATCATCAATGCGGGGCAGAGGGTACACATCTTTTTTCGTGACGGTATTCAGGCGCCTGTAATCGACGCAGAACCTGAGGGTGCCATCTTTCTTCGTGACGAGAACAACAGGCGATGCCCAGGGGCTCGTGGAAGGTTGGATGACGTCGTCCTGGAGCATCTGTGTAACTTGGCGGCGGATGGCATCGCGTTCTTTGGAAGACACGCGATAAGGGCGCTGGCAAATTGGTCTTTGGTCGTCAGCAACGACAATTCGATGCTTGGTAAGCGGCGTCTGTCGGACCTTGGAAGTTTCCGCAAAACAGTCGCGGAAGGAATAGATTAGGCTTTGCACGCAGTTTTTCTGACTGGCCGAGAGGTGCGGGTTCACGTCAGTCGGAATGGCTGTAGCCGTCGCGTCGGCGAGGTCTGACGTGGTGGATAAAGAGCACTGCCTTGTACACTCTCCAAGCTCGTCAAAATAAGCGACGACTACTGACTTCGTCAAATGTTGTGGTTCACGAGTAAAGTTCGTGACTAAGATTTCGGTACGACCATTGGCAAGGTCTACTAGGCCTCGGGCGACACAAACTTGCCGAGCGAGTAGCAGGGACATGTTCGCTTCAGCAATGCCAAGAGCGCCGGTGCTGTCAGTACACTCGACTGTGACGAACTTGCTGGCTCGCGGAGGGATTGTTATGTGGTCGTCACATATGCGCAACATTACTTTACAGGGCTCGGTGGTTGTGTTAACGGCTCGCTGGGCGGAAAAAGATACCATGAGTTCCTGAAGGTTTATGATCGCACCATACTCGTGAAGGAAATCCATGCCCAGTATGAGGTCCTTTGAACAGTCAGCTAACACGGCAAAGGAGCCGGTGAAAGTAAGACCACGGATTTGGATGCGGCAAGTGCAGACGCCGATTGGTGTCACGACATGGCCACCGGCAGTGCGGATCACGGGTCCACACCAAGGCGTCAGAACCTTACGGAGTGTCATGGATAGCTCCCTGCTCATCACAGAAAAATCAGCGCCGGTATCGACGAGTGCGGTCAGTTCATAACTGTCGACGGTTACTAAAATTTCAGCGGAAATTAATCGTTCGCAGCACGTCGGTGAGGTCGTCGGATCGGGTCGTTGACGCTCGGGCCGTCGCGTCCAATCGTCGGGTGGAGGCTGTTGACTTCGTGCAGCGGCGGAGGCCCTACCCCCGGAGGACGCCGTCTTCAGTTTTCCCGCCGAGGGGACGTGCCTCCGAACTGACCGGAGGTTGAGGGCCGACTGGGCGTAGCAAAGCGCCTCGGGGATGGCGATCGCGACTGTCGCCGCTGTGAGGTCGGGGGCGGCACTTGAGAGTTCAGGTACTCCTCTATGTCCCGCGGTCTTTCACCATAGCGCGGTCGAGGCGCGTCCGGTGGGAATCCTCTCAGACCCATCCGCCGGTACGGGCAATTCCGCAGAACATGGCCGGGCTCCCCGCAGTGGTAGCAGAGCGGACGATCATTGGACGTTCGCCACACGTACGCTTTGCGGAATGGAGGGCACGGGTCCTGCTGCTGCTCGATGGGACGCACGTAACGATGGGGTGGTGGTTGTTCGGCAACGGGGCGAAACGCTTGCGGCGCCGAGGCAGGTCGGCGCAGGGCATCGCTGTAGGACATTACGTGCGGCTCCGAAAGGGGTGCTGGGGGTGGCTGCACCGCTCGCCGGATTTCGTCACGGAGAACATCGCCTGTCGAAGGTACGCTTTCTGACGGAGCACTCAAGTGGAGGTGTCGCAGTTCTTCGCGGACAATGCTCCGCACAAGCGCTCGCAGCGCCTCATCCCCGGGGCCTGGCAAGGACGTGCAGTACTGAGCGGCCGCTACATTTGCCTGACGGCCGTATTGGGCACTCCGTTCCTGCAAGGAACGTTCTATGGTCGTCGCTTCCTTGGCAAAGGCGGCGACAGTTCTCGGAGGGTCGCGCATGAGGCCAGCGAACAGCTGCTCCTTTACCCCACGCATACGGTGCCTCACCTTTGTAGCTTCGGGCATGGCTGGGTCGGCCCGATTGAAGAGGCGGGTCATGTCCTCAATAAACATGGCCACGCTCTCGTTGGACTGCTGTGACCTGGAGCGAAGGGCAAGTTCGGCATTCTCCTTTCGCTCGCTCGAACTGAACGTGGCGAGCACCTCGCGGCGAAAAGCTGCCCAGTTAGAGAAGGACGCCTCGTGGTTCTCGAACCACGTTTTCGCCGAGTCTTGCAGTGCGAAGTACACGTTCAGCAGCTTTCGCTCGTCGTCCCATTGGCTGAACGCGGCCACACGGTCAAAACCGGCCAACCAATCTTCTACATCCTCGAACCGGTCGCCGTGGAAGGATGGTGGCGACCGAGGTGCAAGAAAGACGAACGGCGGGGCACTGCCGAAGGACTGACCTGTCTGGCTGCCAGTGGCAGAAGTCATGGCCCGAGCAGGAATCGTGAGTGGCTCAAATTCGGGTTGCAGGCCTCGCAGGCGACGGCTCGCTTTGTGGACAGGTGTGGCGTCTGCTCGTCGGGGAGAAGCGTCAGGGCTATCGTCCCGGTCAGCGTACATGGGATGATACCCAGCACGGCTCCACCAAAAATGTCACCGGCGAAAATACAGAGAACAAAGCTGTTCACTCGGGCGAGGTTTGCCAACCCCGCCGCGCTCGTTCTGGACAAAGAAGACGTTCGGCCACGCGCTCGGGAACACAGTTCAACCTCCAAGTGGCGCCGGCAGAAAGTCAGCAGCGTGGCAATACATTCAGTAAGCGCGTTTATTTTTTTTTTAGGCACAGCATTTCACACGAGCGTTTCTATTGCAGAAGAGGCACTGCACATACAAGCATACTTTAACTTGATGTACAACTACCATAAGCATTTTCAAGTGAAAATAAGAAATAAAATTGAGTTCAATGCGCCTGTTCTCATACAAAGGCTACCTGTACAATAAATACTGCATCGTTCAGTGTACATAATGCATTTTCAGGACTAGAAAACATTTTGGCACATATAAGATCCGTAAATACCAAAACTAAGCTTTCAGCTTTATGGTATGTGGCTAGGTGTTTCACTCAGAGCTAAAAGCTGTACCTACTGCAAGGAGACCACTGTACAACAATGCACAAGAAATATTTTAAGGTGCAGTGGCTACAATCACCTGCTGAATGACTAGAACATCTTCACTGGTAGACAAAGATGTGTAAACATCACAGACACATCGTCAAGGTGATGGTGTGCGAGTAGAGCCTATTTTACAAAAATAAAATATGCAACACCGTGACTGGTAATGCTCTACAGCTCTCAGAATATAAGGGCAGCTCCACTATGGGAAATTTTGAGCACTCGCTTATTGTCCCATAAGTGCACACCTAGCTTGGTTTGCGATAACACAATGCCATGAAGTCTTGTACATGACACAAGACGGTGACAATGCCAAATGGGCGGACAAGCTCCTTATGCTATCAGATAATATGTGTGACAAGTATAACTGTTTTTAAGCTATTTTCCTCTAGCTATTCAATGTCCTAGTCATTTTGAACTGGTTGTTTCCTTTGTTACTGGAGCGGCCTGTATACAGGGTGCCTCAGATAAGATGAACCATAATTAAAAAAAAAAACCTAAGTGTTCTTCCGAGCTGAAAGGAAGTGTGTGTTGTTAGAATCTATGTAAAGTATTTAAAGCCCTTCAAACACTGCCCTCACCAAAGCCAGCGGTACCAACATCACTCGATATTACACATCAGTGCCCTTTTCTACCTACCGCACTGTCCTGGATCATAGGCGAACTTGAACATTGCCTCTACAAATTCATTGTGGAGAATTCAAGCGCTCTGTACCAGCAAACGTGCACTTGCTCAACT